>NC_090437.1:813784933-814091676 GCF_031143425.1 Pleurodeles waltl | reverse complement strand
AGGTGCAGCCAGCATTTTTGCCTTGTTTCTCCTAATTTGTATGAGTGCTTTATTGAGCAACACACACACAAACCAGGAAAATTGTTTAAGAATATATTTGGTAGTGTGGTATTCTAGTACAAAATGTATTTGTTATGGAATGCACACACACATTTTTACTTTGGAGACTGGCTGTGAGCATTGGCACATAGCTCCCTGATGTGTGCCAGTGAGGAGAGAGAAGTAAACAGCACTATATTTCAACACATATGGTGCAGCTTTTCTTTATGTCTTCCACAGAATGCAGTACAGCACCTTTAGTTCCTATGATGCACTGCAAGAAATGAAAGTAAATCGGACTCATATAATTCTAAAACACCCACAGCTTAATTGAAATACTTTAAGTACGTCCTCACCAAGACTTGATAGATCATTAAAACAGGTTATTTCTATTTCGTCAAAAGGAGATCCACCTGAAGAAGTAATATTAAATGTAGGAGAAGGTGACTGGGTATTGACGACTATGCAACAGCAATAAAATCCCCAGATACAAGATTTAAAACTTGCAAGAATGTAATAATAGAAAAGTACACGTCTTATAAAAGAGTACAAATGCCAGGAGAATCTGCTTTGAGTTTTGTGGGTGCTTTGATAATACTAGCTGTATCTTGTGAATATAAATCATTTCAGGAATAAAGAATTAGATATCATGTGGTTGAAAAAAAAATAGCAAAAAAGTTCAAGAAGCCTTGTTATCTACGTCTAATTTAACAATAGAAAAAGCTATAGAGATTGCGACCAGAACTGAAAGTACCATTTCCTATTTGGAACCAATATCTGTGTCAAATGAAAAATTGCATGTTTTAGCCATGAAAAGTAAATATAAGAAATATAATAAAAGGAGTGACAATGAAAAACAACTAGACAATACAAAAAAACAATTGTCATATTATAGGTGTGAAAGTACATTTCATTTAGGCATTTTAACCGCGTGTCCCGCCATTGATGGTTCATGTGCCAAATGTTTAAAAAAAGGTTGTTAGAAATGGGGTGTATGGTTGACATGAGGGTTATCCCCTGTTCAAACAAGGATCCTCACTCTCGTCAAGGTAAAAGAGAATCACCCTCAGCTAACGCCTGCTTACCCCCTTGGTAGCTTGGCAGAGCAGTAGGCTTAACTTCAGAGTGATAGGTGTAAAGTATTTGTACCAACACACACAAAATGACACAACACCAGTTTAGACAAATAGGGAATATTTATCTAAACAAAACAAGACCAAAACAACAAAAGTCCGACATACACAAGTCAAGTTATGAATTTTTAAAGATTAAACTCAGAAATAGCGCTTAGAAACACAAAATGCTTCGATGAGGTGTTAACACGGCGTCGTGGTGGAGTCGTTCCCAACAATCCCACACCAGAGGTGCGGGACACGGAGTGGTGTAGACCCCCAGGTACAGTACCTGTGGTGATGAGTGAAAACAAACCGATGCGCGAAGTCGGGGATCGTGGGTCTGTGCAAAACATTGACGTGGTGCGGCGACTTCCACGGAGTCGCAGCCTTCGGCAGGGGCTGCAGCAATGTCATGCCTGCGAAGGTCGTCGCGTTCCAGCAAAGATCATGGAGTCGGTTGCAGGCGGCGTTACCAGATTCAGCAGCTGCGTCGGTCCGGAGTCGTCTGAAGTCGATTTCCTTGAATTTTCACCAGCTTTCCTTTCAAGGGCCCAGGGACTGGATAGGGCACCACTTGTCAGAGCAGGCGTCTCTCCAGAGACTCCAGGTGCTGGCAGGGAGAAGCCTTTGCTGTCCCTGAGACTTCAAACAACAGGAGGCAAGCTCTAAATCAATCCCTTGGAGATTTCTTCACAAGATGAAAGGCACACAAAGTCCTGTCTTTGCCCTCTTACTCTGGCAGAAGCAGCAACTGCAGGATAGCGCCACAAAGCACAGTCACAGGCAGGACAGCTCTTCTTCCTCAGCTCTTCAGCTCTTCTACAGGCAGAGGTTCCTCTTGTTTCCAGAAGTGTTCTAAAGTCTGTAGTTTTGGGTGCCCTTCTTATACCCAATTTCTCCTTTGAAGTAGGCCTACTTCAAAGTAAAGTCTCTTTTGAATGTGAAATCCTGCCTTGCCCAGGCCAGGCCCCAGATGCTCACCAGGGGGTTGGAGACTGCAGTGTGCGATGGCAAGCACAGCCCTTTCAGGTGCAAGTGACCGCTCCTCCCCTCCCTTCCAGCATAGATGGCTCATCAGGATGTGCAGGCTACACCCCAGCTCCCTTTGTGTCACTGTCTGGTGTGAGGTGCAACCAGCCCAACTGTCAAACTGACCCAGACAGGGAATCCACAAACAAGCAGTCACAGAAATGGTATAAATAAGAAAATGCTCACTTTCTAAAATTGGCATTTTCAAACACACATTCTTAAAATCATCTTTACTACAAGATATATTTTTAATTTGTGAGCTCAGAGACCCTAAACTCCACATGTCCATCCGCTCCCCAATGGAAGCTACACTTTAATCAGATTTAAAGGTAGCCCCCATGTTAAGCTATGAGAGGGACAGGCCTTGCAACAGTGAAAAACGAATTTAACAATATTTCACTGTCAGTACATATAAAACACATTAATCTATGTCCTACCTTAACCATACACTGCACCCTGCCCTTGGGCCTACCTAGGGCCTACCTTAGGGGTGCCTTACATGTAAGAAAAGGGAAGGTTTAGGCCTGGAAAGTGGGTACACTTGCCAAGTCGAATTTACAGTTAAAACTGCACACAGACACTGCAGTGGCAGGTCTGAGACATGATTACAGAGCTACTTATGTGGGTGGCACAACCAGTGCTGCAGGTCCACTAGTAGCATTTGATTTACAGGCCCTGGCACCTCAAGTGCACTGTACTAGGGATTTACTAATAAATCAAATATGCCAATCATAGATAAGCCAATTGCATACACATTTTGTAAAGGAGCACTTGCACTTTAGCACTGGTTAGCAGTCGTAAAGTGCCCAGAGTAACAAAAACAGCAAAATCAGAGTCCAGCACAGATCAACAACCTGGCGAATAGAGGCAAAAAGTTAAGGGAGACCATGCCAAGGATGAAAAGTCTAACAAAGGTCATTTTGCCAATTTTTGCCAATCTATGAGCAGGAAGCAAACAATTAAGTACTGAACATTGAACAAATCAAGGCAAAAGAACAGCAATGTTCTTCTTCTGAAGAAGATGAAATATTTATTTTAGAAGATAAATCACTGAAAACTGATCAAAAAGAAACAGTGTGGGGTGCAACTTCAAACTCACTGAGAAGACCTTTCTGTTTATTACAAATCGATGGCCATAAAATCAAAGTCATGGTAGATTCTTTATCTCCGTTCACATTAATGAGTGAAAAGGTATGGAAAGGCACTCTCAAAGGAATGCAGTTGAAGAACTCAGATATTCGGCCTGTGGGTTATGGTGGGAACCATATAGACATGATAGGTGAATTTGAGGCTGAAATTAAATTTAAAGACAATATGACCCGAGGTGGTGTTTGTTGCTAAATATCATACTTGCCTTTTAGGCTGGTGTAATCAAAATAATTTGGGAATCATACTATATCCTAATAATCCGAACCAAGTAATACTGAGCAAAGAGTATACCGAAGTTTGTTCAGTGAAAGATAACATATGGGAAAAGTGTTGTCCAGAAGTAGTTCAAAATAAATTAGGATTCTTCAGTGGTTTCAGTAATAAAATAAAGCTAACAGAATATGCCATTCCAGCTGTGCACAATGTTTGTAGAATTCCATTAGACTTACATTCTGAATTAAAGAAGGAACTTACCAAATTGTGCAACCAGAATGCAATTGAACCTATAGAATGCTCTGATTGGGTTGCATCTATAGTTATTGCTCGATTCAGATGTGTGTGGGACCTAAAAGGCCTGAATGATCAGATATGGATCAATCGTCACCCACTTCCTAACATTAAAGAGATGTTGTCCAGTTTGAAGGGAGGAAACATTTTGACTTTGTTGGACATGACGTCAGCTTACCATCAAATCAGTTTACATCCTAATTCTAGACACTTAACAGCATTTATAACTCCTGAAGGGCTATTTCAGTTTCAGTGTATGCCTTTTGGGTTAGCTTCTGCTTCAGCAGTATTTCAAAGAGTGAAAGAAAGTATATTTCAAGATGATGTATTAATCTTTGGGAAAGATCAGGAACATCATGATTCAAGATCACATCAAACCTTATCTATTTTAAGAGAAAAAAGGAGTTACCTTGAGTGAGGAGAAATGTGCATTTGGTACTTCATGCATTGATTATTTGGGTTAGAAATTCTCAGGCGAGGGCATTGAACCTAAGGAAAGTTTAGTTAAAGGAATAGACATTTTTTGTCCACCTGAAAATAAAGATCAATTAAGATCCTTTATGGGATTAATTGAGTTTTATACAAGGTTTATTTCTGAATGTACTGAAAAGTCATATAATTTGAAGAATTTATTAAAAAAGAATGGTACATTTGATTGGAGCAAGGAATGTAATCAAGAATTTGAATTAATCAAGGAAGAAATTGTACAAGCTATTCCTCTGAAACCGTATGATACCCATGATGAAAGCATCGTTATGACTGATGCCAGTAACAAAGGTTTAGGCGCTGTTCTAATGCAGTGTAGGAATAGTAAGAATGAAGTAGTAGTATTTGCATACAGAGGTCTCAGGGGTGCAGAATCTTCCTATTCAGCTGAAGAAAAGGAAGCTCTAGCATGCTGGAAGGGCATCACACATTTTAAACCACACTTATGGGGCACTAGGTTTATAGTACGAGTTGATCACAAACCTTTAGTGCGATTATTCACCACAAATGGTAGAGAATGTGCTACTCCTAGAATTCCCAAATGGCAGTACCGTCTCCAAGAATGCAACTATCGGGTACAAACTATTCCGGGGATCAAAAATGTGTTAGCAGATTGTCTTTCTCGGTTTCCATTTCAAGATCACCAAGGAAGTATAGAGGAAGTTAATGATGATGATTCACAGTTAGTATGTACTGTGAAAAGTCACTCAGCGGGGGCCTTGTCAAAAGAAGAGTGGGAATCAGCGAATAATTCATAAGAGCAAATCAAGGAATGGGAACAATGCATTTTACATAACTGGTCAAAATGTGATTGTAAAGGAAGGGTGAGTGAAGCATATTAACAGGTTTATGAAGAATTGTCAGTCATTAATGATCAGTTGTACAGAGCTAATATTTTAGTAGTGCCACAAGCTATTAGAAGTAAAGTGTTATCTTTGGCTCACAAGGGCATAGAGGAATGCGAGCAATGAAAAGAAGAATCTACGAAAATTTCTGGTGGTCAGGTTTAGATAGAAGTGTTGAACATTATGTGACAGACTGTAGGAACTGTGCAGTTAGTGATAAGTATCAGGTCATCATTCCTAGTGCAGTGGAAACAATACAAGTACCTGATAAAGCTTGGAGCAAATTGGCAGTAGACAGTATTGGCCAATGGTTTTGATGGGAAGCGAGGTTGAGTATGGTATAGTAGTTGTGGATCATCATAGCTGGTGGACAGAAGTTACATTTATAAAAGTGCCAAATAGTTTAAAAGTCGCAGAATTTTTGCAATCAGTATTTGATAAGGAAGGCATTCCTGACAAAATTCTAACTGATAATGCTAGCCAGTTTACTTTGACTTAGTTTGTTAATTTTCTGAAACTTCTAGGTATTAAAAATACAAAAACCTCCTTATATCATCCTAGGAGTACCGGTTTAGAAGAAAGATTTAATTGAGGTATTAAGGAAAATGTACAATTGTCCAAGACAAACAGGTGAAATGTTAAATTAGAAATAAGCAAACTATTGTTGGCAGTTAGAACCACTCCCAAAGCAGACACAGGTGTTTCACCTTTTATATTGTTAGGGGGAAGGTTTCCTACCACCAAAATGACAAGAAAGTGGATGGGAGAATTTCCTATCTGCAAGGATGAGATAAACGATGTTGGCAAGAAGAGATTAGAAGCTCAAAACAAGTACATTGAGGAATGCAGAAGAGTAACAAAGATAGAAGTAGGTGATTATGTAAGAGAGAAGGTTCCAAGAATATAAAAAAAATCAAAGGGGGAGTCCATATTTTCTCCACCAAAAAAATTAACAGATATAAAAACAAGTGTTGTGAAATTAGAAGATGGTCAATGATGGAACAAGGAGAAGCTGTCTAAGGTTTATAACAGTAAGGAAGGGAAATGTTATTATCAAAAGGGAAAAAGTATGAAAGAGGGTAATAATTTTGAAGCAAATGTCAACAAATATCCATAACACAAAATATATACCAGACATAAAAAGTTACCAAACAGATTCCAGGAGTATATTCTTGATTAATTATGTTTTTAGCTTATTCTTGGTATGAGGAGTGTTATTTAAGTATAATTATTTTCATTTAAATGTATAAGTTGTTGTAAAAAATGTTTTGTACTTTGTCATTAGACAATGTAGTAGATGACTTTAATTGAACAGATTGAATTTTTCCACAGTTAAGGATACATATGTAATTAGGATAGTCATTGTTATAGATTAGATTAAGGTATTATTTTGTTGAACAATCAAGTATAGAAAAAAATATAAAAGGGGTAAGATGTGTTGGGTCTTTGTAAATTGCAGAATTATTGTGCTAATGGTGCTGGTTCCCACCACATAGGGTAACCAAGGGACACAATGTAGTAACAGGAGTTAGAATGCTGGGGGAGTAAAGAGAAGGAGTCGGACGAGTAAGGACTGTGAGAAGACTTGGGCAGATGCTGTGTCCTGTCAATTATTTTAATAAAAAAGTACTTGAAGGGATTCCTGCGTCTTTACACCCAGCAGTGTACTGAGTTGGTACTGAGCTGGTAGCGACAGAGGTCTAGTACTTATACCCAGTTGTGCTTTTGAAGTGGGGATTACTCTAATGAAGGGTCTTTGAAATGCACAGAGGTCTGTTCTTCCTGCCCTGTCTTCAGAATTACTACTGGGGGGGCATGAAGCCTTTTGTGTTGAAGGAGAACACTGCCCTTTTAGGTGTGTCAGCTCCTTCCTCCCATCCTGTCCGGGATGACCCATCTAGATGTAAATGGCCATCAGTCACAGGGAGCGCTCTTTGTGTGTGGCTGCCTAGCTGTCACCCCAGACATGTATTGGATACAGTCTGAAGGCACACCAGGCTAAGAGGATGAAAATGCCAACTTTCTAAAAGTGACATTTTCAAAATTATAACAACAAATCCATCTTTATAATTCCAATTTCATAGGAGCTAAACATGACATGTCTACTTCTTCTGGATTAGGATTTACAGTTTATTCATTGTACTAAAGATCCCCGATGTTAACCTATGAGAGGGTAGGCCTCTCAATAGCGAATATGGAATTAAGGAGGTTTTTGCTACCAGGACATGCAAAACTTAAAGGTACATGTCCTACCCAACCCTGACCTATGAGCTACCTAGAGTCATGACTCCAGCTTGTGCCCTATGTACGGTAGGTTTTACTCACTGGGCTCATGCAATCCTTCCCTTGTGGCGCCTCCCTGCCCTGAGTACTCTAACTCATACTTCACTTGGGGCACCTTCCAGTCTTGAGTACTCCATGGTCCTCCCCCAACCCCCAGGAAGCTTGAAAAATTGACTCTCCTGTCCTGTTGCTATGCAAGTTTAGTCTATTTTGCACCTGCAGATTAAGATGTGTCTATTTAAGATAGTTACACTTCCACTGTGAGCCAATGAATTGTACCATCACTTGTTTATTGTTGTCAATTACTGTTTCTACCTGCCAACAGCAAGGCCTCATTCTATATAACACATCATTTTCCCCAGGTTCATTGGAATATTCCATGTGGGACATGTGCCTTCTGGAGCACTCTTTTCTTCCAGCACAAATACCCACTCTGAACCAGCATTGGCTTTTGGCCTTGTTCAAGTCCTGCACAAGCATTGTCTCTGCACTCACCACCTGATTACCCCTGAACTGCCACCCCTATAGTTTTCATAGCCTTCCTGATGATCCTGTTAGCCAGGCATCTGCAACGCTTCTAATGTCATCCTTCATGATCTACAATTCTGACTCCTCTTGAGCTTCTTGCACCAAGCCTCCTGTCATCTTTGGAGTGCAGTTAAAGTACTAGACAAGGTTTAGCAGCTTACCTTCAGGTTAGTGCATACTAATCCTTTTATAGTAGTAAGCAGACCGGAGCATCAACCTCTTTAAGACTCCAGCGTTCCTTGCTTGTTCATACTCCGGATCCTCCCTACAACCTTGGTGCTTGAACTACTATGACAGAAGGACTAGAGACTTAGGGTCTGATGTAGATCTTGGCAGTATTACCATCAAGCCACATCAGCAGCAGGCCTGAGTGACTGTCATAGCGGCAGTGTTCTACCCGCCATATTTAGATGTCACAGTTCTGCAAGCGGCGTACTGGGGGCGGTTCCCTGACAGCGGGAGAAGGTGGTGGGATTCAATGGACTTCATACAATGGAAGCAGCTATGGAAGGGAGGCAAGTGACACACACACACTGTCCTTTAGCCATGGGTACACCCACACTACACACTACACAACTCAGCCCATACACACATTTACCCATTTCCAGTTCGACACAACACAACCTGTACATGGCGAAAACACACATTGACAGAAATCCATCAACCAACATACACATTCCATTGACACTGCATCCTCATACCACACAACCACAACAAACAACACAACTACACACTCAGCTACATACACACACCTGTACCTCACCCTGCCAATCGCATTGGATATACACATACACGTACTGACTCAAACATACAACTTGCAGCACAACATGACTGGTACAGGTCCCCAGGCAATGTGCACACATGGACACAGTTGATAGGTGTGAATGTACCATCACTGTGGTGTCAGCATTCATTTGCCAATGAATACTAGCACCATAATGTCAGTTAGTTTAGTTATGTGTGCGTTATGTGTTGTGTACCTGTGTGCCCCCCTGTGTTTGACCCACTCATATCCCCAACATATGCATGTCACAGTGATTAAAAAACTCACTGTGACATGTATATGTCTCCAGTGGTCCCCACTTCAGGCGCAGTGCCCACCCAATGTACCCTGGGAATGCGGTGTTCATACCTTGTAGTCCATCAAAGGGGGGAATCAGGTTTTCTCTGTGGGTCAGTGGCAACAGCAAGGGTAGGTGTTGTCCAGTTCTGGCCAATCAAAGACCCCCTGTCCCTACTAAACTACCAACTAAGGAATGGCAGTCAGACCGCCAATTTTCCTTGGTGTTAAAGTGCATCTAAATCTGCATAGCAGGAAAGCTGGCTGGGGTCCCGCCAACATCCACTTTTGCCTTTCCTGCTGTTGGCGGGGCTGATGTTTCTTAGTGGAAACAGCAGTTTGAATACAGTATTTCATCTCTTGGACCACCAACATCTAAATACGGTGGGCAGACCATCGCAGCAGCGGGCAGATATAAAGTTAAAAATTCAACTGTGGGACAGTTACCACCAACATCTAAATCAGTCCCTTAATTCTATGTTTTCCCTGATGAACAAAAGTGTAAATAAGGTTGTTCTTTTAAATCAATCAATATTGTATGAGCCTTATAAACTCCTATCTGTGCCTCTAGCATATCTTGTCCCTAATGCCAATCTATGTTCTAAGTGTAACCTTGGGAGTGCCAGAAACTGCAACACATGTTGCATGAGTATAACCTTGGGAGTGCCAGTAATTCCAACCTATGTTCTGAGTGTAACCTTGGGAGTGCCAGTAACGCCAACCTATGTGCTGAGTGTATTCTTGGGAGTGCAATTAACTCCAACCCATGTACCAAGTAAAACCTTGGGACTGTCCCTATTACAACCTATGCCCTAGATTTACCCTGGGAGTGTCAGAGGCTCCTTTTAGTATTTCAAGTTCTTCCTCAAGAGTCCCAGGGATTCTAATCCAAGAACTTGGTCATCCTGATCTCATGCCTTGTTTTTTATCAAACCTATAATTGTTTGTTACCAAAGTTAATGCATTGTTAATGTATGTAAAGGCTTTCTAGTCTATTGATGGTAATTGCCTCTTCTTCTTGTTCCCAGTGTACTGTTCCTTCATGAAACCAGAGGATCTGGTCCCGTAAAAATCCAGATTTGCAAACAGAGGAGGTCTCAGGAGAGATACATCCTATTAAGCAGTGTTTTACTGTTGCTGAGCACATCCATTACCAGAAGTTAATTTTTTCTCATTTTGTCCCATCCTTCCTTCCTCCTGGGTTGGTGTGAGATCTAGAAGTTCTGTCCCTGGATCTTGCGTCATACTGAGACAGATTGGAGGTCCAGCTTCTCCTCCAGTGTCACCTCCACAGTTGGGACCAGGTGAGAGAATGACACCCAGGGCCCACCTTAAGGTAATACTAGAGGAGTTTAAGGTTTGGTAAATGGTTTTAAACACCAAGTCCTCAAGGCAGTGTAACTGTACATACAGGTTATGCAATTGCAGGCTGGAGACATGTTTAAGGGCTACTTGAGTGGGTATCACAAGCAGTGCTTCAGTCCCACCAGTAGCATTTAGTTTATAGGCCCTAAGCACATGTGGTGCACTTTAACAGAGACTTAGAAGTAAATTAAATATGCCTATTGTGGAAGTAACAATCAAACCATGTTAAGGGAGATAGCACATGCACTTTAGCAGTGGTCAGCAGTGGTAAAGTGCTCAATGTCCTATGGCCAACAAAAAGAAATCAGCAAAAAGGTGAGGGAAACAGGCAAAATGTTTGGGGAAAGACCATGTTAAGGCTGTTAGATCTAACAAACATATTCTGTGACTTTTCCTATGCAGAGGTAAATATGCTAGAATGCTATGTCAAAGGTCACACACCTTCACTCACATGCAAAGTAACCTGACACAATAAATTTACATTTGACATTTTGATATGTAATTAATGATATATATTTATGTTATCCTTTATGTATTAGTTTTAAAATCATAAATATGTTAGAAATACAGTTCGAAACAATAAGGCGTAGGTTTATTGGGTATAATTAATTAAATTTAACTTACTCAAGGATCTACAATATAATTTATTAAAACCTTTTCAGAGTTATTTATTTTTAACTAAATGAAAAAGTTTAAAATGATATGAACACAGGTTTGCATTACTTTTGTAAGGCAAATCAGATGCAAAGTGTTATGTTGGGATTTACTATCCTACACAAATCAGGGTTTGCATTGGATAGATTCCCAAATTAATATTAAGTTTTGCTTTGCTTTGCATCAAGGGGTAGTTACTTAGGTGGTACATGGACAGTCTCATGCAACCACCCGTGGATTTTGACAGAAATCTACAAACAATCACAGTAAGTTACTTTCAGGGTGTTGAGTATGTCAGCAAGAATTGTGAGAGGCAAAGCTTTGAAAGATGATCACTGAAGGATTCTACGAGGGGTATGTGTAAGAGGAGAATAAGGCTGCATATTGTTGCTACACTGTCAGATCTCCTGCATTTTTTCACAGACGAAGAGGTTGAAGGCAATGCACTTGTTTATGGAGTGTGGGATAGAAGGTTTGGGCTTGATTGTTTTGAAGCATGCTCTTCTTCCTTTGGTGGCTTCATTAATGGTGTTGATACTTTGCCTTAGCTGATTGATTCAGTTGGTTGTGCTTTACATGGAAGGACTTAAGTATTATCAGAAGTACTTTTTTTATTCCATTTTCTTTCCTGGCTCAAGAAAGAACATTAATTGTCAGCCGTTTTAGGAGTACCTGTGTGCTTTAGGGTTTCACCTCGGCTTACATATTTTAATTGGAACATGGCTGTTCAAATAAGGTGCTCAATTTAACTAGAAGCTGGCTTGAGTTGCACATGGGACAGGCAGGGTGAGTGATGTGTTCACACATTAGAATATTGATGGATAAGTATTTGAATGATATGAAAGTTTTTTCTCATGGGTTGATCTTGTTTTTTTGGTAGCATGTTGATCAGGTAGATGAGGAAAGTGAGTTACACAGTCCTATCCAATTGATGTGGGTGTTTTGCATTGGACTGCTGATAATGTTGAGAAGATGAGGTAAAGGATGTGGTCTTTGGATGTGTTAGTTGAGGGACGTACTGTACTACATTGAGGAGCATATTTACAAGGAACTGGTGCATCGGCTCGGATGTCCCAGTTTCCTTGAGCTGTCCTGCACCCCTCTAACAACACCATGGGACAGCTGTATTTACAATACAGTGCACCATGGCACTTGTTAGCACAACTGTGCCAAAGTTTTTGGTGCAGTTGTGGTGCTTTGCTTGACTAGCACCAAAAGTTTTTAGTGTTATTCCAGCAATGCTCAGGGAGGCCCATGGGATATAGCACTAATGTCACTTTAACGCCTGCCCTGGGCAGGTGTTACAAAACAACGCAAGAATGGCACAGTGAAACCTTGTAGATTTCACTGCACCATTTTGTTGGGCCTCCCTGTGGAGGAGCGCCTCCCTTGCATACATTATACCTGGTGCATGTATAATGTGGTACAAGGGTTTACGAAGTGGCGCAATTATACCATTGTGCCACTTTGTAAATTCGGTGCAGTGTGAGGGCCTGTTTAGCATGCTGTATCTTAAGAAAATATGATGCTACTGTGGTGCTAAGGGACGCAAGGCGTTGTAAATATGCCCCTGAGTGTGTCGATGAAGCTGGGCATTTTGTGACTTGTTTCATGGAATATAATCTATCTGGTAGGATGAAGTTACTCAAGAGAGTGGTATAGGCGTGTTGGATGGATGAGGTGATAAGGAGGTCCTGTAAATGAAATGGAGGTTGGTAGTCTGAGTTTCAAAAGTGGTATGTCAGAGTCTTCATGAAGCCACTTGCTTGCCAATGGTGGAGGACCAGAAGGACTTCTGGATGACATCAAGGCCTCATCCCTTCTTCTCTGCTTGGTGCACATAATGGATGCCCAGGCCTATGGGAAGGAGGGCATTCAGGGTATGCAAGAGTTTGGGGATGAACCATATTCTTGGGATGAAGAGGGCATCAGGATTGAGAGGGTAGGTCGTAGTTAGTGGAATATGTTTGAGGTTGGGTCTATATTTTGTAAGAATACAATTAGAGTAAAATGTTATCCTTACTGATACCATTTTTTTTCATCCAGGTCTTGGTGTGATTCTGGGAATTGGTAATATGCGGTTCATGGTAAGGCAATGAATATATCTTACCTTGTAGATTACAATAGAAATGGGGTTCTGGCCAAAGGCCCTTCCTGGTCTAACAGGCCCATATAGGCAATTACCTTATCTGTGGTCACTTTTTGTTGGAAATGTTCAGGTAGTGTGACTCTCCGAGCAGTTGATTGATGCATAGAAGAGGCAGGAATGTATTGCTCTTCCGGCTCAGATGGATGCTATGAAATGTAGTGAGTTCACTTCCTTTGGAAAAAAAAAGATGGAGAAAGAAGGCTGATTACCTGGCTTTTTCTTTTAAAGGTGTTTTTTGCCACAAATCAGTGATGCCATTTTCTATAGAGATGGATGCTGGGTAATGCAGTGGGCTACATCCTTTGTAGTTGGATGATAGGGAGTAAATTTGACTTCACTGGTTTCTTCTTTTAAATGTTGTTTTGGCAGGAGCAAGTGATGCACTTCCTGTAATAATGGGTACTGGGAAATGCAATGTTGTTACGTTTTCAGTTTATATTTTATATCTGATTTGCTTTAATTAGTGCAGCATTAATAAAGAAAATATGCTTTTTCTTATACCTATCAAAAGAATTGTTCCCGAGCATTAACGGCTGTGAATTCTAAGAGGAACTTCACATCTTGCTTCAAAGACACTCCAAAGCTGCAAGTTTAGATTATTCTCCTGCTAAATAGAACTCTAATTGCATAGGATGATTAGGCTGTTATTTCTTGCTTGTAAAGCTGAGTGGAATGCTTATTTTTAGAATAGTAAGAGATGAATGAAAATTGTTATATTATTTAACAGAGTTGAAAAATCTACCTTGTGATAGACCAGACCCATTTAAATTGCCAAACAAATTTTGTGCTATTAGTAACTGCAAAAGGGACGTGGGGCAATCGAGTATGAATACATATAGCAGAGGGAAGACATATTTAGACACACAAACTGGATGCATGCATATGGTTAAAACAAATACAACTATTTATAATTATCACCTGAGGTGGAACATAGGGATCCAGCCAGCCAATCGGAATGTTCCCTTTGCTGGCTACATTTAGGGGCATATTTATACTCCGTTTGCGCCGAATGTGCGTCAAAAATTTTGACGCACAATCAGCGCAAACGTTGCCCCATATTTAAACCCTGACGCCCGAGCCCGCACAAGGGAAAAATCCGCAATGTGAACCATTTTCTGGATGCGGCAACCCGCCCTGCGTTAATGATATGCAGGGTAGGCGTTCCCGTCCAAAAAACGACGCACACAGCCGTGTGCCGTATTTATGCTTCCGGGCAAAAATGACTCTCGGCCGGGAGGCGGAGCAAAAAAATTACGCAAAGCCCGATTTGCGTCAAAATTTAACGCCTGGGTCAGGGCAGGCGTTAAAATGGGGCAAACACACCTGTATTTAATCAGAACACACAGAACAAACAACAGAGCAGCAGAGCAGCAGAGCAGCAGAGCAGCAACAGGGAGACATGGAGGTGATTTTTATTCAGCGTGCACGTCGACGCAGAGCCCTGCAGCAACAACAGCAGCTACAACAACAACAGCAGGGACCCCAAAGGCAGCGCAGAAGGCAGGAGAGGATATTCCGCCCAAGAACAACCCTGCATGGCCTCAGGGAACACGACATCATCCAGAGGTACCGGTTGAACTGGCAGGCCATTCAGCAGCTGCTGAGAAATATTGAACAGCAGTTGGCCCCCACTTTGGTGACACCCCACACCATACCAACAGAAACAAAGCTGCTTGCCGTACTTCACCTGCTGGCAAGTGGCTCGTTTCAGACAACTGGTGCCCTGGTTGGTGGAATATCACAACCATCATTCTCCGCATTCCTGCCAAAAGTACTGGATGCCATCATTTGCCTGACACCCCTCCACATCTGCTTCCCTAACA
Source organism: Pleurodeles waltl (assembly GCF_031143425.1). NCBI lineage: Eukaryota > Metazoa > Chordata > Amphibia > Caudata > Salamandridae > Pleurodeles > Pleurodeles waltl. The sequence continues at coordinate 814,076,644 of NC_090437.1, read as the reverse complement.
CACTGCAGAAGCAGCAGGAAACAAAACAGGGGTTCTACGCCATCAGTGGCTTCCCACACGTCCTTGGTGCAATCGACTGCACACACGTACGCCTTGTGCCACCTGCTGCAACAGAACACCTCTACCGCAACCGGAAGCACACACATTCAATCAATGTGCAGGCCATAGTCGATCACCAAGGATTGATCAGCAACATTGTGGCAAAATATCCTGGGAGTGTACATGAAGCATTCATCTTCCGTCACTCTACCATCAACCAACACTTCCAGGATGGACGGTATGGCAATGGACTACTTGTTGGTAAGTACAAAAATCCAACTTATATACACACTGCACAGCAACCCTCTAGGACACACAACACATACACCACAATAGCAACACCTAGCCAGGAACACACTGAGGTCCTGACATCACTAGCCATGTTTCTGAAGTCACCATTGAACCTGTCGCACATTGGAATGTACTCCACAGCTTAATGTGAAGACATTAATGAGTGTGGTTGCCTAAATGTCACCTTGGAAATTGGAAGTGTCACAATAACCTGTACATTAATACATTGCATAAGTCTTAAGGTATGGGATGTCCAGGGTACTTTCATATGAACGTCTTAACTACACTTTCATGTGTTAACTCTGCATGGAACTATCATCTCACCCCCAGTGAAGACACACGGACACCTGTATCACAAGTCACAATGCAATGGAGGGCACACTGTTATGAAAATAAAAATACAGACTGCTGACAAACGGCTAGCTAACAAACACTTGCTCAGCCAAGGAAAAAACTCAATGCAAAACTTTTACCCTACAAGTATAGGTTGTCACATTAGTACACAAAAGAGTCACAGACAACACAAGACAACTACTGCAATCAAAGGTCTGTACAAGAGTGCTTTCTACATCTAATTGATCCCATTCTGTGTTTCTATTTCAGCTGATCAGGGGTATGGCATCCAGCCTTGGTTAATGGCACCATTTGGGAACCCCACTACTGCTGCAGAGCGGACATACAATGACGCCCATAAGAGGACACGCAGCATTGTTGAGCGGACCTTTGGGATACTAAAGTCAAGGTTCCGCTGCCTTGACATCACTGGCGGTAGCCTACTCTATTCCCCAGAGATGGTCTGTAAGATCATACTCACTTGTGCCATATTGCACAACATTTGTGTAAAAAGGAACATTCCCCTCCTTGAACCAAACCCAGACATGCCTGAAGATGACGAAGAGGAGGATGCTGGCCTGCAACAGGAGGGGGAACAACCAAACACGGCAGCAGGAGTGCATAGGCGCCAACAGCTTGTAAATATTTTTTTTTCATAATTTCTTATATCAACACTTATTGCACAATTGTAAATAAACACAGATAACAAACACCACATCATGCTTTGGCCTATTCATTTCTGCCCACCTTTAGTTCGAAATTGCTGAAGAAGAATGTCGTCTCATTGAGCAATAATGATATAACAATCATGACACAAAAAAAAAACATCACAAATGTATGCACAGAGGGTAGGATGTGACATGATACATTACCATCCACAGAGGCCAACAGGAGTACAAATGTGGCAATTACACATGCCTGATCCAGACACCTGAGACAGTCTCTCACTCAGCCCAAAAATGTAGATCATTTGAAAGTCTCATTACACGTGTTCAGTGACAGGGTGGGACCATCCATGAGTACGTGACCATGTCCTCAATGGCTTCTCTCAAGTTTTTTATATAAACAATACCCAATTGGAACAACATTAGCTGCCACTAACTCATGAGGAGACCTTGAAGTTACAGTGACAACATACACCCAGACAGGTGATAGTGGATCCACATTCGCACACACATATAAACATATGTCATCCAATCAACCAAATATTTGCTAGCTGCCCATCACAGTAGTGTCCCAGTTCGAACCTAGCAGGAAGAATGTAACATGCCACTAAACCAGGTAATGCATAAAGGGCCACATACATCAACAATCTATTTGTCATCAGCACATGAAGAACGCTGAGATTTTGCAAACATAGTCATTGCAAAATGGTATGTCAGATTGCTCCAAATCATCAATAGTGCAAACGTCAAATGGGCAAATGAGATGAATGAATGGCTAACAGTGATTCATACCCAATGGCCTTACATTAGCCTGCTGCTGCAGGTTTTGCATAACAGAATAAATGAAAGCCATGGATAAATTAGCAAATCTGGATGGGCAAACCCTAGGGTGCTGGGGGCCTAAGTCCACCTCTACCGCCCCCCAAATATACAAGAATCATGTACTTGTGAACTAAACACATGCATAAGTCGCATGTGTGGCCTACATGTCAAAAGTCAAACACAAATCAGATACACAAAATCATAATAGGACATGGTTAGCCCCATAAAAACTGTAAGTGACTATTGCACTCCCTGTTTGGACTATACAGTAGATAAATGCATTACCATGATAATTGTGGACACATTTTTGAGACGGAATACATCATGGTATCCCATCCATCATTTCAAAATAGCCATCAGCAATTACCCAAAATATGTGTACAAATATGGTTAATACATTTTTTTAAGGTATCATAAATATTACAGTGTGAATGCCTTCTATACATCCAATAAGGGACATGTGTCATAGCTAACCACAAATGTGTATCACATAGCACCGTTTGGCCAAGACAAATTTCCTTCCCCAACTTAAAAAAATGAAGACATAATTAAAAAATGCGTCAAATTTCCACGCATACAGCATGGGCATCATAATTTTTTCACGTACAGGAGTGCACAAAATGCTGAGTCAAAAAATATGATATGAAAATTAATAAATTAATAAGGTACATGACATGTCCACCATATTGTCCATGTTGCTTCACATTTCCACGCATACAGCATGGGCGTCATAATTTTTTCACGTACAGGAGTGCAGGAGTGGAAATGTGAAGCAACATGGACAATATGGTGGACATGTCATGTACCTTATTGAACTAGAAGTGTGTGTGACTAGAGTGCAATGGCCTAGGTGTTCAGTCGACTCATGATCATGGGTGTTCTTGCTCCTCTGTGTGTGTTGTAAAACATGCCTCAATGATAGTATGTGATGTTGGCCTGAGTCAGAGCATTTTGACATGTGTGGACCTTGGATATGACAAAGTTTGGCTGACTCCAAAGTGTTGCTAGCCCTTCATTGGTGTTGTGTGTGAAGGCACATACTTGTTGACCTTTCTATACACTCCTGGGTGTGCATTGAACCTGGGATTGTTGGTTGTTCTTCCCACCCCACCCTCAAAGACTGCCATGTGATTGGGAATAGGGTACCTAGGACTGTAGCAACCAGTATGTTACACGTACTTGTGACCTTTTGCAACTTTGTTAAAACCTAGGGCCAGATGTAGCAAACAGTTTTCAAGTTGCAAACGGCAAAAATCGCCCTTTGCGAGTCGCAAACGTCTGTTTGCTATGCAGAAATGCATTTTGTGAGTCGGAACCGACTCGCAAAATGCATTTCCGACTCGCAAATAGGAAGGGGTGTTCCCTTCCTAATTGCGACTCGCAGTGGTATGCAATTCCATTTGCGACCGAGTTCGTGGTCGCAAAGGGAGTCGCAGTTACCATCCACTTGAAGTGGATGGTAACCCACTCGCAAACTGGAAGGGGTCCCCATAGGACCCCTTCCCCTTTGTGAGTGGACCCAAAAATATTTTTGCAGAGCAGGCAGTGGTCCAAGGGACCACTACCTGCCCTGAAAAAATCCGAAACTAAAGGTTTTGGTTTTTTTTCTAAGTGCAGCTTGTTTTCCTTTAAGGAAAACGGGCTACACTTGGGAAAAAAAAACCTGCTTTATTTAAAAGCAGTCACGGACATGGAGGTCTGCTGTTCCCAGCAGGCCTCCATCCCCGTGAGTGCCCATAGTCGCTAAGGGGGCGCAAATTGGGACCCACCTCATTGATATTAATGAGGTGGGTCTTTGCGACCCCATAGCGACTCGCAGACGGTGTCGGAGACACCGTTCTGCATAGCAAATTGCAAGTCGCAATTTTCCGTCTTCCTACATCTGGCCCCTAGTGTACACATTCGGTTATGGCCCATGGGTTCAATATTAGCAAACAACAAATTACAAATGGCATTGAGTGAGGGTTGTGATAGTTAGCACATAGAGTGACATATGTAGTGAAGTCAGTATGCGGAAGAGGTTCAGCCATAATGTCAGATGCATTAGGCATTATTTGAATGAGTAGTTTAGGCTGATGTCATCCATCATGTAGAGACATGGATATGCTAGGTGTGAGATGCCCTTATGTATGCAGGCTTCACATGTACTTCCTCTGAGACTTTAAGTGAACTATGTTGTGACAATTGCTGCAACAAATACATTACAAGTAATGTACAAATAACCCATTGTGCTATTCCACCCAATGCAATTCCAAAGGTAAATATTTGCCATTTCTCTTCACAGCTGCAAACATGAGTGCCGCAGATAGACACCAATTTGAGAGGCGTGCCATGCGATACAGGCACATCCTGCAGGTGCAGTCGGGGTACCGGAGGATGGCCCGAAAATATCAATCAGATCGGGCCTCCGGGGCATGGTGGGCCTCACCACAGGGTGGGCCTACATTGCCCACAACAGCCACCAACACCACATCCACCAGGTCTCCCCAAGAGGCCCCAGCAACGTCGGGCACAGTTGACCCTGGCTCCTCATCCAGACCTGGACCCAGCCATATTCAACAACCAGGACAGTCCAGTGGGCATTCAACTGCTGGCACAAGGTCCACCTCGGCCGGCACACAGACAGCATCAACCCCTCCTGTGGACCCAGCCGCATTCCTGGCATTGAGCCGTAAATTGGACAAGGTGTTTAATAAGGTGGACAAGCTGAGCCAGGATGTGGCGTATATAAAAAAAAGGGTTCTCTCCATCAGGCGGACCCTACGGAGGGCCAACCTCTAGGACATTTGCCTTGTTTTACTTTTACCCCTCCCCTCTCTCCTCTTTCCTATATTGTACTGATAGTTGGGTTTTGGGGATTAGTATTAGGTTAGTATAGGTAATTAGCTTAGTTAGTGTTAGGGAAGAGGGTGGGGGGTCCTTATTCTTTCTTTTTTTTTTTTGGGGGGGGTCAATGTTGGGATTCCTGTTTGTTTAAAAAAAAAAAAAATACTAAAACCCCCCAAAAAATAAAAAATAAAAATAAAAAAAATATATGATTGTTTAGGATAGTATAGTATGTTTGTAGGTTATTAAGTGTTGTCCTGCATGTGTCCTGTCTCATAATGGTGGGTGGGGGGTTGATGTTTAGATCGTTTCGTTATATGTATAGAGTAAGTTTAGCTTAGGTTAGTTAGGGACAGTTGTGGGTTAGTAGTAGTCAGGTTATATTAGTGTAGGTATTACTTTTCCCTCAGTTGCCTCTTGTGTGAATAAATAGTAATAAATATATAGTTAACCCTTTACATGATGTGTTAGGTGCTACTTTATCATGGCCTTGACATCAGTGTAGGTGAATGTTTTTGTATGACATTAGTGTCCTATGGTAGCCATCCCCAGAAAATGGAGGTTTAACATGCCAGCTACCCGTGTGATAACTTGGTAAGTATCCACCATTTGGGAGACCCACCATTGGTAGTTTGCATTGATCACCAAGGTTTTGTGTTGGTGAGTATGTATTCTACTTCACAAAGTGTGCTTCCAGACTTGTTATTGTGGGTAATTTCATAGGTCGGACTGCAGTGTGATGTTCAGGGAGATCGTTGTAGATGAGGTGTTGTTAACACTCTTGTCTTGTTGCCTTCATTGCTGACCTACATCATGTGTGTGCTAATTCTGCATGACTTTCCTTCATGGAAGTATACTCAGAAAGGGTGATTGATGCAGTGTTATTTGTTTATGTTTGCTTACATTTTGCAGCATAATTTCATGTTTTAGTATTGCATGGTGCCTACATATCTCAGCCACCATTAGTTGACTAGAATTGCTATAGGTGGTGCATCATTCTGTCCAATACAGCATGATTGTGTGTGGTTAGTCCCTTCATCAGTTATTCTCCTCAGTATGGTAAGGCTATGATGCAATCCTGGCCACTGCACAGATGTATCAGACTACATGATGTCAGGACAGTTGTATTGACAAGCTACATGGTTGCCACACAGGCACTTTGGAGTTATGTACTGCACAGTTGAAGTGTGAAATAACACAGAGACATATTAGGTGTGCAAGTGCTATTTATTTATAGGTGCTGTAGTGCAAAATGTCCATTGTCCATGATTGCTGTGTCCGTTCTGGTGCATTCTTACATAGTGATCCTACAGAAGGGGTGTGGATGATGCTCCTGACATGCTGGGGTGATGTCACAGACAGTGCAGAGGGACAGGAATTGGCAAATAGTAGGAGAGAGACATTCACTGGCAATGCTGACAAGTCATACAGTGGATTGCAGAACAGTCATTGAGTGTAGTTGTAGTGAGACTGGCATTTGTCAAAACGTAGGACCTTGGTCAAAGTAGGCCATGGTGCAGGGACTAGTGCTTCCGGGTACTCTTCCGTGAGAATGTGATCTATTCCATGTCTTCTTCTTCTGATGTGTGTGTTGCCTGGTTTGTCCTTGTTGTTGTTGGTTGTGAAGGGGCAACACACACCTCAGTGTTAGAAGACGTGGAGGCAGACATCCCGGGGGCTGCTCCCTGTGGAGTTATTAAGGGCAGTACTGCAGCAAGGAGGGCCTGCTGGTTTTTGAGAATGGCAGCCACATCACAATGGTAGGCAGCCAGGTCGGCCCTGAGGGGTTCAATGTTGCATTCGTGCACACGTTGACTGGATTGCAGTTGTAGGTGTTGTGTCAACTGGATGACAGCTGTGCTGATTTCCTTCAGTGTTTTGGCAAGTTCCTGCAAGAGAGATGTTCGGGCTTCCGTAGCAGCTGCCTGATCTGCAAATGACGTCATGCACGAACGCACCCCCTCAAGGCTGGCTGCCATGTTTTGCATCCCCACCCGCACCTCCTTGGCCAGCTCCCGCTGTACCCCAACTACAGTTCTTTCAAAGCTGGTGCCAGTGTCGTCAGAGTCCTCAGCTGTGTTGGAGCTCGCAGGTCTCACAATTGGGGTGGTGGGTGGTTCTTCTGTGATGGCTGCTTGTTCTGTGCTCCTCCTTGTGACTGAAGGTGGGGTCTGGAGGGTTTCAAGGACCTTTTGGATGGTCTCCTGGGAAATATTTATGGGCTCGTCATCCATGTCATCAGGGAAATCAGGGACAGGCATATCGGCAGGAGATCCATGTTCCTCTGCAATGAAATAGGGTACAATTAGTGTGTCTGTGTTGTGACAATTTTGCCATAAGATGCAAGCCTTTGGATGACTTAACTTTGTGCTCTGGTTTGGTATTGGTATCTGCTGTCCTTCATATGGGCATTGTTATAGGCCTATGGCCCACCTGTGTGTCACATGTATGATATTGAGTTATCAGACTTGTCTGCCTAATTGCCTCTAGGTGTTGCTTTGTCCAAATTTGGGAATAGCCATCTTTTTGTCCTACTCATCCCTCCGTGTATATCTATTCTTATGGGGAGACATTTTGTCACGTGGGCTCTCATTATCCTACATGAGATTACTGGATTTCTAGGCAGCAGGATAGCTAATGGTGTGGGGGACTGAGTCTGACCCACTTGTAAATAACTCTGTCACCCTAATTCTTTCTTTTTGCTCTGGCTAACTAGCAGTGCCTCATGTCTCCCACGGCAAAGAAATGATTAGACAGCCGAGCGCATGACATCTTTGGAACTTCTCCGGGAAGTCGTGGTCACTCAGATCCAAACCAATTCTCTCTTTTCCAGTATGATCTCATATACAAATGACAAAGACCATATTGGTTTTATATGATGATTTCATAAAACAACTGACTTTTAGATAATTAGGTGTGAGCCACAATAACCCAAACAATACAACATGGTAGAATTGAAATAGTCACCAGGAGTGTAAAACATTTGAACAAAGCTATCATGGTGCCTAACTGTTTCTACTCTCCCTCTGCTTGTTCTATTTAGAGCACAGCATGTTAAGCTTCGAGCTTGCCTGTCCGAATCACTGGGGAGACATCAGCCCTCATATCTGAGCAATGGCCTGTGATCTGGTTCAGCATCTGCAGCAAGGCAGGCAGCGTCTAGTTGTGGTTCTCTGTTCGGAAACTCCCTCTTGCGTGTATTGGGACAAGGAAGTGATTTTATAACTAACATGTCATCGTGATGACAAAGTGTCCCTACGCAGGAACGCCAAATCTGAACTCCTACCACGTCTATCGGCAATGTACCAGACTGTATCCTTGACTGGAGCACAGAGTGAATATGTTCTGGAGAACTGCAGTGCTGAAGTAGGCAAAACAGTGTGATATGACTAAAAAACAACACTGTAGAACTGGCTATTTACAAAATTACTGATACGAAGCCTAATAAATAGCATTTAGTGCAAAGTGCACAGAGGCTCTAAGCTGTTAGCAAATGAGTAAAAGTACATTCAGGGCAAGGTGCACAAAGACATAAAGCCTGAAGCTAATGCGCAAAGTATACGTAAAACTTACCACACTACACTTTGACTGGCTGTGGGTGTTGTGAATGCCCTGGCAGCACACTTGCCTCTCAGGACCTGCCCCAAACAATTTTTATTCACATTGACCTAAATGTACATGTTATGTGGCATATCCTATGCATGGCAATGTTAGGATGTGGTATGGATGTAAACATTGTTGATGTTTCGAGATGATGTTGGGTAATGTGTGTTTAATTGGATTGCCCTGTTTATCGTATCAAGGTCCTATTTGGTTCTCAGACTGTGCAGGTGTGTTTCAGTGACCAGTTGCATGTGTCCCCTCCTCAATGTTGTTGTCTGAGCAGTATGACATTAGTGATGTTGCCTTGTTAGCCAGGCACGTGAGGGACCCTGACGTATGCAGCATGTGTGTGTCCTTAGTGCTGTGTGGCTCCTATTGCTATTTAATTTGGCTGATGTATGTGTCAAGTATGGACATTGGCATTTGAGTGTACTGGTGCCTTTGTCTTATTTCTATAACTAGTTGTAGATGTCATCCTCACCCCCTAATTTAGGTATGTATGTTCCATGGGGAGGTTCCTGCCATTTGCTACTATAGCTGCACAGAGATCAGAGGTGTTATTGTCAACTGTTGTCGCAGTTACATTGCAGTTGTTTTTTTGGCTACTGGATTACAGATGGGGACCTAGTTTATGTAGGATACATTTTGACTGACGAGTGCCTGGATCTAAGTTTGACGTAGTGGCCTTCCCACCTGTCGCTGCCTTCCCTTGGCTCCATTGTTGTAATTACAGGATGGCCCCATGGGACTGTTGTTGGTGCTGTATTTTGTCATGCCCCAGCTTCAGTCTGTGCTGGCCATGGCCCCCTGCTGTTCCCCTTTACCCATGCCACTTCATATATATGCTGAGTTACATGCATTGTGTAGTAGGTATCCCCCCCCCCGGTTGCAGTTATCATTATTGTATTATGATTCCCCATGCGACTTACCCTGCATGTGCGTTGTGTCGTGGTAGTCTGCGCTGTCCTGTCCTTGAATCCCTGTGACAATCTCCTCAGGGATGACGGCTGCGACCATCTCCTCCATGTGGTCCAGGGCCTCCTGGTGTGCTGACTCCCCCCTCCAGTCTGCAGTGCTGCCTTCCTGGACATTTTTTCTTTTGTCCTACGTTTGCAGTCATGCCCGCGTTTCTTACACTCAGTGACTGTTCTGCGTTCTTCAGCCACACTGTTGATCTTGTCCACAATTTGTTTCCATATGGCCTCTCTCCTACTGATAGGCAATTTAGAGGTGATGAACAATTGGTGCTGGTGTTCCGTCACCTCTTTAACCAGGATTTCCTGCTCCTCTGCACTGAAGCGACACTTTCTTTTTTTTCTGAAAATGTCCTGGTTCCTGTATGGATCATCCAGGCTGGTTCCTGGTCTGCTGTCATCTTCCTGGGGTCTGTTGTGGCATCTGGGATCCATTTTGGCTCTCCTCTGCTGAAAGGGCAGTTTTCGCGTGTAAATTTGACGCTATTGCGTCAAAATAAACAGCGCTTTCCGGGTTGCGCTGTCGTAATTTGACCCACAGTCATTTGCGTCGCGTTAACGTTGGTTTCCTTTACGACTTGACGCCGCTGTGTGCGTCATGAAATAATGACTCCCACCTGTTGGGTGCGCCGCCGTGCGTCAAAGTATAAATTTGACGCCCGCACGGCTTATCGAAATGGCGTTAGCCGGTGCTAATTTTTTGACGCAAAACTGCGTTAGCGCAGTTTTGCGTCAAAAAGTATAAATATGGCCCTTAATGTTGCAGACCTACAAGACAGTGTTTTGTTGCTGGTCAGGCGCTGACATCCCTCCTTTCTGTTGTGAGCAATTAGGGAGTACTACAAGAGCATAAGCATCCTCTGACCTGAATATTTTCATACAAAACAGATCCATCCTCCCACAGTACTCCCACAACCTCTTCTCTTGCAATTATCAGTTCACATATAGACATCTGGGCTCAACCCCATTCCTTTTGTTAAAAGGAATGCTAATAGATTCAATTAAAGTGGAAACAAGTAAACAACCTTTTACTACTTTCCTTTGGCTCATTAGACTTGCATTTCATCAAAGATAAGGGGGAGCTAAACAGCTGTCTGCGAAAGAGCATCTGCCAGAGAAATCACTGAGTGAGAGTTGCAGGAGAATGAAGCGTTTTTTTTACCGAAACATTCAAGTGATAGGTTGCTCATGCTCCCGCAGTGCTCTCTACTTTGGTGAGGGTGAGAACGAATGGTGTTATTAGCCTTTTACCCTTAACTGCAGGAGCAAAAATTACTGTTAATAACCCCTAGCTTGTTATGCGACCTTGCCTTTGGCTCAGGCCAATACCTGTGTGAAGGGAAACTAACAGCCAGCATTGCCTGCAGGTGTGGGTGGAAACACTTAGCATTCATGTTATGTTTAGTCTTTAAAGGTAAAAAAATGCAAAGCCTTCTTTAGCATTCTATTGGTATAAGCATGTTTGCTCAGACTCACTACAATACAACTCTTAATCTTCAAAGCAAAACAAAGCATGTTGACAATGTTTGACAAAATATTCATAAACGAGAATATTCCACCTGGAAATTCTGAATGACCTTCTCTACGAATAAAAGGTGGCTGCTCCTCAAGGACTATGGACAATAAACTTGAAACATGAACCATTGTTGAATAATGCCTGAAAAATTGTGATTTAGTATTTTTTACAGTACTTAACTTGTTTCTTCCAGTCAAAGTCTTGTAATAAAGTGGTGTCACGGTCTTATCTTTAGGGTAAGATCAACTCCAGGCTTCTCAGGAAAATCCTACCAGATGAGAATTATCAGACATATTTAACAATCTTTCTCGCATGGGCCCCCCTGAGAAGATCAACTCCAGGCTTCTCAGGAAATTCCTACCAGATGAGAATTATCAGATATATTTTACTATCTTTCACGCATGCTCCCCCCGTTACCCTGGCTGATTTTGGCCCTGGGGACCACATCCCCCAGGGCCTCTAGTTCATATAATTATTTCTTCTGTAGAGGGGGCCGCATTGCCCCCCAGGGGCCTATCTTAGCCCTGGTGTCCCAATCCCAAGGGCCAAGATAGGCCCCAGCCTTCTATAAAAATTTGTAGGGGAGGGGGACCACACCACCCCCTCCCCTGACCAATTTCAGCTCCAGGGACACCATCCCTTGGGGCCCAGTGTTAATATACATTTTTTGGGGGGAAGTGGCAGTGTAGCCCTCCTTCTTGGGCTGATCTCTGCCCAGGGGACCCCTATCCCCAGGGGCCCAGTCTAAACATTTTATTTTTTGGGGTGGCACGTGACCACCCTCCCTGGGCCAATCTCACCCCACAAACTATTGGTCCATGGTGGGACGGCAGGGGTGTAGGTTCAATGGCAGTGTTTGGGATGTGACACACCTCAAATGCATTCTTGGTTCTACATTATGGCCAATTGACACGGCACAGCAAGACATGTTGCTGCTCTGTGCTGTGTCACAGCATGAGGGCAGGAATGTGCCAAATTTAAAAGAATACACCACATTCTACTTTTGTCTCTGTGCTGGTGCCATTTTAGCAGCACATCGCCAACGCAGGCACTGTTGCACCATGGTGCAAGGGTGACTTCATTGTTAGGAAGATTGTTTTCATGCAGAAAGGGACACCTTCCCGCACATAAGAATACCCTGAGGCATATACCTCTTTCTATGTTGGGTGCATGCTGAAGTGACAAGTAGAAATAAAGATAGTTCTCCTGGTTACTACCTGGGGAGGCAGAGGTTTTTGGCACATTCTGAGGTCTACCACTTGTGGTAGATCTGGAAATGTGTCAAAATCTAGGGCTGTTGTTTAGGACACCCACACAACACCCATGGAATGCCTCCCTGGGACAGAGAAAAGCAATGTTGTGATTTGCACTGCATTACTTTATTCCTGATCTGTGAAACCACTTTGGGCCACATACGATGGCCTTGTGTGGCCTCCAAATTGTATTTTGGGTTTGTGTTGGTCTTGCATCACATTGCAAGAGTGAAGTAATGAGGCTCATAAATATGCCCCTTATTTTGGTAGTTGGGTCTTGGGGCCCTGAAACAGATCTGCTCTGTCTGTATCAGTTTTTCTCATTGTTCCGATTTCACTAAGAGGTTTCAACTTGTTAAATTTTTTGGATCGGAATCTTAAACATAGTGACCAGTTTATGAAAAAAGTAATACATCTGCACCCATAAAGTGCTTTTTGAATGGGTGCAAATGTGCTACTTTTTGGATTTCAAACACATTGGCAGTAGTAGGTTTGGTAAGATGTGCTAGTCTCAAGTTTCCAAGAATACTAATAGCAATCAAATACCCTAGAGGTGATAGTATAAATGCTTACAAATAATGTAACCAGTGACACTTGCTTGGGGCAGCATTTTAACCCATAATTTTTAATTCATTATGATACTCTAGGAAGAGACCCACCTAATGTACATCACTCCTGACCCTGTTTCTCATGGAAAAAGTCGACCCTGAACCTTTGTTATCTCATCCCTCTACAGGCCACTGCTTTTTAGTTGGGAAACTTGAGATTACCACCCCAGAATCTAACTGACTAGCCTACACTCCCAGGAAGTGGTCAAAGACTTGCAGCTGTGGTATTGGGTGTCCCAGACGCTCTTAATAAACAAGTAGATTATTGAGGCGAAAGATGAGTCAGCAATACAGCCTGAGATTGTATCATTTGAGTTGCCAGAGCCTTGGTCTTCATTGTATGGTATCATCCCTCCATCGATCGTATAGTTGGTGATGCTGGTGATCCTGGGGTGCTGGCAAAAGGCACTGACATTAGTAGGGTAAGGGGCTCACAAAAAAGCACTGTTTTGGCATGGGACCCATCTCATGAAAGTTGCACACCTGATAGGATTTAGATAATGGGAAATACTGGACATTAAAGCTGGAGGATGTCTGGGCTACAAACCACATTATCCTTTGCACAATTAACAGAACACTTTGATCTTCACAAAGCTCAATGTTTCCTTTACTTCCAGTTAAGACATGCCTTAAACAAATAAGATAGACAGCTAATGTACCACACCGACCGCCAGGGCGGAAACAACAGTCACCACGGCGGTTGCCGCCTACAGCCAGACAGAAGACAAAGTACTGCCCAGCATATATTTGACACACGATTCTGCCACCTTGTCTGGGGTGGTATTAGTGCCATCAAAAGCCTGGTGGAAACACATCACAGAAGAGAAAAGACTCACCAATGAAGACACAGGGAAGAGTAATTCCGCCATGGAACCTGAACTGCAAGTCTTTCCGATGATCTTCTACGTTATGCTCCAGCTGGAACACCAATGCCGGCGAAGATGACAACGGTGAGTACAGCCGCCTAGCAAACAAGGGAGGGTGGGGGGAAAAAGAGAGTGACACACACACGCACACACACACACCTGACATACACACGCCATACACACAACCATATGCATTACAAAAACAATTGACCATGAAAATTTGAAGAAAAATGCAAAGGCAAAATTAATTTACGAAAATGATTGTAATCAGTCCAACAATAAAATCAACAATCTGATTTGGACATGAAACACATCTGTACACTTGTATAAAAAAGGGTCACTGCCCAGTTCATAGTTCAAAGGGCCCACATGGCCAAAAGGCACAGTCCAAGGCCCCACTTGAATCCTACACCAATCCGGATAGAACACTGCAGCAGCATCAGTTATCAAATAGGCAGGCACCTCAGGGGGAGAGGAGGCACCTCAGCCAGATGTGGGAACAAGCCCACTGGTTCTGAAGGGGCCAACATGCCCTGAGCTTTGTCCTGGGGAGTGCAAGGCCACAGTCTCTCAAGTGGGTGTCTTGCCCACTGGTTTTGGAGGGGATCACATGCAATGTGCTTTGTCCGGGGGAGTATAAGGCCACAGTGTCTCAAATGGGGGTCTTGCCCACTGGTTCTGGAGGGGGTAACATGCCTTGTGCTTTGTCCGGGGGAGTACAAGGCCACAGTCTCTCAAGTGGGTGTCTTGCGCACTGGTCCTGGAGGGGGCAACATGCCCATTACACTTTGTCCTGGGGAGTGCAAGGCCACAGTCTCTCAAGTGGGTGTCCCACCACTGGTTCTGGTGGGGGCAGGCTGCACAGCAGCCCTTGGAGGATGGACTATCTGGCGGCTGCCGGCGGTGATGGCTGCACTGTGATGGTGGTTGTGGGAGGCTCCTGCTCAGCCCCTGCACCCTATGATGGCTGCACTGTGGTGAAGGTTGCGGGAGGCTCCTGCTCAGCCTCTGCACCCTCTGATGGCTGCACTGTGGTGGTTGTGGGAGACTCCTGCTCAGCCCCTGCACCCTCTGATGGCTGCACTGTAGTGGTGGTTGGGGGAGGCTCCTGCACAGCCCCTGCACTCTCTGATGGCTGCACAAGCACGGCTGGCGGTGGGGGCCCTGTGATAGCTGGTGGTGGTGGCGGTGCTTGGCTGGCAGCTTCCGCTGGCGTAGATTGCCTCCTCTCCTCCTGCTCATGGGTTGGGGATCCCATACCCTTCCTGGCACTGATGGATGGGTTCTTTCCCCCTCTGTCTGCTGGTGCAGGCTCCTTCCTCTTCTTTGCAGCTGGTACAGGCTCCTTCCCCTTCTTTACAGCTGATGGTGACTCCTTTCCCTTCTTTCCAGCTGGTGCAGGCTCCTTCCCCTTCTTTGCAGCTGGTGCAGGCTCCTTCCCCTTCTTTCAAGCTGGTGCAGGCTCCTTCCCCTTCTTTGCAGCTGGTGCAGGCTCCTTCCCCTTCAGAATTGTTGGCCTGGAATCCTTACCATCACGAGTAGGTGGTGCTACCACTGGGCCCGTGGACTGTTTGCTGAGGTGGTGGGCTGGGTCCTTGCTACCCTGCCCATACGTGCAGGATGGGGAGGGAAGAGGTCAATTGTGGAAAGGAAAAGCTTTTTAGGGATGTTGGGGCAGGAAGATGGAGGAGTAATGGGAGTGGAGGATGAGGGAGTGGTTGTTGGAGGTATTTGTCTGCTTGATTTGGGTGCAGGTCCATGGGCTGGATGCTGTTGTGAGGTGGATGGCTGTTGGATGTCTGAGTGCTTGTGTTTGTATACTTTAGGAGGGGGGAAAGACAGGGTGGGAGAGGACATAGGGGACGGGTGCATGGATGTTGTGGAGGTGTCTGCTAGTGAGGTGTGTGTTCTGCCTGGTGTGGTAATGATGCTGGTAGTGGATATTGATGTAGTGCATGCAGGTAGACGCAACTGAGTGGGAGGTGGAGGAGGAGGTAGAGGGGGAGACAGTGGAGATAGTGGATGTTGTCATATCTGCAACCGAATGGTGTTTGTGTGAGTGCCTGTGGGAAGAAGTGTGGTGCTTGTTTTTTCCTGTGACACTCTTGGGTGTTGTCTTGTGTGCATGCTCGTCTGCCTGTGTGCTTGGGATGCGTTTGGGTTGAGGAGACTGGGAAGTGGAAGTTGGAGTTGGGACGGTTTAAACAGGGAAAATGATAGCTATCAGTGAGGAGGCCAGAGCCTGAATCGACCGCTGTTGGGCCGCCAATCCACGTGAATGCCCTCCAGGAATGCATTTGAATGCTGCATCTGGGCTGCCAGCCCCTGGATGGCATTCACAATGGTTGT
Source organism: Pleurodeles waltl (assembly GCF_031143425.1). Classification (NCBI taxonomy): domain Eukaryota; kingdom Metazoa; phylum Chordata; class Amphibia; order Caudata; family Salamandridae; genus Pleurodeles; species Pleurodeles waltl. The sequence goes on along the minus strand of NC_090437.1, from coordinate 814,060,499 downwards.
TTGCCCTACAGAGATGGATCTCAGGAGGTCAATAGCCTCCTCACTCAGGGCAGCAAGGCTCACAGGGGAAGGGCCTGAGGTGCCTGAGGCAAAGGAGATGCCGACCCTCCTAGGTGAGCGGGCACGGGCAACTCGCTGAGGGAATACTGGGAGGGTGGTGCTGGTATGGGGGTGGCGGCTGTACCTGCAGCTTGGCTGGTCACAGAGGTGTCCGCGACACCCAGGGAGCTTCCATCGGAGGAGGTATCAGAGTCTGTGTTGTTCCCTCAAGTCTCTGCCGTGGTGCTCCCCTCGCCCTCCGTTCCACTGGTGCCCTCAGCATCAGTGGACTCCCTCTGTCACTGGTGCTTCTGCTCCTCCGCCAGATGATGCTAATGTACATAAGGATAGGATGACAAAACAAGAAAGGGAGGCGAGGGAAAAAGGATACACAGGGTCAATGACTGCACTGTCACCACTGTTGGTGTACACAGCACCCTCACACACAGGGAACAGGCCTATGCACTATGCATGGCACCAACAGTGAAATGGCTAGTCACTGAGGAATGAGGAGGGGCATACACAGTCAACTGCAGCACACCTGGGACCCATGCAGCGCTACCCATGAGTGAATACTAACAAGCTAGGTAAGCAGTAGTTCCCATTCAAATCCTTAACCACCACAGGATCTATGCTGCTATGTTTGGCCTGGCCTAGGGGCACCCAAGGACACACAACCACCACCCGGATACCACCCCACCAACCATAAGTTGTAACGATAGCCACTGTACTCTCCCCCTTGTGGCTGCTGTGATGCCCTCAAGCGCTCTTCCAGCTCAGGGTAGGCCACCATCAGTATGCGGGCCATCAGGGGGGAAGGGGTCCAACGGGCACCCCTTCCATCCCCAGCTGGGCTTCCCCGGTCTTTCGTGCCCAGCGTCTCAGGTCCACCCACCATTTCTGACAGTGGGTGCTCTGCCTGCCATAGACCCCCAGGGTCCGCACGTCCTTGGCGATGGCACACCATATTCCCTTCTTTTGATGGGTGCTGACCTGCAATACAGACAGAACACCATTAGGAAAACAGTCCAGCCTGTCACACAAATGGCCCACCACACCCGTTTGCAACACCATTGGCACGCACTTAGCCAAGCCCACAACATGTATACTGCCAAGAGGACATCCACCCACCCTTCTTACATGAGGCCTTCACACACAACTCCAAGCTTTCATGCCACATGCACAGTGCACAAGGTGTACTCACCTGCTGGTGTGGAGGCCCATACAACAGTCTGTACTGGGGTAGGGCCCCATCCACCAGTCTCTCCAACTCCTCAGAAGTAAAGGCTGGGGCCCTTTCCCTGGTCACACTGGCCATGGAAGGTTCCAGACACTGGTCACAGCAGCACATGTGGTGTAGGTCCTCTCGTATGGAAGGTCAGGAAACAAGTGAGGAATCAGATAGAAAATGGTGGTCACGTCCTCAGCGGTGCATACTGTCACCGTCGGCATAGATCACCATTGGCCACTGTATGCCACAGTGCCCAATATTAACCAATCAGGAATTGCACGGCGGTTCACAACCAACTACCACCACAGCGCACAACGTCAGCAGCATTACCTCACTTCCACCTGTCCCTACACAAAGGACAAGTGGTTGCCATTTCAGGGGGGGTGAACAGGCCTATCCATTATTGCTGCGTCACAGGATAAGAAGGGCACATACTTCACTAATTACACTGTCCCATAACACGTTTGCACATTGCGGACTGATGTTGTGGCTCCATTGTTCAGTTTGTGACAGGTTACTCACTCTTGTGTCCCTTAGATACCTACCGCTGAGAATGAATAGGAGATGGAGACATACCTCCATGTATGGACCTCTGGTGAACTTGGCTACACTGGAGGACAGGCACATAATACTCACCTATAGACTGGACAGGGCCACAATCACAGAGCTGTGTGCCCAATTAGAGCCTGACCTGATATCTTCCATCCGTCACCCCATCTGTCACCCCACTGGGATCCCCCCTCTTGTGCAAGTGATATCAGTGCTCCATTTCCTGGCAACTGGTTCTTTCCAAGGGACAGTAGGCTTGGCAGCAGGAATGTCACAGCCAATGTTCTCAAACGTGCTAACAAGAGTGTTGTCTGCCCTGATAAAACACAGGTGCAGCTACATTGCATTTCCCCAGGTTGGGGATTTGGCCATTGTGAAGGCCGGATTCTATGCAATGGGACATATCACCATTATAATTGGTGTGACTGATGGAATACATATTGCATTTGTGCCCCCCACCCGCCAGAATGAACAGGTGTTCAGGAATCGTAAGAGTTTTCACTCATGAATGTGCAGATGGTGTGCTTGGCGGACCAGTACATCTCCCACGTCAATCCTACGTATCCAGGTTCGGTGCATGATGCCTTTATCCTGAGAAATAGCAGCATCCCAAATGTGATGGCCCAACTACAGAGGCACAGGATGTAGCTAATAGGTGAGCCCTGGTTCCCACCCAGTATATGTTTGTGTATGCCTATGGTGCTGGCCATATAGGCAGTGTGTGGTTAAATGTTGCCACTCAATATTTGCAGGTGACTCTGGTTACCCAAACCTATCATGGCTGCTGACCACTGTGAGGAATGCCAGGACAAGGGCAGAAGAACGTTATAATGAGGCACATGGGCAAGCCAGAAGGATCAATGAAAGGACCGTTGGCCTCCTGAAGGCCAGGTTCAGGTGCCTCCATCTACCAGGTGGATCCCTGGGCCACTCACCCAAGAAGGTCTGCCAGATAGTAGTGGCATGCTGCTGTTGCACAACCTGGCCCTCAGACGGCATGTACCTTTTCTGCAGGAGGAGGAGACGGGAGATGTCCCTGTGGCAGCAGTGGACCCTGAGGACAGTGAGGATGAGGGGGCAGAGGATAAGGATGTGGACAACAGAACATCTGTGATACGTCAGTACTTCCAATGACACACAGGTGGGACGGTGCAACTTTACATTTCTATGACTATTGTTGTATTCTGTGTGGCATTGCCATGCTGGCATTACCCACTTCTTTGCCCTACTTACTGTTACCTATGAATATTCGTTTTGCAGATGTTGGTGATATCACACATTCTCCTTGTGTGATCACAACAGCCAGCTACAGGTCATTAATTCTATGCTCATTCTATGTACAGTTAATTTGCAATGGTTGTAGCTGTTTCAATTTATACAAATTTGCAATACATGAAATACTAGTAGTCAAATTTAGTCCAAGGGTGTTTATTGTAGTGCTAAAATGTAGAGAGGAAAGTGCAATGGAATGGGGTGATGATGGAAGAAAGTCCATGGTATTGTTCCAGTCTGTTTGTAGAACAGGTGCATTGTCCATGTGGACATAGGAAGGGGAGCAATGGTAGTCCAAGGTGGACAAGGTGACTGAGTGGGACACAAGGGGGACAATCAGGAGAGTCTCATTTTCTGGCGGTGATCTTGGCAAGTGTCTCTGGCTTCTGTCTGGTTCACAGGGAATGTTTGCGGGGTGGTTCACTTTCTGCAGGGGAGGGGTGCTGGTGGCCTATTGGTCCTGTGGTGGGGCCTCCTGGCCACTAGCGGCCGCGGAAGTGGAGGGCTGTTCAGATGACTAGCTAGTGGTAGGGACCCACTGGTGTGACATTTCCTCCATCATGATGTTGGCCATGTCTGCCAGCACCCCTGCTATGGAGGCCAGGGTGGTGTTAATGACCTGCAAGTCCTCCCTGATCCCCCGATACTGTCCCTCTTGCGGCCGCCTGTTCTCCTGCACATTGTCTATGATCTGGCCCATCGTGTCCTGGGAATGTTGGTAGGCTCCCAGGATCCCAGAGAGTGCCTCCTGGAGAGTTGGTTCCCTGGTCCTGTGCTCCCCCTGGCGCATAGCAGTCTTCCCAGTGCCCCTGTTAGCCTGTGCCTCTGTCCCCTGAACGGTGTGCAAACTGCCACTGACTCCTGGTCCCTGATTGTCTGGTGTATGAGGTGTGGCCTGGGGACCCTGTACAGATGGGCATACTGATGAGTGATGTGTCCTGGGGACAGAGGTTTTGGGACACTGGATGGGTGCTGTGGTGTTGGTTCCTGATGGGGGAGGCTCTATGGCGGTCTGTGTCTGGACTTGGGTGACCGACTGTCCAGTGGTCCCTGATGGGCCAGGTAGATCATCCAGATCCTGAAGTCCAGAGTTACTGTCATCACTGTGGGCCTTTTCAGTTGGGGGACTGGATAGTGGTGTCACCTCCTCTCCAGTGACATTGTCTGGGGTACCTGTGGGGATGTAAATGATGTATTATGCTTCCAGTGTCTGACATTTGTACTTCTGGAGCTTTCCCTCTATGGTTGTTGTTCCCCTGCCAGCTTTTGCTTGGGTATGTTGGTGTATAGTGGTTATGATAGTTTCCCTATGCTGTGCCTGCTTTGGTGATGAATGTCCATGCAGGACTGGGAGGGGTGTCCATGCATTAGTACAGAATGCAGGGCTTGGCATTGTGATTAGTGTGATGTGATGGTGGAGTGTGTGGGATGGAGTGGAGTGATAGGAGTGAGGGTGTGGGTGTGTGATCGCATGCGGGTATGGGGGGGTGATAATTGTTAACAGTTGACTTACCAGTGTCCAGTCCTCCGCCAACTCCTGCAAGTCCCTCAGGATGCAGTATTGCCAGGGCCTGCTCCTCTCATGCTGTGAGTTGTGGAGTGAGGAGGTGGGGGTCCACCTCTAGTCCTCTGTATAGCGAGCTGATGTCTTGCTGCTACGGAACGTACTTTCCCCCATAGGTCGTTCCACCTCTTCCTGATGTTGTCTCTTGTTCTTGGGTGCTGTCCCATGGTGTTGACCCTGTCCACGATTCTCCACCCTAGCTCCATCTTCCTTGCTGTTGATATCTACTGCACCTGTGCTCCAAATAGCTGTGGCTCTTCCCTGACTATTTCCTCCACCATGACCCTTAACTCCTCCTCAGTGAAACAAGGGTGCCTTTGTGGTGCCATGGGTGTTATGTGATGTGTGTTGGGTAATGTGTGATGTGTATTGGGTAATGTGTGATGTGGAGTTCGTGAGCGGTGTATGGGTGTGATTGGTGTGTGTGTCTAGTTGTCGCAAGTGGTCTTGGTGCCAGTGTTGTGACAATGATTTGCATTCGTAAAGGGCTGTGGGTAATGTAGGTGTGCGTTTTATAGTGGTGTGGTGTGTGTATGGGTGTCAGGTGTGTGTTGTTTGAATTGGCCAATGGGGTGTTGTTTTGCTGGGGGTGTCCATTGTGAGCACGGCGGTATGTACGTCCAATGGTTTACCACTGTTGAATGTCTGCCGTGGTGATTTGTGGGTCATTATGTGATGGGCGTTGTTCTGGGTGTGGGTTTTAGTACTGCCACTTTTCCACTGACCTTTGGTCTGGCGGATTTTTTGTTCATGGCTATATTCTGGCGGATTAGTGTGTGTGCGTCATAAGATGGTGAATGGATATTCGCCAGCACAGCAGTGAGTTGGCAGCTGTCAGCACGGCGGTAAGCTGCATTTGCCACCAATATCATAATGAGGGCCATAGACCTGAATTGTTTGAGATGTAACATAGCCCGGGATTCATTGTTGCATGTGAGATAGGAATGCCCTATTGTTCAAAGATACAGGGTGACAGTTTTTGACGGTAGTGGGGTGCCAGTAAACCACACTCCCAAATAAGCAGTACTGGGTGTGTTTTCTGAGTGGGTTGGTCAACAGGGAGACAAAAGGCTGATAGAGATTGGCTGCATGAAAGTTAAGAGGGATATAGCTAGCCACTGGATAAACCTGTGTTGAACCCCATTTTTATACTTGCCTGACAGCTATGGATTACTGCTCCATAGCAGAGAAGTTAGTGCAAGAGAGAAGAGGATGCACCAGGAAATATGAGAAAATATGGGGACTTTGCAGAACAACTCTCATCGGGTTTGGCCTGTTAACAGAAATGATGACAACAAGCTGAGAAGAATTGAGAGTAATGGGAGCGGAGGGGAATGTTACATTGATACAAAGTCTGTATCTATGTTTCAGTCTAAGAAATGATGGAATGGATCTATACATTTTGTGGAGTTCTACATGTATGATTCTGGGAATGCTGTGTCTATTTACTAGTGGGAGGAAGGAGGGTTTCTTTTATAGTGGTTGAAAACTTTTCAATAAACAGAATGTCTAAAAACGTTGTTCTTATTTGTCAAGGATGAATTGCCAGAAATAGATGGGTTTGTTTCCAGGAGTACTAGATCAATTCCATCACGCACATTTAGAGAAAGATGGGTAAACTTTGCACATAAAGGACATCAAGTGATGACAAAAACCAAGACTAGGCAGAGAATGAGCTGCTGGTGCCCTGGCATTGACACAGTTACACACAGCACTCCTGTGACCGATCTTCAAACTATGCGACTTCCTCCTCTGCCCTCTTGGGTATCCTCCTCAACTTTCTCCTGATCAGGATCTGTTGGAATATATGGCACCCTCTCCCACTCTCTTCATTAGCCTGGTTTCCTTTCTACAGTACTTCCTTTCGTCCTTGCCTTCTCTCCCTTCTATGCTTCCTTTCCTCTTTTCTCTCTCTCTCTAGGTTCCACTCGTTCTTCTGCTTTCAAAGCCCATCCTGCTCGTGCCAAAATGGGCCCTTTACTTTGCAAAGCCCTTTCATCTCCTACATCCTCCCCTTTCTTCTGCTCCTATAATCTTTCTCTGTTTAATCTTTTGTTCAATTTTGTTAGTAGGACGCCTCATTTCTCTTTGAGAGCCGGCGCTGGACCAAGAACTGTAATCTCTGACAGATTCGCTGGAACAAAAACTGTAATCTCCGGTAAAATCTCTCTTCCTTCTCTTTGTGGTTCCCCACAATCATGCTAACACCCTTTTTCTGTTCTGACATTTACATAATATTGTTTCTTATTGTAATACATTGAGCTAACATTTTTATAAAACATTGTTTCTGGAATCAGATCACGTTTCTAAATTTGCGAATGTCATTTTTGTTTGTGTAGGTTTGTTTCAATCAGTAAATAATGTATTTAGGGCGTGTTGTAGGACGTGAGGTGTGTGGTATCGCATTTCACTAGGCTGCAAGGTGGGTGTAGACCGCTGCCCTGTAATCAAGGAATAGGAGTGGAATCAGGGAATATGATGGTTTGAAACTAGATAGCAGGCCTGAGATGGTTCTCATATTATTAAACTTGAAGACCATTCATCCAGGGTGACAGCATTCATTTGAAGAATATCATACCTTAATTGTCGATAGACTCAATACTGCTGGATAAAAGTGCAACATACAATCATTTAATGTATGTCTACTGATATATTTTTCATAAGAAATTAGTTGTTTGACTGTAGGGTCACAACGCAGGCTTGAAGATAGAATAGTGGGGGCATGAAGAAGGGAGATTAACATGGATACAAACATTCTCTTTTAAGGAAGAAAAGAAGGTGACTACAAACAAGAGACAACTGGTTTTCTGAGGCAGTGTTTTCTACTACCATGTCCAACCACAGTGGTCTAGTACCATGTCCATCCGCTTCAGCAATTAATAATCTATGCCAGAAAGGAAAAGTGAGGGAAAGGAAGTATGAAACACCTACCTATTAAATGCTGCTCTATGGCATTATTGTCATGAGTTCCCTTGGGACCCGAATTGGTTCCCGCGTTTTAGAAGCCTCATTTCATAATTTATATTTCACTCATTTTAGCTGCATGAATAGCTTTTAGCAGACTTTTGACATGCTTTCTCTGCATGATATTAAAGATTCTGTGGTAAGGAGTTCAGTACTGTTGAGTTGCTCTCTCTATCTCGATGTGCCTGTCCTGCCTCACAATGTGGTAGTCCAGAACAAAACAAAACAAAAAAAAACTTTCTTTACTTTACCACTAGGATTTGCATGTTAGTTATATCATCAAATGTAGGGCTAGTTAGGTGCCGAGTATCCCCCTGCTTAGAACCTAATGTTTTCAGGCAAAACCTAAATCCAATGAATATTCTGGATTTATAATGGGGAAACCTAAGAGAGAGGACAAGAGTTTGCAAGTTATCAGAAAGGTGTTGGTGCCCATCTCACAGTGGTCACCATAAGGTTGTATCAGGCAATTGCACAATCAGACAGAAGGAAAAAACTTGCAAAAAATTATATTGGTTTTTAGTCAGCACATATGTGACCAGTATCTTGAACATATTCCTTACCTTTCCGAGGTAGTGAACATTCTTTTACAACTATTCAGAGTGAGCAAAAAAAAAGCAGTAGTGAACAAAGCTATCAGTGCCCAAAGTATGTTTGAGGTGAGGAAGAACACAGAGCATATTTACCTTGCTGTTAGTTGGTGTTATGAAGTTAATAAGACAATATCTAGACCACAGTCAGAGTGGCAGCCTTTAGGAGTGATGGTTTGACTAAGCCAGCTCCATGGTAGAAGTGTCCTGCTGCAACGATTGGCTCAGTAACTCTCAGAATCCAACATTGCCACATGTGAACTTCCCTCTGATGTACCTAAACAAAGAAGTAGGGAGTGTCAGGCATACTGCTTTACAAGCAATCATAGACAGTGTTTCCTTCTGTTACTACTCAACCATGTATTGCATTTGGGTACCCACCTCCATTCCTACCCTTTATGTTAATTTTGTACAAGCTGTCCATCACCCCAGTAATGACATGCAAGGCGCCATTGCATGGGTCAGTTAGTTATGTGGTTAAGGGAAAAGAAGTTGCTGCAGCTTAAGCACAAAAAAGGATCACACAAGCGCCATTGTATTTCTACTGTGAAGGGTTTTTTTTTAGTAGAGAAAATAAGAATCAGGCAGCTCAGTTTTCCTCATAAAAGGATTCTGCTCAAGCATGCTGAAATTAAACAAGAAACACAATAGTTCTTTTAGAACAAGATGTATTATGCATGCCTAACGGAAGGTTTATGACTTGATGAGGGTGCTTGGCGGAATAGCTGCCAGGCTTAAGGTAGGCAATGAATGAGTGTCTGTGCTGGTACAAGTTGGATCACCAGTAGCAGCAACTAATATGAAATTCGGTGTGGGTCCTAGTGTCTGGCAAGGGTTGAAGAACTGGCTTGCTTAAGGCAAGTGGTAGTGTGGGCTGTAACATGAAGTGATGTAGATGATTGAGGAGCATACTCCTGGGTATAATTCAACTCTTTTTTCATGTGTTATATCATGACCCAATACACACCACAATTCAATCCAAGACCACAGGTTTCCACCAGATGGTACTGTGTGGGGGAGGTGGCTGCTTGATGATGATACCTCACCAAGTGTAGACAGTCATCCCAATTCCTAATGACCACATACATAAAGGAACCCCTAAATTTCATAGATGACTATCTTTGCCAAGCAAAGGCTTAGTAATGCTGTGGACTTCCCACGTAGGCCCATTAGAACAAACAGTAAATCTGTGATATCAGATACCTAGTCAGGAGAGTAGCATCAAAACCTATGATGACATTTGGTATACCTGATAATATTGATGCATCTCATCTTCAGACTGCGCAGTAGTGTACCGCAGGGTGTGCCGTAAGGAAGGCTGAAAACAAGGCAATCTTTTTCATGTATTAAGACTTGATTGGATGGAGTGTCACGCAGTGTAACAGAAGGCCAGGGGCATCATCTTATTTCTCTTTCCCACAATGAACCCTAAGGTCCCTGACCCTATCAGTGAGCTTTGCTGTGAAATATGCTTCATTTTAGGGGCTCTGTTTCATCAACTAATTTAGCCCTTTCTCTAATTACAATCAGATTGTGGCCTATTTTAGCACAAGCTAAGAAAACGAATATATGTATTTGACTGTTTTATGGTTTGTTTTCTCAACATGGATGTTTATTGTATTTAGGTAATCAGCCATGTAGGGTGCTAGAAGAGGTTTGGGGCACGATGCTGCCATTTCCGCCGCTGTCCCCTTGCATGCCGCTTAGTCATTATGTGATGTCTTTCTGAAAGCAGAAAGCATTCTGTTACTGTTTTAATATGTATTTCTAACGTGCGTATATCATTTTATGAAGATTTTCTTCTATGCCAATTATATTTTACCACAATAATAGCTTGCAGTATAGGCTTACATCTAGCTAGAACCACGGCTTAGTTTTCACATCCTTGTTTTTTAGATCAGTTTTTGTTTTTCAATCTTACAGCAAGTGCTAATCCTCAGCTGTGCACAAAACTTTGAATTTCTTAATCCTTGTCTTTAGCATCTTTGTATTTTACATCCTTGTTTTTTTTTTATTGCTGATGCAGCAGAATGAGGCCTACATTAGTTACCCTACATAAAGGTGTAATAAACCAGAGGATGAAACAAGGGAATAGGGGAGCAGCATGTGTGGAGAAAACATTGCTTAGTAAGACAGTATTTAAAACATTGGGGAGAAACGCCTTTCGTTCCGGAAAGTAAAAATGAAGAACAACACTCCCAAGGACAGTATCTCTGACTTCTTCAGAAAATGAATCAGCAAATTTTCCAGTAAGCAAGAGACAGCATATCATTTTACCCTAAACATTGCTTTGCCAGACATTCTAAAATACTAGAACACATTTTCATATGCAATTAAGGGCCTGCGTTGCAGAGCATTAGTGATTCGTTAACCATTCTCAAAATGGTTAGACAACACTGATGAACCGATGCACTAAGAACTGGTTGCACAATACTGGTCTTAATTTGCAACTAGTATTGCATGACTACTAATTTGTGAACCAATCTATGTTCTAATAGGTTGGTTTGCAAATTTCCAATTCCAAGTGGGTCTCAGTCTGAGCTACCTCAAGAATATTGGGCCAGGATGCTCTTAAAAAATGTTTGCACCCCAAATCACATTCCTCTTTGCAAATGTTTTACTACCATCTTGAGGTTGGTGGTAACTGCAAATGTTTTGCAACTGCATTCCTGGTCTCAAAACATTCCCACATACCAGTGTGACTCACTATTAGGAAGAGATGCCCTTGGCATGCCCCTTCCTAATAGCGAGTCAGAAGCCCTATTTGCAAGTTGGTAATAGGTTACTGACTTGCAGAATAGGGTTGATATATGCCAAATAGCCAAAAAGCATTTTACCAGTCATACACGGACCGATGGGCCATTTGTGACTGGTAAAAGACTTTGTACATCTGGCCCCTCGTGGCTGGTCAGAAGTGCCGACCCACTAGGAACTGCAGTCGTCACAGGGCTGGTGGCCTGCTAAGGTCAGCAGACCACCACGTCTGTGATTGCTTTCAAATAAAGCATTTTTTGTTTTTTGAAATGCAAGTCATTTTCCTCAAAGGAAAACGGAATGTGTTAGGGAAAAAAAAACTGAAAAGTGTAAGTTGGTATTTTGCATCAATTCAGTAACTGAGAATAGTTGCAGAATGCTATTTTTGCATTTGCCACCTACTACAAAATGAAATCAGATGGTAACCAAGTGCAAGATATAAAAGGTGGGCTAGGATACAACTCACTGTTTCCAAAATGGCTGGATTATATGCAATGGCAAGGAGAATGAGGATTTTGGATGCCCTTTACAGGAAGAGGAGTAGGGGCGGTTTCCCCATAGAGCTGTAGGGATGTTGACCCCCTACCTAACAGCCATTACGCCCCTCCCAAGTGGATTCAGGAGATGGTGGAAGTGATCTCCTTTATGAGGCGGGGCTACCACGGAACTGTCTTTTGTTCTAGGTGTGGTTTATTGCTGTGACCAAGTGGGGCTGTGTAACTGAACTGTGCATGTCAGCTTGGCCGGTATTTTGCTATCACCCAACCTAACATGAGTGGTTAAGGCTTACTCAGTCATCGCTGGAAAGGGAGTTAGGAAGCAGAGACACAGCCACATATTCGCACTGCTGTTATGCTGTTTACTATTATAAACAGCATGAGAGTAATGCTTTAATTGTCTGAGATAGTGATGCTTCAGTTTCCGTGTGCCACGCATTCTCAGTGCTTCAGTACAGCCAGGCAGCGCGGTGCGGTTGGATTTTGAAGAGTCAGCCCACAGGAAGCAAATAAGATGTAACCAGTAGCGGCTAGTGACATTTGAAAGTGGTGGGACGTAAAAGTTCTGGATGACTGCCGGTGAGCCTGATTGCCATAAAGAGGGCTTGGGGGCAGGGGGCATTCTACCCCTGGGAAAATTGAAAAAAAAGAGTGGGCAAATGGTGCATTTTCAAGCAATTTTGGGAAAGCAAGAAGGTTAATAAAGCAACTGACTGTGAAAGCGTAGACTTAAATATTGAAACATATTAAAAAATGCTCCATCTCTTACTAACTAAAATTGTTCAACAGTTGGTGCAGTGTGCTATTTGTTCCTTTGTTACAAAAATAATGTTCAAAACTATTTTTAAAAGATGTTCTATTCTTTTTTTGCAACTAAGAATCCACTTCTGCATCCTATATTGAGAATGTATAAATTATGGAAAACAGATGACAATATATTCTGTTGCTGTGTGCTGCAGATGAAGCTGCATAGCACATTTGCGAACTCCCTGGCCTGGTCACAAGAGCAGATTACTGTGCTCAAAGGTAAGGCTGGGGCCTCCTGGGATTTCCTATTTCCTTACCCAAAGTTTACAGTACAGCAAACTACAGCCCGAGGCCATATGTAGTTGCCATTGCCAATCTGCCCTGTTACCTGCCAAGTCCTGTGTTTATGCCCTGACAAATTACTTAAATATATTGCTTGCATTTCGAAAGGGCTGAAAAGCCTGCTTTGCAAACCAGCAAGCCATTTGTCAGGCCATAATCACAGGGCTCAGTATTGGCTGTAAACTGCTTAGGTGAAGGAAATCCTAGATGCCTTAACCTTTGATACGAATGACTCCATTGTAAAATGTATATTTTTAACTTATTCGTATGTTCATGCAGCAGATCACAAAAGTCAAACCAACTACAGGGTATAAGTAACACAATGTATGTGCATGTATGAAAAACTTAAAGGATCTTTCAAGTAGAAAAAGTTTAACTTTAAAGCGGGTACTCTGTAAAAGGGACATGTTTGTGAGCGTATTTCACTTCGACAGTTATCAATAATAAATGTATTGCTTATAATATCAATGGTTTATTATTGAGGGTGGCGTAGTAGCCGTTGTTTTTGGTTCCCTCGTCTCTCCCTGGCCAGCCGACTGCCCAGTCAGTGCACAACAGACTCAGATGCGGAGTAAGGAAAAGAAAGAAGGGGGTGCGCCAGGACTCAGGACCGTACCAGTTATTTTCTTCGACGTGGCAACAGCTGCTCCGCTTTAATTTTTCTTTTTTTATTAAATCAAACAGTGCAATTTATTTTTTTATTGTGTCCCCAGTCCCAAGCGTGTCAAGGCAAGTTGGTGTTCCTTTTCTGAAAACCAGCCCAGGATGACTGGTATTGTATCAGTTAAGGAAAAGTATGAGCCATAAAGCACACTTTCCATCGCACATTTCAAAATTAGCTGTAAGAGAAATGAATCTCGTTTAATTTGAGAGCAGGTCCTTTCAAGGAAGCGTAACTGGTGGATTTGCTACGAATGTCGTCGCTCTCACCACCAGTGAAAGCAAATGGTGTGTTAACGCATCCCTTTCTGATTATTTTATTCACTCTGGGACTAGTTTTAGGCCAATGAATCTTTTGACCCTGATTGAAGACACCTTAGGACGAGATAACTGATCAACATGTCAATCAATATGTCAATAACGTCATCAATAAGACTCAGGAACCACCATGACCTTGCAGTCATGAATAACCACACCAGTTTAGTATGATTATATGAAGTTTATTCCCTATTGATTAAAATTCTACTAGCAAGTTTATTAATCTCAAAACCAAGAAACACATTAGCATAGTCATAATATGGCAACTCGAAGAAGATTTCAATATGGCAAGAATCACAAACATTAGAACATAGCGCGACGTCAACATAGGTTAACCTTAACAGAGTATCATTAGCGCATCATTCAACAAAACAATGAACCAGTCATTTGTCTGTTTGCGTCCGTTTAGTGAACCCCTTAACTAACCTCGAATTAGCATTGGCATTTTGTGCTTCATGCAAAACAATTTGGTAACACGAATTTGGAAAAACATTTAACTATGGTCCCTGTCAAAAGAAGCAGTTGGTACCTAGAAAGGAAAGGCAATCAGACAATTACAATTTCATCTTCATGTAATTATCCTGCGTAATGGGTCAGCATTCAGATTCCGTTTTCGTCCTCAGGACATCAGTTGATTCGCCATCAGTCAGGGAACACAGCAAGACTGGTAAAAAGGACACTTCCCTCATAAGGAGGAAAAGTATATATATATCGGGCAAGGCAAGGATGGTTTGAAGAACCAAACAACAAAGTCTCTATGCAGAGTGACAAAGTGTCTGGGTCATAACAAGTTCGCAATGGCATCTCTCCGAATAGTTACTCGTGTCAAAGGTTTTTATCCCTTTTCTGTTGTACAGTCCCCTAATTCTTCATTGGTCAGGGTTGGCACCCCACTATCTCCATCCAATGGGTTTACAGTGTTAGTATCAATTTTGTCACCCCATAACAGTTCTCACGTAGTTTATTGGTTCTTATGATTGATGTCTCCAGGGGGCAGAATGCCCGGTATGATTTCATACTCTCGTGGTCCTCTCGCATCTTCAGTCAGTAGGTCTATTGTCTGTACCGGTTCAGGCGACCTTGTACCTGTTACTAGTCTACAGTGTTGCATTTAGCAAAAATGTTTCTCCTAGCAAGTCGAATTTCATGAGAACGGATCTACTACGGTTACATTCATCCTTTAGCTTTGGAAAAATATGAGTACATGTCCTTCAGCAAGTCAGCACACTGCACGTTAGAAAAACACATTTAATATGAAAAACCGGGCAGCTAGGCCTCGACTCATGCTAACTAAAGCCTAATGACTTATTAGCAAAACCTTAACATATAATTCTTAATATTAGTGTAAAATCATACTTTAACATCTCATTTTCATTATTATTAGTCAGTTTCATTAGTCATTGTAAACATTGGTGGCCACTCCCCGTGGGCACATTTCATGCGCGTTTTTAGCAATAGTACATTAATACATTCTCTATGCAGCATTATCATGCATTAGTTCATAAACATTTCATGTTAAAATTGAGTATAAATGCTACGCTCTCTCAGGTGGATGAAGCAGGATTCAGCGGTAGCGCTCGACGGATGCCAGGGTGTCACACTGTGAAGAATACTTAATGCATGATTAGGATGCCACAGTCATTAAAAGTGCTTGAACTACACAAGCCTGAACAACAAAATGCTCTGCCACCCATTCCGCAAAATGATTCTAATTGAGACTGCCAATACCAAGTGTGGCTGCAACTGCGAACCCAGGCAAGTTAGGTAACATAGAAAGCTCTTCAACACTGTCTACTACCATTGGAAAAATGAGAGCACTCAACTGACAATTTTGTAAACTATTTAGTTTACCTCTTATTTTTTTTTACATGCGTCTCATCTCCGACTCACCAACTCCAGGTGCTGCTGCCTTTTCAGCCAGGTCCGACCTGAACATGTGAGAGGGCTCTGAGAATACCTCTCTGGTCTCTTCTCGCCTCCACGGAATCGCTTCCTCACGTGCAATGTCGTACTGTGTCAAACGTGCATGAAGAGGGCAGAGACTGAGAGAACAAGGGCCAGTCACTGCATGGCTTCATACTAAAGCCATGTAGTGATTGGTTATAAGCTCTGTAGGCTTGAAAGCAACCTCCCACCCACGTGCTGCCTCCTGTGCACCAGAGAGGCTTACTAACCGCATCTCCTGAGACAATCCCAACACTGCTCTCTTGCTGTAATATTACCAACACAGCATGAGAGCAGTGCCAGGATTAGCTTGAGTTGGCAAAGTTAGCGCTCTTCAGGAGACCGGGAGGCTGCAGCTTCGAGTCCCAGGGCTTACTGATAGAGCTAGTGAGAAAGGCCTCAAGTGCACATATCGATTTGGACGTCTGCCTTTCACTGGCCAGGCCGACATGCACACTTGAGTGAGTCAGTCAATCATGTGTACTGGGTTTGTACTTTGAAGGCCCATCCCACCCACCTCTCTCACTCAGGATTCATGAACTTCAAGCAACTGGTCCTCAGCTGAAAAAGCTGACTCCCAGAAAAAAACAAAAAAAAACATTGTCCATTGTTACATGAATACAAGGGACTGGGGGCCACGAATAGGAGTTGGGGGGCACAAATATAGGTGGTAGATGCTCCAAAGCTCTCAAAGAGAAACCAACCCCGGATGTAACTGGTACTCATATAAAGTGCTCCAATATGGTCTGTTTCAGTTCATGCAATCTAAAAACTGCAAAACAATTAAACTATGTAAATGCTTGGTTTGAACACTAGGCAGTTATCGTGTGTTTGTGATTGTGTTCCCCAATGACTTCATAACTTGGTGCCAGAAAATGACAGATTTAAAAGCAGAATCACTAAATCCAGAATGCACTTAGATACATTTAATCCTGACATGTGGCTGACTGTCCCGCCCCACCAACTTCTCAGATGAAATGGTGTGTCAGAAACTATTGAGATCTCACAACAGCCCAGATGCCTTGGCCTTAACCTTCAGGAAACTAAATTTGCATAGACAAAAAGAAGTGCTTCTTCTAGGGGAGAAGGTGAAAGAAGATAAATCTACTCTCTATGTGAGAGATGTGGTTCGAGGAAGGTGCAGCCTGCAGCCGGGTAACCCCTCAATCGAGGATAATATCAACACTCCTGCAAGCCAAGAACAGTCACTTTTGATTGTGAGGGGTAATCATCCCGGTCTGACCACTGAATCTAGACAAAATATACGTTCACAGGTAACTGGGTGTCAATGGGATCACAACTGTCCAGCCAGGTCCAAAAAAGGATCCATTGGAATAAAACTGAAATAAAACAAAATCACAACTTCCAGAGTGCATTAGGTTTACACATTATATTGCATTGTACTTTATTTGGCATATGTAAATCTCATCCCCAACATTGTGGCTTCACTTCACTAAGGACATATTCTTACAACAATAAAGTGTGAAATGCTGTACAAGAGCCCTGATCGCCTGCTGGTCTACGTGTGAACTGCAGGAAGTATGGTGTGTGCAGCACCGGAGACCGATGCACTCCCTGCATTGTGACATTAGACACCAGATGGGTGCGACCACCACAGCAACCATGGATCTCATAATGAACAGGCTGAGCCCTGGACTGATCATCAAGATCCAGCACATTAAAGGATTGACCCACAATACAAACATAATGACAGTAATGGTGAACAAATCTGTTTCTGTGGAGTGGGCTAAAGGAGATGCGACGAAAGGGAAAGAGATAAACAACATTGCAACAGAAGAAAGTACCCAATGAATGCCACACCATCTTTGAGAGTCACCAACCACCACTGAAGAGGAAGAGGCATGAAAGGATTTTCAAGGTCAGAATTATCATTTTTAAACAGAGAGAGAATTCCATTTACTTAAAATATAGACTGAATAGCAAAATGGTACATGATTTCCTTCATGATTTAAACCCATTTTAAGGTAGAGATAGACAGAGGTGTCAATATATAACCACCCATGTCCAAATACTCTGATAATTTCACCTACTGGTGTCTGATAGTTACCAGCTAAATGCATTTGCATCAGGTGGTGTTTCACAGAGCACATTTGTGAGATTTGTTCAATATGTTTTCGCAATAGTACATTTTTGAAGGGATGTGTTATTTTCATTACAAAAACATGCACAACAAGACCATGATCAACATATCAGTGCTGAATTTATCATGTTAAGTTTATAGTCACGCATATCGAGCCTGGGTGGGTGGTAGTCAGGTTCATATAAAGTTCAATGCTCATATCGTTGGGAAGGTATCTCATTTTGACTAGAAAATACATACGCTTGTACTATGGCTCCAGCCCACCCTCATCCATGATCCAACCAATTGCAAGCAAAATCTCCACAAAGTAATATCAGGATCTTGTACTAAGGTCTAATGGCCCTTATTTATATATTGACGGTAAGCATACTCAGTTGCAGCACCAATGGAGTATTCCTACTGCTATTTATTGGCCTGTCTGCTGAATTTAGATGTGGGTGGACCTTTGTTGTAGCCATGGTGGAGACTACTCTGACTCTCCGATGATTAGACCTACTCCTTGATGGTCCAGAGTAAGAGCCGCCAGAAGTTGACCTCTATGTCCGTGCACCTAAGTAGAAAGGTGGAAATAGAGGTCAGTTTTCACTGCCCATCACTGAAAGAAAAACCCTGATGGTAAGGGGCATTGTAAACTCTCTAATGTACTCCATGCCATGGAAGATAACTCCAGTGGAAAGCAAAGTCTTTTTGTTTTTTTTCAAAAAAGATAATCCTGCTTCATGATTTTCTTTTTGAAAAAAAAATAACTTTGACATATGGCTCCATCATGTTTGGCAGAGCAGTACTTCAAAGTTATAATGTATTGACAGAAAAAGGTTCTTGTGAATGCTACAAAGGTCCTTCGGCCTGATGGATGTTTCCAAATTTGACAGGCAAGACCTCTGCCAAGGCAATGGAATGTTTTAGTCCATTGTCTTGACGGAGGATCGACTGACCACAATAATTAAAACCTGGTCCTGTGTCTACATAGTGAGTGTTCTGCAGGATTCATAAAATGGCCCCCAAAAGCCTTTAGGTGTATTTCTTTCAGGTAGTAATGTTGTGTAGACATCAAAATTAAACATCACCAATGGTCATTCTATGTCCATTCTATCACCAGAGATGGTGGCGCCTGGTGTGATAGTCTTTTTTAGTCCCCCCTCCTTGAATTCCCTCACTAGAACTCTCCAACAGTGCACCTCATATCTCCATAGGCCCTCATTATGATATTGGCGGTAAATTCCACTTACTGCCATGCCGACCGCCGCCAACATAAGGCATCCGCGGCGGATATCCGACAACCATATTATGACACACACATACTAATCTGTCACTATACAGCCACACACACAAGTCCGCCAGCCCAAAGGTCAGTGATAAACTGGCAGTGTCCAAACCCACACCATTACGCCAACAGAACTACGCCCACAACATTATGACCCACAAATCACTGCGGCAGACATTCAATGGCGGTAAACCATTGGTGGTACATACCGCTGCACTTAAAATACACACACACATGCAAAACAACACCACATTGGACAATTCAAACTACACGCACCTTACACCCATAATCACACCACACCTACACACCCACACCACTATAAAACACACACCCACATTACCCACAACCCTTTATGACTACAAACCATTGCCAACAGAGAGAGAGAGACAGCAGGAGCACTCACACAACCAGAGCCACATACCACCATCACCTATACACCACCCACGCACCTCACAACACACACCCCAACACCTCACCCTGCACGCCCTCACCCACACCACTCACACCACACTCAAGGCGCCATAACGACACCCCAGGTTCTCTGAGGAGGAGCTAAGGGTCATGGTGGAGGAAATCATCCAGGTAGAGCCACAGCTATTTGGATCACAGGTGCAGCAGATATCCATTGCTAGGAAGATGGAGCTATGGCGGAGGATCATGGACAGGGTCAATGCCGTGGGGGAGCACCCCAGAACAAGGGATGACATCAGGAAGAGGTGGAACGACCTACTGGGGAAGGTGCATTCCATTGCAGCAAGACACCAGCTCGCAGTACAGAGGACTGGCGGTGGGCCCCCACCTCCTCCCCCACAACTAACAACATGGGAGGAGCAAGTCTTGGGGATCATGCATCCTGAGGGCCTAGCCGAAGTAGGAGGACGACTGGACTCTGGTAAGTCAACTCTCTATTACTATCACCCCCCTACCTGCACGCCATCACATACCCCCACCCTCACCCTCACTCCCAGCACTCCACCACCTCCCACACAGCCCACCATCACTACCCCCTCACCCCAGGGCCAAGCCCTGCCTGCAACACCAATGTATGGAAACCCCTCACAGACCTGCATGAACACCTATCACCAACAGCATGCACACTAGAGAGAGTCACCTAGCCCACCAAATAACAACTCACACAAGGCAAAGCTGCCAGGGCAATAACAACCATAGAGGGCAACACACCTGTGCACAATATGTCACACACAGAAACAATAACACTGCTTTTACAACTCCCACAGGTACCCCAGCCAATGTCACCGGAAAAGAGGTGCCAGCAACTTCCAGTCCCCCACAGAAGAGGCTCACAGTGATGACAGCAGCTCTGGTCGCCTGGATCTGGATGACCAGCTTGGCCCATCAGGGACCTCCGGACAGTCGGTTACCCAGGCACAGTCACACACCACCACAGAGCCTCCCCCCTCAGGAAACACCACCACAGCACCCACCCAGTGGGCCCATACCTCTGTCTCAAGGACACGTCAATCAGCAGTGTGTCCACCACTACAGGGACCCCAGGCCACCCCACAAACACAGGACAATCAGGGACCTGGGGTCAGTGGCAGTGGGCGCACGGTTCAGGGGACAGAGGCACAGGACAACAGGGAAGCTGGGAGGACTGCTGTGCGACAGGGGGAGGACAGGCCCAGGGAACCGACCCTCTAGGAGGCACTAACCGCAATCCTGGGAACATACAAACATTCCCAGGAAACACTGTGGCAGATTCTGGACAAGTTGCAGGAGAACATTTGGCTGCAGGAGGGACAGTACCTGGGGATAAGGGAGGACTTGAAGGCCATCAACAACACCCTGGTCTCCATTGCAGGGGTGCTGGCAGACATGGCCAACAGTATGAGGGAGGCAGTGGCACAACACGGGCCCCTGACACTAGCCAAACCACTGAACAGCCCTCCACCTCTGCTGCCGCTAGTGGACAGGAGGCCCCACCACAGGAACAACAGGCCACCAGCACTCCTCCCCCTGCAAAAGGGGAACCACCCCGCAAACGTTCCTTGCGATCGAGGCAGAAGCCAGAGACTATTGCCAAGACCCCTTCCAGGAAATAAGACTCCTGAATGTCACCCTTGTGTCCCACTCTGTCACCCTGTCCACCTTAAACTACCATTGCTCCCCTTCCTATGCCTCCTTGGACAATGAACCTGTGATACAAATAGACTGGACTCTAACCTGGACTTTCCTCCATCATCACCCCAGCCCATTGCACTACCCCATCTTCTTCAGAGCACTGCAATAAACACAGATTGATAAAATACAAATATAGTGTATGTCATATGTTTTCAAAATGTATTATTTTAACCAGGTTGAAACATCGCAATTCAACTGTACAGTAATATTTATATTGGAAAGAACTGGCTGCACTGAACACACCAGGAGCATTAGTGGGGAAACAACATCTGCAAAAACAGATGCCAAAGGGTACAGTGAGTGGGCATAGAAATAGGAAAACACAGCCTGCCTGTGACAATGTCACACATCAAACTGTCAATTACATGTGTATTAACACTGTCTTACCTGTGTCTCATTGGAAGTATTGACTAATAATTGCACTTCTGTTGTCCGCATCCTCATCCGCTGCCTCCTCATCTTCACTGTCCACAGCATCCACTGCTGCCACACTGCCATCTTCAGCCTCCTCCTCCTGCAGGAAGGGCAACGCAAGGCAAGGTTGTGCAACATACAGCATGCCACGATGATCTGACAGACCTTCTTGGGTAAGTAGCACAGGGATCCACCTGTTAGATGGAGGCAAAGAAACCTGGCCTTACGGAGGAGGTCCTCTCTAAAATCCTTCTTCTTCTCCCAGGTGCCTCATTGTAACGTTCCTCTGCCCTTGTCCTCGCAATCCTCACAGGGGTCAGTAGCCATGAGAGGTTGGGGTAACCATAGTCACCTGCAAATATTAAGGGACAACTGTTAGCCACATACTAACCCTTAGGGCCCACAACATACCCATACAACAACATCCACTGGGTGGGGACCAGGGCTTAACTATTAACCACACCCTCTGCCTCTGGAGTGGGCCATCACATTTGGGATGCTGCTATTCCTCAGGATAAAGGCATCATGCGCAGACCCAGGAAACTGTGCATTGATGTGGGAGATGTACAGGTCCGTCAGGCACCGCATCTGGACATTCATGGAGTGAAAGCTCTTTCAATTTCTGAACACCTGTTAATTTCGCTGAGTGGGGGACAAATGAAATATGTGTTCCATCGATTGCCCCAATGATGTTGGTGATAAGTCCCATTGCATAAGAGTCAGCTTCCACTGTGTCCAAATCCTCCACCTGGGGGAAAACGATGTAGCTGCACATGTGTTTAATCAGAGCAGCCAACACTCTGGTCAGCACTATTGAGAACATTGGCTGTGATATTCCTGCTGCCAAGCCCACTGTCACTTGGAAAGAGCCAGTTTCCAGGAAATGGAGCACTGATAGGACTTGCACAAGAGGGGGGATCCCGGTGGGGTGACGGATAGCAGATATTAGGTCAGACTCCAATTGGCACACAGCTCTGTGATTGTGGCCCTGTCAAGTCTACAGGTGAGGATAATGTGCCTGTCCTCCATTGTTGCCAAGTCCACCAGGGGTCATTACACAGGGGGATGTCTCCCTCTCCTATTCATCTGCAGCGGTTACAATCTATGGGGCAAAAGAGTGAGCAGCTGATCATTATCTCTACATTCAAACCACTACAGTTCAATGCAACTAGTGATTGTAACATTATTTTGTTGGAGATGTCCAAATAGTGCATTTGTGTACTGTGACACACTTAAGATCCATGGCCTGCACCCCCCCTGAAATGACATCCGCCTGTCCTGTATGGAAGGACAGGTGGAAATAAGGGGGTCTGACGTAGTGCGCCGTTGTGTCAGGTGATCGTGAAACGTTAAGCAACTCCTCATTGGTTATCATTGGGCCCTATGGGGTACAGTGGCAAATGGTGTTGTATGCCGGCAGTGACAGTACGCACCGCTGCGGACGTGACCACCATTTTCTATCTGTGCACTCACTTGTTAGCTGACCTTCAACAGGAGAGGATCTACACTGCATGTGCTGATGTGACCTGTGTCTGGACGTGACCATGGCTCGTGTTACTGGGGAAAGGGCACCTGCCTTCACTTCGGCAGAGTTGGAGCGACTGGTGGATGGGTCCTACCCCAGTACCGACTGCTGTATTGGCCTCCAGACCAACAGGTGAGTACACCGTGAGTACGATGCATGGGGCGTGAATGCATAGAGTGCTGTGTGTGAAGGCCTCATGTGGGTGGGGGTTGGTGGATGGGCCCTGGGCAGCGTACAGCATGATTGGTGGGCCATGTCTGTGCTAATGGGGATGGGAAGGGGCATGGTGGGCCATGAGTGTAACAGCCAGGACGGTCTAACTAATACCTTTCCCTGTGTCTATTTCCCTGCAGGGCAGTGCCCATCAAAAGAAGGGTATATGGCATGTCATCACCAAGGACGTGTGGACCCTGGGGTCTACGGCAGGCGGAGCACCCACTGTCGCAAGCGGTGGGAGGACCTGAGACGCTGGGCACGGAATAAGCAGAGGCCTCCCAATGAAGAAGGGGTGCCAGTCGAACCCTGACCCCCTGATTGCCCACATGCTGGCGGTGGCCTATCTAGACTTAGATGGGCACTTTGGGGCATTACAGTCGCCACAAGGGGGTCAGTACACTGCCCTAATTTACAACTTACACCTGGTGGGGTGGTATCCGGGTGCGCCCTGTGGGTGCCCCTAGGCCTGGCCTGGCATTGCAGAGTAAGTCCCATGTCGGTCAGGGTTCTGATCTGAAGGTCCTCCAACCAAGGTAGTAGTTATCCAGTACTGAGCAGGGGTCTGTGGGTCTCAGGAATGCTGCAATTGGCTATAGGTGTCCATATCCATGGGCTGGTGACTAGCATTGTGACTGATAGTGTATTGCCTAGTGTGTAGGGCTGTTCCCTATGTGTGAGTGTATTGTGTACGCCAACAGTGGTGTTGGTGCCGCCATTGACCAAGTGTATCCTTTGTCTCTCCCCCCCTTTTTGTTTTGTCCACCCTGTCTATATGTGCATTAGCATCATCCTGCGGAGGAGCAGAGGCACTGGTGACGGAGGGAGCTGCATCCCACAGGACCCAGGAGGCAGAGTCCACCGATGGTGAGGGCACCAGTGGGATGGAGGGTGAGGGGAGCACCACGGCGGAGACAGGAGGGGACAGTTTGGACACAGATACCTCCTCCGATGGAAGCTGCCTGGTGGTGGCGGACACCTCTGTGCCAACCCAGCTACAGATACAGCCGCCACCCCATACCAGCACCGCCCTCCCGGCAGCCGCTCAGAAAGTTTCCTGTGCCCGCTCACCCATTAGGGTAGGCATCTTCTTCGCCCCAGGCATCTCAGGCCCTGTCCCAGTTAGCCCTGCTGCCCTGAGAGAGGAGGCTATTGACCTCCTGTGATACATCTCTGTTGGGCAGTCAAACATTGTGAATGCCATCCAGGGGCTGGAAGCCCAAATGCAACAGACAAATGCATTTCTGGAGGGCATTTACACTGGCTTGGCGGCCCAACATAGATCAATCCAGACTCTGGCCTCCTCTCTGATGGCTGCCATTGTCCTCCACCTTCCTCTTCCCAATCCCATTCCCCTCAACCCCAACCTTTCCCAAGCACACAGTCAAATGAGCATGCACCTAGGACAACACTCAAGAGTGGACATGGGAGACACAAGCACCACACTTCATCCCACAGGCACTCACACAAACACCATCCAGAATCAGACATACCAACATCCATTGCCTCCACTGTGTCCCTCTCCTCCTCATCTTCCATCTCCCTCTACCTCTACACTCACACCTGAATGCACTACATCCTCATCCATTACCACCATCACCAGCACATCTATCAGTACATACATCTCACTGGCAGTCACCACCCCCACATCCATGCACACGTCCCCTGTGTCCTTTCCCACTGTGTCTGTGCCCCCTCCTACCAAAGTACACAAATGCAAGCGCTCAGACACCCTACAGCCATCCACCTCACTACAGCATCCAGCCCATGCACCTGTACCCAAACACAGCAGACTGACACCTCCTACCACCACTCCCTCTTCCTCCACTCCCAGACCATCTCCCACTTCCCGCCCCAATGTCCCTAAGAAGCCATTCCTCGCCAACATTGACCTCTTCCCTAGCCCTCTCCCAGTCCCTCACATCAGGCCAGGGTGGTCAAAACCCAGGCAAGCACCTCAGCCACTCAGTCCACAGGCACAGTAGTGTCCCCAACTACTCCAGTTGGGAAAAGATCCCAGTCACCAGCCAGCCAGACGGAAAGGTTGCCTGCCCCAAGTGCATCAAGGAAGGGCAAGGAGCCAGCCCCAGCTTCAGGAAGGAAGGGCAAGGAGCCAGCACCAGCTGCAGGAAGGAAGGGCAAGGGGCCTGCAACAGCAGGCATTGGAGACAAGGGGCCTGGTGCTGGGACTCAGTCGGAGCCCCCATCACAAACCATGGTGGTGCAACCGTCCGAGGCTGCAGGGGATTGGCTGGAACCCCTCCGCCCCCCCACTGCCAGCACTGCCACCAGCAGCAGCAACCCCAGTGGACAGCTGTCCGAGGCTGCAGGGGATGGGCTGGAGCCTCCCCCCCCCACTGCCAGCTCCACCATTAGTAGCACCACTGCCACCACTGAGCAGCCATCACCGCCGGCGGACAGTGTGTAGTCCTGCGTCCATGGGCTGTTGTGCGGCCTGGCCCCTGCAAATCCTGTGGGTCTGACACCCAGGTGAGAGACTGTGACCTTGCACTCCCCAAGATCTGCATCACAGGGCACGATGCCTACTCCAGAACCAGTGGAGAAGTCATCCACTCACCCCATCCTCCCCAGGATGAAGCTCACAGGGCACGATGCCCCCTCCAGAACCAGTGAAGAAGCCACTCACTCACCCCACCCTCCCCAGCATGAAACTCACAGGGCACGATGCCCCCTCTAGAACCAGTGGAGAAGCCATCCACTCACTCCATACTCCCCAGGATAAAGCACAGGGCATGTTGCCCCCTCCAGAGCATGTGGGCAAGTCACCCACTTGAGAGACTGTGGCCTTGCACGCCTCAGGATCAAGCACGGGGCATGTTGCCACCTCCAGAGCATGTGGGCAAGTCATCCACTTGAAAGACTGTGGCCTTGCACTCCCCAGGATCAAGCACAGGGCATGTTGCCCACTCCACAACCAATGGGCAAGTCACCCGCTCGAGAGACTGTGGCCTTGCACTCCTCAGGGCAAAGTGATGGGCATGTTGCCCCCTCCAGGACCAGTGGTGTTGTACCATCTTCCGGCTGAGGTGCCCCCCCATTCGCCGTCCTCCTGAGGTGCCTGGCTATTTTCTACCTGATGCTCCTGCAGTGTTCTCTCCGTATTGATGCAGGAGTGAAGTGGGGCCTTGGCCTTTGTGATGTGGCCCACGAACATTGAGGACTGGGCAGTGTCCCTTGATTTGTAAATATGTATAAACTTTTTGATTTTGATGCACGTATTCCTACTATATTTTTCTTCTTACACTCTTCTTACTCTATTGTAGTTATCCTTGCATTATTCCTGAGGGGTACGGGGTGAATATGTAATATTACTGCATCTGCTTCTGTGTATGGTGTTGGGGGTGGAGGTGTTGTGTGTTGCAAGTGTGTGTCACACTCTTTTTCCTCCCCCTGTGTGCTAGGCAGCAGTACTCACCTTGGCCGTCTTTGCCGGCATTGGTTTTCATAGTGGAGCAGCACGTAGAAGAGCATGGGGAACATATGTAACTCAGGCTCCATGGCGGCATGGTTCTTCCTTGAGTCTCCACTGGTGAGTCATTTCCCTTCTGGGCAGTGTTTCTGCAAGGCTCTTGATGTTGTTAGTACCGCTCCGGAAAAGGTGGTGGATTGGTGTGTCATTATACAGTGGGCTGAACATTGTCGTCTGCCTGGCTGTAGGCGGTTACCTCCGTGGTGCCTGTTGATTTCGCCCTGGCGGTCGGTGTGGTAAAGTGGCTGTCTGTCTGAGCGGTCATAATTTCATAGTTATTACCGCTGGCCTGTTGGCAGTATTACCGCCACTATATCACCTACTGCCAGGGATGGAATGAGGGACATTGGGGGTCATTCTGACCCTGGCGGTAAAAGGCAGTTACCGCCGGTCAGAAGACCGCCATAACACCGCCGCGGCCGCGGTAACCCGGCAGGGTCATTCTGACCCACAACTGGCAAACCGCCAAAAACCCGACCTCCACTGAAGGCCGCCACATCAGCGGTCAGCGATAAACTGGAGATGACCAAACCACCACCGTCACGCCAACAGAAATACGCCCATGCCATTCCGACCCACGAATCCACGTGGCGGTCTTTCAACCGCGGTATCCCATTGGTGGTACACACCGCCGCGGTCAAAATACACACACATCTACAAAACACTGCCACATTGGACAATTACAAATACACACACCTGATACACATACAAACACCACTCCCACACAATCAATACGATATAAAACACACACCCACATCACCCACAAACCCCCACAAATCGAAATTCAGAGACAAGGCGCAATACACAGAGAGAGAGCACAGGGAACGCAAACCACAACACACACAGGAACCCAACATCATCCCCCACACTACATCTACGCACAAAACACCACACACCACTACACTCATCACCACAAACACCACCCCACACCTCATCCACACCACCCCATGGCACCCCAAAGACACCCCAGGTTCTCGGACCAAGAACTCAGGGTCATGGTGGAGGAAATACTCAGGGTAGAGCCCCAGCTCTTCGGCATACAGGTGCAGCACACCACAATAGCCAGGAAGGCGGCGCTATGGCAAAGGATCGTCAACAGGGTCAACGCTGTGGGATAGCATCCCAGAAATCGGGAAGACATCCGAAAGCGCTGGAACGACCTACGGGGGAAGGTGCGGGCGATGGTGTCAAGACACAACATCGCTGTGCAGAAGACTGGCGGCGGACCCCCACCCACTCCACCCGAATTCACAGCATGGGAGCAAGAGGTCTTGAACATGCTGCATCCTGAGGGCCTCGCTGGAGTAGGCGGAGGAATGGACTCTGGTAAGTCTAATCTCAACTACTTCACCCCCCCCCAACCACCAGCATGCCAACCCACACCCCCACCCTCACCCCCAACCCCCCAGCACATATCCTCCCTGCTAATGTCTCACCAGCACAACCCACCCAAACCAACACCAACCCCTGAATGCCAACACAAACCATGGACACCCATCACCTAAGCATGACCACTGCACATACCCATACCCCCCCCCAAACCACCCTCACAACTCCTCCCACAAGGGAATGCCAGCACTGGGGGACAAGGGCACCCACAAATCGCACGCCATGGCACACACAGAAGCAATAACCATACTCTTTTACCCCTGCAGGGCCCGAACGCCAACACACCGGCCCGGAGGGTCCAGAAATGTCCATCCCACCCTCAGAACAGGCCCCCAGTGATGACAGCAGCTCTGTCGACCTAGAACCTGATGACCAGCCCTGACCATTGGGGACCTCTAGACAGTCGGTTCCCCTCAGGCAGCCACAGGCCACAGCAGACCTACCCCCCTCTGGAAACCCCAGCACAGCACCCACCCAGCGGGCCCATGCCTCTGTCTCCAGGACAGGTCAAGCAGCGGTGTGTCTACCACTACAGGGCACCCAGGGCAACCCACCACCCCAACAATAACAGGGACCTGGGGGCAGTGGTAGTGGGCACACCGGCCAGGGGACAGAGGCCCAGGAACAAAGGGGAACTGGAAGGGCTGCTGTGCGACAGAGGGAGGACAGGCCTAGGGAACCCACTGTCCAAGAGGCCCTCACCACCATCATGGGAGCGTACCACCACTCCCAAGAGACGATGGCGATGGTCCTGGCCAGGTTCCAGGAGATCCAGGCCATGCAGGAGGGCCAGTACATGGGGTTCCGGGAAGAACTGCGCAGCATCAGTTCCGCAATGGGTACAATCGTGGTGGCACTCAACCAGATTGTCACCACATTGCGGGACCATGTGGCCCCCCAAAGGGCCCCTGCCACTAGCATGGAGGAAGAACAGCCCACCACCTCCGCCGGCGCTAGTGGTCAGGAGGCCCCGACACAACAGCAACGGGCCACCCGGACCCCACCCCCTGCAGAACATGAACCACCCCGCAAGAAAGGCCTGAGACCTAGGAAGAAGACAGAGTAGGATGTCAAGACCCTCGCCATGCACGGATCCCCCCGGATGTCATCCCACTGTCCCACTTGTTCACCCTGTCCAACCTTGAACTGCCCCTGCTCCACCTTCCACAGGCATATGGACAATGCACCTGTGCGAACGATACTCTGGACTCTGCCATGGACATGCCTCCACCATCACCCATCACCCTTTTTAAACTATACACCAATTTTTGCACTTCAATAAACACAATTATTGCACAAAAACCATCTGGAGTCTCCTATTTATTTTTTTAAACCAAATGTATTCGATATAACCAACCAAAAATTGTCCAATTACATTGTGATGACAACATACCAGTGTCACACAGCGGTAGTCCATGGGGAAATAAACCAGAGGGCACTCCGTGGGGACCAGATCACTGAAATAGGAAGGCAAATTCACAACTAAGTTACCATACATTGGGGTGAAAGGTCAGACAGTAGAGAGCCAGTACTGTTACAGATATAATAAAATGCAGGAGTAGATTCTTACCCGTGTGTTACTGGAAATACTGCAGTATCACTCTGTCCCTGTTGTCTGTGTCGTCCTCTTCGTCTTCCTCCTCTTCACTCTCCGCAGGCTCCACAGCGGCCACAACACCACCATCTGGAACATCCTCCTGCAGGAAAGGCACCTGGCGTCGCAAAGCCAGGTTGTGAAGCATGCAGCAGGCCACGATGATATGACACACCTTCTTTGGTGAGTACATTAGGGATCCACCTGTCATATGCAGGCACCTAAACCTGGCCTTCAGGAGGCCGAAGGTCCGTTCGATCACCCTCCTAGTACGCCCATGGGCCTCATTGTACCGTTCCTCTGCCCTTGTCCTGGGATTCCGCACTGGGGTCAATAGCCAAGGCAGGTTGGGGTAACCAGAGTCACCAATTAGCCACACACGCTGTCTCTGTAGCTGTTCCATCACATAAGGGATGCTGCTATTTCGCATGACGTACACGTCATGCACTGACCCTGGGAACTTGGCATTTAAATGGGAGATGTACTGGTCAGCCAAACAGACCACCTGGACATTCATCGAATGATAATTTTTTCGGTTCCTGTACACCTGCTCATTGTCTTTTGGGGGGACCAAAGCCACATGGGTACCATCAATGGCACCAATGATATTGGGAATGTGTCCAAGGGCATAGAAATCACCCTTCACTGTAGGCAAGTCACCCACCTCAGGGAATATGATGTAGCTCCGCATGTATTTCATCAGGGCAGACAATACTCTGGACAATACCTTTGAAAACATAGGCTGAGACATCCCAGATGAAATGGCCACAGTAGTTTGAAATGATCCACTAGCCAAAAAATGGAGTACTGACAGCACCTGCACTAGAGGCGGAATCCCTGTGGGTTGGCGGATGGGTGACATCAGGTCTGACTCCAGCTGGGCACACAGTTCCTGTATGGTGGCAGTGTTGAGTCTGTAGGTGAGTATGACATGTCGTTCTTCCATTGTCGACAGGTCCACCAGCGGTCTGTACACGGGAACATTCCTCCGTCTCTTCGCAAGTCCCAGCGGACGGTGCCTAGGAAGGACAACATGGAGCACAGAGTCAATCAACCCACAGGTAAGTTCCCACAGCCTGCACAGTACACGAATCTCTCTGGATTGAATGGCTTGTATGAGTGTCGATGTAAGGCCTAGCCATGTGTAACGCAGTAGGAATTAAGCCATGTGGGCCCTTGAAATGGCGGCTGCCTGACCTGTGAAGTATGACAATGTGAAGTGAGGTCATTGCGCTGGCGTGGCACGCCGTGGCGGTAGGCGGTCGGAGACCTCGGCGCAAAGCAGCATTGGTTAACATTGAACCCTATGGGTTTCAGGAGCCAATGACGATGTGCGCCGGCGGTCGCGGTACGCACCGCCGCGGTACGCACCGCCGTGGTACGCACCGTCACGGGCGTGACCGCCATTTTCTCTCTGCTTAATCACACAAGACCTGAGCATCCACAGGAGAGGACCTATACTGCAAGTGCTGCTGTGACCTCGGTCTGGAAGTGACAATGGCTTCTGCGACTGGGGAAAGGGTCCCCGCCTTCAGTTCCGAAGAGTTGGAGAAGCTCGTGGACGGGGTCCTCCCCCAGTATGCGCTACTCTACGGTCCTCCAGACCAACAGGTGAGTACACGGGGGCCAATGCATAGTGGGCAATGCCTGTGATGAGTGGGGTGGATGTACGATGGAGGGGAGGGGAGCGAATTACGAATGCATGGCACGACAGATGAGAGCATGTGCCACATGGCAAGTTTGGGGAGGGGGGCCACTCACATCGAGCATGCAGAAAAGTGATGATGTTTCTTTTCCCCCCCTGTAGATGTCACATAGGTCAGCGCCCATCAGAAGATCGATATTTGGCGTGCCATTGCCAAGGACGTCCGGGCCCTGGGGGTCCACAACAGACGGGGCACCCACTGCCGCAAGAGGTGGGAGGACATCCGCAGCGGGAGCAGGAAGACCGCCGAGGCTCTGCTGGGGATGGCCTCCCAACATAGGAGGGGTGCCAGTCGTACCTTGACCCCCCTGATGTCCTGGATCCTGACGGTGGCCTACCCCGATTTAGATGGGCGCTTGAGGACATCACAGCAGACACAAGGGGGTGAGTACCAGCACATTCAGCTATATTTGCGCGCAGTGGAGGTGCCTGGGTGGGGGGGGAGGGCTGTGGGTATCCCTAGGCCAGGGCGATTTCTGTAGGCTAGGCCCCTCCGTGAGGTATGGTCCTGTGCCCCCGCCCCCCATCGCTGTAGGGTGCCTAGTAACGCTATTCATGGACCTGTGTATTCTGTGTGGGCAGTTGTCGCCCATAGGCTTGTAGGGCATGTCCCAGTGAATGAGTAGTGTACCCCAAGTGCGCAGCGTAGTGCAGGGGGCTTCTGTGTCTGTCCTCTCCGCCAACGGTGTCCCCAATGCATGCACTCAACTTGTCTTTATTTCTCCACCCCCCCCCCAATTTTCTTTGTTTTTCTGTGAATGTGTGCATTAGCATCATCAGGCGGAAGAGAAGTGGCATCGGCGCAAGAGGGAGCTGCATCTCACATGGCCACGGAGGGCCATGCAACGGACTCCGACATGACCAGTGAGACGGAGGGCGAGGGGGGCTCCACCACGGGGACACTGACACGTCCTCGGATGGGAGCTCCCTTGCGGTGGCGGCAACATCCGTGCCCAACGAAACTACAGGTACAGCCGCCACCCAGCGCACCAGCTCCGCCCTCCCAGCAGCCCCTCGGCCTTCGGCCCGTGCCCGCACGTCCAGGAAGGCGGCCATCTCCTTCGCCCCAGGCACCTCAGGCCCTGCCCCAGTCACCCCTGCTGCCCTCAGTGAGGAGGTCATTGACCTCCTGAGGACCATCATTGTTGGGCAGTCTACCCTTTTGAATGCCATCCAGGGTGTGGAGAGGGAGGTACATCAAAGCAATGCATACCTGGAGGGCCTTCATTCGGGTCATGCTGCCCATCAGCGATCGTTCAACGCTCTGTCCTCAGCACTGACGGCAGCGATTGTCCCTGTCTCCAGCCTCCCTCTTCTAACTCCCTCCACCCAGTCCCACTCCCCTGTTCCTCTGCCTATCCCATCCACACCTACAGACCAGCCTGCACACACCTCAACACCCAAGGGAAGCTCATCCAGACATAAGCACCACAGAACACACAAGCATTCACACAAGCAACATACAGATGCAGACATGCCAACAGCCACTACCTCCTCTGTGTCCCCCACCTCCTCGTCTCCCTCCTCCCTCCCTGTGACGTCTCCACTCACTCCTGCATGCACACCACCATCAGCCAGTACACCCATCACCAGCACACCCTCCAGCCCAGTATGCACACGTGCAGTCACCACCCCCACTGCCATTTACACGTCCGCTGTGTCCTCTCCCAGTGTGTCTGTCACCCCCGCTTCCAACCCACACAAACGCAGGCAGGCAGGCACCCAACCAACAGCCATCCACCTCACGTCAGCCTCCAGCCCAAGCACCTGCACCCAAAGACACCAGACTTGACTCTCCTACAACCACATCCTCTTCCTCCACTCCCATATCCACTCCAGCTACCCTTCCCATTGCTCCTAAAAAACTATTCCTCTCTAAAGTGAACATCTTTTCCTCACCTGACCCACCCCCTCCATCTCGTAAGAGTTCCAAAAACACCTCAGCCACCACCAGCCCAGCAACTCCCAAGAACGTCGTGCCTGGTTTTTGGAGTCCGCCCTTTCCTTGGGCAGGGACATCGGCCAGCAGCAAAGGCACAGCCAGACCCTCCCCTGGGAAGAGGAGCAAAAAACTGAAGGGCAGGCGCGAGAGGCCTGATACGCCTGCCCCCAAGGAGGGTAGCCTTGCACCGTCACCTGCCACATCGGGTAAGGGAGCCAAGGGCCACGGAGAGTCTGCCAAGGAGGGAAAGGGCAGCAAAGCGCCAAAGGCAGGGAGCAGCCGACCTGGCCATGAGGGCCCCACCAGCCCCATTCCGGGGGTATCGGAGGAGACCCAGGGCCCCAGGACTCCATCACAGGAGGGCCCGGCAACGGAAAGGTCCGATGCTGACTGAGCGGGAAGTATTGGCCAGGTGTGGTTCACTCGAAACACAAGGCAGGCACCGCTGAACAGGCCCCGCCGTGAGAAGCACCGCTGTACAGGGCCCCGCCAAGACAGGCACCGCTGAACAGGGCCCGCCGTGAGAAGCACCGCTGAACAGGGCCCCGCCAAGACAGGCACCGCTGAACAGGGCCCTCCTGTCGAGCACCGCTCCGCTGGGCCCTCATCTCAAGCACCGCTGGCCGATTGGCATGCCCGGTTCTGTGTCGGGCAGGGCTTCACGAGGCACTCTGCCCACCATGACTCCTCCATGACCAGTGGACTCTGTAATCCACCTGATGGACTGTGGCTTTGCACTCCCCAGGATAGCACAGTGGGCAATCCACCCACTGTAGAGACTTGAGAGACTGTGGCTTTGCACTCCCCAGGATGGCACAGTGGGCATGGAGGCCCTTCGTGGATCTGGCGTCGTGGACTCAGGTGGCTGAGGTGCCCCCCTTCCCTTCCCCCTGAGGTGCCAGTATTTTATTATTGTGATGCCCCAGCAGTGTTCTCTCCAATGGACTCGATCTCGTGTGTGGGCTTTGCCCATGTGTTGCTGCACATTGGCCCACGGACATTTGAACTTTGCAAAACTGTGCCGGACTTTTGCTACTTGTATATATATAGTTCTAGATGTGTAATAATTCTGTATATATTGCTAAGTTTGCTATACTTCATTATTGCTATAATATAGTTCTATTTTTACAATCATTGCCTTTTGTCTTTGCATTTTTGTTTTGGGGGTTTGGGGGTGTCAATCTGACTTTTTAATCTGCATTGGTGTGTAGGTATGTCGGTGGGGGTGAGGGTGGGGGTGGGTGTGTGGCGTATGTGTGTACCCGTAACCTTTCCTCCTCCCCCCTCCCCTGTGTCGTAGGTGCAGTACTCACCGTTGTCGTCTGCGGCGACCTTCGTGATCCTGGAAGATGAGCAGGAAGGCAATGGCTGGGAGGATGTGGAGTTCCGGTTCCATGCTGTCCCGATTCCGCGTGGAGTGTGTCGAGGTGAGCGTTTTCCATTGGAAATGTCTGTTTCCGCCGTGTTTTTATCGGCGGGGCTCCCGCCCCGGAAAAGGTGGCGGATTGGTGAGTCGTGATAGGGTGGGCGGTACATTGTCTGCCGCCTGCCTGTTGGCGGTGACCGCCGCGCTGTTTGTTTGTGCCGCCGTGGCGGTCGGAGTGTTAAAGCGGCGGCCTGTGTTGGCGGTTCCCGGCAGGGTCAGAATTCCATTTTTTTGACCGCCAGCCTGTTGGCGGGTTGGCCGCCGCTTTAACACTGACCGCCAGGGTCAGAATGACCCCCATAGTCTCCAAAAGTGCACCTCTTCTCTCTATAGCCTCTCTCTGACATACATTTCCTTATTTTATAGCGCTACTTGTAGTTCACTCACACTCAGTTCTGTGATCTGTATGGTACACGTTCTTTTCAGCAGGCACATGAACCCTCCACACTACTTTATGATGAGTCAAAACTGCAACTAGACAAAATTTGATCTCTTACCAGCAGGAACATTATTTATTAGAGATTTCTATTGTTGTCTGAAAGCTGCTCGAAGCACAAAGAAGTTCCTGTGCTTTTAAACCAATATTTATTTTTGAACACAGCACCCTCCATCAAAGGTAGCTGCAAGTGTGGCTGCACCAGTCACACCACCCTAACCCCAGCCCTGTTGATCCCTTTTGGCAAGGAACCCCGTCACCGCGCAAGTTCCACCTTTCTTTTCACCAATCTACAAAGCAGTAAGCCATCTAAATGTGTTTGGACATCTGCCATGTATCCAAGCAAGCCATGACATGGTCCACACATACCCCCTCCTCATTAACTCTCTCTTATTGAAGTTGTGCCCTCCTGGGGGGGGATTTTCTATAGTGTAGTTGAGAGCTACATGCTCCATTTTGCCCTTAGTCACCCTGGGGAATAAACCTTTAAATTCTCATAATTCTGCCACATAAGGCTGATATGGTTGTCCTGAGCTTGATGGTTCTGCTTCTGGTGGCCTGCCCTAGCTACTAGGCACTCTTGTTTCAGACCTCCTGGACTCTCAAAGAGCTCATCTCAATTGTAGTGCTCCCCTCACATGACCAGTTCTTTGCCTCTTCTCCTGAGACTCTCTCATGCTTGAGTGGTGTCTTTTGCCACCCTTCCACAGCCACTAAGCAGAATACCCTTTCTGCTTCACTCCTCAGGCCCATGGCTGGCTGGCCATCTTGCAGGACACCGGCGCATCAGCAGCAAAGTCAGAGACCAGTGCACAAAAGCTCCAGATTATTCCTCCAGGGTCACCAGCAAGTCCATTTTCCCATCTGTTCTTCAGGGGAGTAGGCATTAGGTGGCCAGGACCACTTGCCCTAGAGAGATGCATCTTAGTGTTTGGGGTCACCTGAAGTTAAATCAGGTGACTTCTCCCTCCAGCTCTGCATTCTCTCCCATGTCCAGTGTCTTCATCTCTGTCTCTCTTTTGTGCATGGGCCATTAACTGGATATGGAATGTTGAAGACACCAGGCACCCCTGGCCGATTCTAGGATACCACATCATCACTTCACCTCTGCTCCAACCCTCCTACACCACAGCATTCTGGGCCATTGCAACATGGTAACCTCAAGGTGTCTGTTGAAAGAGCTTCTCTGAAAGCCTTAACTCCAATCCAGCTGACAGAGCTGCCTGTCATCTTTCCACCAAAACTACAAAGGCTAGCCCCTCCTGTGTTGGGTCCAGAAACCTGGCCCTCCTTTTTTGTTTCTGTGGGTCTGAACTGTCCAAAGCCAGGTTCAGTGTGACAAGCTTATTAACATGAGCACATTTCCCCCCTGCCTTTTTGTTTCACAGGAACTGGGTCAAGTAATGTTAATAGCTTTAATGTGTGTGGAGGCCTTTAATCCTCCAGCTGGACAGCAGAGGTGGCACATGCTTGGCCAAGGAGGACTACAAAATGCCTGGAATCTGAGTATGAGCTACGTGAGGGAAACATAGCAATTCTTAAAGTATCATAAGGAGTGGAAATATGATGTTAGGGACCGTAAATATACATTTAGGGTGTATGTTTTCCCCTAGATAGACACCTTGCTGGATCCTGTAGGTCTAATTATAGGTAAGTGCAGATTTGCCTATAATATGTAATAGAGTTTAAACACCTCAGACCTTCAGTAAAAACTACAGACTTACCCTATGAATGCCAACTCACATGAAAAGGCCTACCCTAGGTCAATACCGAACCTTGAAGAATCCTTTCTGTGATGGGCTACTTGTGCATACTTATCTGGCTGTGCAAGACAGTAGTCTCACACATACAGCCTGTAAATGCATGTGCTCACTTGTAACCAGCCCTCAGCCTCTTACCCTAACTGTGCAACAGTGGTCTTATTTTTAAAGACCGACCTTAGTGGTTAGCATTCTCAGTACAATGGCTATACATTTATGGTGACTCATGTGCTGAGACTCACTCACAGTTAATATCCAGACACTGGGTAGTCAAATGAGAAAACTCCAGGAGGTTTAAATAGGCAGAAATCATTTGGTACATACTGCATGTATTGACAGACTAAAGTATTTGTTACTTGGGCTAACTCTTTTGTAATATTTGGGTTGACACTGACACATTTCAGTTTCTAGATGGACAGTGCATCATGATAGCACAATTGTTGCATGTCATAATTGTCGGCCACGTATATCAGACTGAGGAGAGCAAAAAGGACATACCCCAAGCACAGCCTTCGAAAGAAGAATATATTGCACCAAAGGTGCTTGAGATTTTACAAGTGACCCTTATTTGGACCACTGTCAACTGCAGGTATCCAGCAGATATGGATAGATCACCACATCCACTTATTGTGGCATGCTTCATCATCAGTGACCCATACACCACCTTGGTAGATTCACTCGCAATCAGATAAAGTTAGCATGATAATCACAGGGATCCAGGCATATTTCAAATATCCAAGGGTATACTCCTGTGAGAATTTTTACTTTATTAGTGGAGAACCCCAGATATGATTACAAAAAAGGTGCTCCGTGGATTTTTGATAGGATGTAATGAGCCATCTGTCCACTGATATATTGCCTACACATTTCAGTCATTTCATACATGCATGAAAAAAGGCTGAAAGATATAAGCAAGATATCAGTGGATAGGTGGCTCATTACAGCCCATCAAAAACGCATACAGCAATTGTTTAATCATTTTTAGGGAACTCCATTGAGAAAGTGGAAATTCCCAAAGTAGTATACCCTAAGATATTTTCAATTTACCTGGAAACGTTTAAATGTTGGATGAGTACTTTTAAGTTTTACATGTCCTGGTAGTGAAAAACTCTTACATTGGTGTTTCACTACTGAATGGCCTACCACTTCCATAGGATAACATTGGCATTGCCTTATTACATTTAATAAGCTGTAATTTCCAAATGGGAGCAGGAAATCAGTTCCTGTTTGGTGTCTATGAAACTGTAATGAAAAATCCCCTTTCATCATAAAGTCAGAGTTCAAATTACAAATTCAAAAGTGCCACTGTTAGAAAGTTGCCATTTTCCTACCTTTGCCTTTTAGTGCTTGTAGCCTGTCTCTGAGCAACATGACTAGGGGTAGCTGACACTTGGGCTTTGACTATTTCTCCTAAGCAGCCACACACAATGGAGAGGTTAAGTGTGCCTCGATGGACAATCACAGGGAGGGTGGGAAGGTGGAGCTGGGTGAAGCCCTAATTACACTTGAATAGGCTGCTTCCTGCCTCTACACAAGGGGCTTCATACCGGCTGTAGTTAGTCTGGAGCCAGGACAGGGAAAGAAGGATGCTTGGGGACCTCAAAGGGAAGTTCCAGAAGCTTCTCCAACCTCCAAAGGAAGGGTATGAGGTATAAATATTGGACCACAGACACTACTTCGTCAGTACACTTCTGGACCTGTGGATACTCTACCAGGAAGAAGGACTGCTGGGCTGCTGAAAGGACCACCACTCTGCTGGACATCTGCTGTAAAGGTACCACTGTCCTGCTGACCTGTAGCCTGCTGCTCTCTTGCCTGGGTGAGAAGGACTGTACCTGCATCTGTTCGACACAGGACCCCAACGTGACTCCAAGAGGTAGTTGGCTGCCCTAGAATAGAGCCTCAGGGACACAAGGCTCCAACAACCTTAAACACAGTTCCAGGACTCTGCCACCTTTGATTCTACCCTGCAAAGGGGAGTGCCACTCCCTTGAAAGTGGGCCTAAGGTACTATGCCTGCCTCTGTGGTCCCAGCAGAACTAACGCGTCTCCTCCACGTATGGCATTACCTCATACACAGCCAATGCATCACCACTGCTGCCTGGAACGGACGTGTTGCAAAGACTTGCATCACCTTTGCAGTTTACAGCTACTTTGGAACTGCCTCTGTACTCTGCATCCTTGGTACAGACCCTCTCATTGATCCTCAGCAGCAGCCTCAATGATGACGCCAAACTCAACCTCACAGATACTCAAAACCGATGCATCACCTCGATTGTGCAACACATCCTCGATGCCGGAGTTCGACTGCTAGCCCTTGTTGATGGGATCTTTGATAATGATGCAGGACCTCATATCACAACCATGCTGCATCTTGGAACCAATGCATTCCTTCGGTTTTGTGACACACCTTTGACGTGGATCCTGGCAACACTCTGCAAACCAGGATTTAAGGCACTGTGTTTAGCAGGCCTAACTGGGTCACTGTAGCCGGCCTGCACTCCATTGCGGTTGGCCTGAACATATGACTTTGTCACAATCTTGCACAACTAGATATCCACAGTTGGCAATTTGTGCTGTTAGGCACTATTTTTACTGACATCTTTAAAATGTAATAGCTCTGGTTATACTTATTGGATTTTGATTTGGAATTGTTTTATTTATTAAAAATGACCCTATTTTTATAAACTTGTTGTGGGATCATTTTGTGTTTCTACTGTGTTACTGTTTGAAGTGTTGAATACATTCTTTACACTTTACCTCTAAGTTAAACCAACTGCTCTGTGTCAAGCTACCTAAGGGTGAGCACAAGTTAATTTAGGGTTTGCTTTGACTTAACCCTGAGAAGTGAAGTGGTTGCTGCTTCAGAATGGTTCCATCCCCTCAAGAGCAACACAATTTCTTACACTGGTGGCCAGCAGTAAGGATTTGGACTTGTGTCCAGCAATGTTGTGTTACACTACCAATCCCCATAAACAATGTCAGACCAACTCAAGTTTTTTTAAATATTCTGCTTGATTGGCTTTTTAGTTTTTCCAAATCTAACCTCATTGAGACTATTGGACTGACTGAATTATACATGCAGTAATGATGTTTGAGCTGGCCAACTTGGAAAATTACACTGTAGTTGTACCTAAACAGTTCTGCAAGGAAAGAAGACTACAAATAAAGAATGGTACCAAAACGTTGACGCTGCAGAGAGCTCTGAGTGTCTAGGCAGAGATCTACCAGTTGACAATAGTCACATGGGAGCTGTTTGTTGGGGCTGATATTGATGTGCAGGATAAGGATCTGGACATCAACCCTGAAATGCAGCCTCTAGTGGAGAAGGATAACCCCCCTCCATTCCATTGAAAGTCCCTGCCAGAGCAGGAGACAGTGTATATGCACATGACCTGTCCCCAGAGAAGCTGGCGGACAGGAAGGCAGAGAGGGAGTTTTAGTTGCAGATGACCAAATTAAAAATAGAGAAAGATCTGCAACTTGCGGAAAACAAACTTACTTTGGAGTGTTTGCCACATGAAAGGAACCTTATGGAGCTGGAACCGAAGGCAAAACAGGTAGGTTTCAGCAGCATTTGTGGCAGCATACAATCAGTGTCTGAAGCGTAAAAAATAAGGTTCCTATCCCCAAAGACCTGGTACCCAGTCATGTGGTGGAAGGTGACATTGATGAATAGTTTTCAATTTATGAGGTAACCTTGAGAGTACGCAAAATGCCAAAGGAGCACTGGGGGTGGACTGTGGAAGCATATGCCTCCAATGGGGAGGAACACTCTTCTGACTAGGCCTGGGCAGAGTGTGCAGAGTCATGCTACGCAGCACTCTGCGAAGTGGTAAAAACACTCTGTCACGCTACACGGAGTTCTGCGTGTGGGCGTAGTTCTCTGTGGTGCCCATTCGCATTGTATTTGATGGCAAATGCAAGGCAAAGTACATAATTGTGTTGAAAATCACACGCGACTGGCGCCACACAGTTCCCGATCGTGCAGCCATCTTGTTTTTCACTCTGTTTATGGTGCGGCCTGATTTTTTCATCCTTATTTATCTTTGTAATCCTCCACTCTCCTGATAACCTTCCCCTTGTTATTAGTCATGTAGTACTATCTCTTTTCTCTGAATCTGTATTTTTTTTTAAAGCCATGTTTTTTCATGACTTTTTATATTTTTTGTCCTTCCTTCTTTCCCCTCTAGTTTTCTTTTCTTCTTTACCCCACCCCACCCAGCACCATGGCAGAGCATGGATGCAGCAGCAGCTGCCTACCTTGTGGACAGTTGCGCCATCAAGGGGTGCACTCTCGGTCCATCTTTAGCAAGGAAGAGATGGCAGCACTATTTTTGTGTGTGCAGCAGGCCTGAGAGTGGTTATACCCTTCAGGAGCATCAACTGCTGTGGGGAGGGTGGGCCTGTTGGTTCATCACCACACTGGGAGCCAGCACACCCATCAGCAGTTGATGCACCGTTGGGTGGACATAATGGACCAGGAACAGGACCTGCTTGACCTGATAGGCATTGAGTTGTCGGGGCTTGGTGAGTAATAGTTATTTGTTGCTGTGTGTGTTGTTCCACAATGCTAATGTTTTTTTCTAATAGTAGTGCTGACTCTCAGAGGTAAGTTAAGGTTACGTTTATTTATTATGTAATGCATTTTGAGGTAGCAAGGTGAGTCAGCAGTGGCACTTCCTAATTGTACTCATGGGTGCGCATTTGGGCTGATTAATTAAAAAGCCATGCAGACAGAGATTCCTCCTGTCACCACCAAAAAGAATGAGATAGTAGAAGCAGTAATAAGCAATATCAGTGAGTTAGTATTCCCTTCACTGTGCCTTTCAGTGTGCAGTACCTCCCAATCGCAATCTCATAGTGAATTGTCACATATGTTCTCATTATCCTAATTAGACTACTGGATTTCGGTGGCAGAATCACCTGAATTGTGGAGTACTGATTACAATCCCACACCATGTGACACCTGTCGGACTAATATGGGTTTTGCAGCCAACCAGCAGTGCCTCATCTCCATCCGAGATTGGGGGTGATTGCGGCAACCGAGCGCATGACAAAACTGACTCCTCAGGAGAATCGTGGTCTATCAGATCTCATTCCTTTGTCTCAGTTACTTTAGAATCATACAGGCAAAGACATACAGAAGCAGAGTATGTACAATAAGGTTTATTGAAGTAACCACATCTTAAATAAAATGGCATGTGTTGCAATAACTAGTATGATAAAACAGGCTAGAAGAAAAATTGTGACAAGAAGAGTGAAACACAAAAACAGTCCCACTAGGAATAATAGAAATATATTTCCTACTTAAGCTATGTTAGAGCACAGTGTGACAAGCCCTAATCCAGCCTTCAGTTCCCCCCTTGGGAAGACATCATCCCCCATACCTGAGCAAGGAAGCCTGTTGTCCAAAAATACATTGTCCCCATATAGGCCAGGGATTTGGCAGTCTAAGCAGGCAGCTGTAGCAAAGATTTTCAGCAGTCAGCATGCCGTTGTGGTCATCTGGCTGTAGTTTCCCTCTAATGTATATGTGACAGAGAAGTGTGTTTATGATAAATCAGTTGATGTTCTAACATAAGGATATGTATGTTTCTGTGAATGTCGGAGATACAGCGTACCACTTTTGCCAGCAACCCCATCTGACTGCAGCCTTGAGGAAAGCACAAAGTGAAATTAATGCTGTTCTAAGAAAGTAATGCTTTCCTAGTTGAAAGAACAACCAGAGAGAGAAAATAAACCAACACCGCAAATGTGGCAAATGCCAGAAAAACAAAGCCGTGATGAATAAAATGCAACTGGGCTAAAGTACACAATGGCAGGCATAGTTTGCTAAAATAACATGTCTAGAACATGGCTAAAATAGCAATACAACACTCTCCCCATGCCGGTTCAAAGGTGGTTAAAAGCCTAAAATGAAGTATGAAAGCTACTAAAACCTATTCATAAAGGCATATAAATGTGAGTGTAAATAATGAGAAGTTAAAAGACACTTGAGCATGCAGTAAAATCTCCTAACTTTTGAACACCCTGTCAGTCCATTTTGCCATATAGCTATCTCTAAATATCTCGGGAAGGGAAGGGTTATTTGTAATGAAAGTGAGTAGGATGAAACCTACTGAGTCCTATTATCTTCTGCCAGGTGTCCAACATTTAAACGCAGCATGTAAAACCTTAAATCACACTTTCTTGTAATAGTTGGGTTCGGTTAATGTCAGCAGCGTGCCACTAGCCGAGTGTCTAATTAGCAATTCATAAATATCCGGGACATACCCTTCCCCTCTTGGGGATCCTTTGCTGTTAAGGAGAGGGTGCATAAACTGAAAAGCTGCTGCCAACTGATATAGTTTCATATTTGGCAGAGACCACCCCCCTTCTCCCTTGGTAATGTCATATATCTGCTAGCTCTCCTGATCTTGCTGTACGACCAAATAAACCTCATCACAATTTGCATATTAAACCAGGATTTCTCAAACACCAACGGGATTGAACCGAATAAGTATAAGATCTTGAGGAGAAACATCATTTTAAACATATTACAGCGCCCCATGATTGACATATGTAGATTACTCCATCTGCTAAAATTGTGTTTAGCTTTCTTTACGATCGGCATTAGATTAATCTGTACTATCTGCTCCACATTAGATCTAATATCAATCCCTAAATAAACTGCGTGGTCTACCCTTCGGATATCGGTTGTCTTACCATACTCATTTACCCCATCTGAGTTTTATCTTTGTTTAGTAAGTAACCAGATACCATCCCAAAACTATGTGCAGCTTTTTCAATTTCTTTGAGAGACAAATCTGGATTAGCAGTAACAACAGCAACATCATTGGCATACGCTAAAATTTTGGTATCCCAACCATTGCATGTAACTGGCTGAATTGCTATATTCTATTCTAATTGTCGTAAAAATATATATAGTGCAAATAACAAAGGTGAACATGGCAACAATGTTTTGTACCACGTTCAATTTGTATATCTT
Source organism: Pleurodeles waltl (assembly GCF_031143425.1). Taxonomy (NCBI): domain Eukaryota; kingdom Metazoa; phylum Chordata; class Amphibia; order Caudata; family Salamandridae; genus Pleurodeles; species Pleurodeles waltl. Next base: position 814,016,636 of record NC_090437.1, on the reverse strand, counting down.
TTGACTGGCTGCCCAGCATTTGAATTTGATCGCTTGGGTGCTTATATAAAGCTTTAATTGCAGTAATAAAGCTGTTTCCCAATCCATAGGCTCCTAATGTTTCACACACATATTTCCAATTAACCCTATTGAATGCTTTTTCAGCATCTAATAGAGCCATTACTATTTGTTCCTCCGCAACGTGAATTGCGTCAAACAAAGTGATGACTCTTCTGATATGGTCAGTTGTATCTCTCCCTGGAACAAACCTGTGTTGGTTCTGCGTAACTAATTTACAGATACAAGCAGACAAATGTGTTGCAAACATTTTGGAATGTATCTTCGCATCGCTGTTAATAAGTGTAATAGGTCTATACGCACCCAAGCTAAGTGGATTTTTGCCCTTCTTCAAGAACACTATTACATTGGCGGTAGCCCAGGACGGAGGGTGATTACCCCCTTGCTGCACTTGAATGAACAGTTCTAGCATCATGGGCATCAGCAATGTCTTAAGATATTTATACAATTCTAGCAGGATTGCATCCATCCCTACAGCCTTCCCGCTAGGTAGCCCCCGCACCGCATCTTCTAATTCCTCCATTATAACCTCCTTTCCTAATTCCTCCTGTTCTCCGGGGTAATCCTGCCACACTCTACCTCACTTAACAAGCCGCAACCAGTCTGTTCTTCAGCTGCAGGGCTGGCTTTGTATAACTCCACATAATACTCCAGAAAAGCTTCCCTAATTTGGTCAGGGTCCGTAGCTAGCTTCCCTTGAGCATCTTTAATCTCTGAGATTGAACCAAAAACAGCCTTCTGGCAAGCGCATACCACCAATAAGTGACCCACTTTCTCACTGTATTCATAACACTCCTTCCGCATTGTAAATATTTACCACCACGCTTTCCGCCGACCTATTATCTATTAACATTTCAGCTATAGCTATATGCTGTAGAGCATCTTTAACATCCATGCCACCTTTGACCGCCATGATGAGTTGTTTTTCTGCCTCCCAAAGCATGGTAAATAATTCTTGGATCTGATCTGCTACTTGTTTCTGTTGTCTTGTACTAAAACAAAGTGTTTCCCCCCTTATCCCCGCTTTCATTGTGTTCCACACAATTTCAACTGGGGCAGATCCTCTATTAAATTCTAGGAACTCCCTCAGCCATATTTTCATATGCTGCAAAAATGCTGGATTGTTCAGCAACCCTCTCACAAATGTCCAACACTTCCTGTAACTCTTACTACCCACTCTCTTAATGTCCAGCAGTAGAGGATTATGATCTGACATAAATCGTGGGTATAGTTTCATTTCTGCTCCATCTAATAATTCAGGTGAGATAAAAAAATAATCTAACCAGGACAGTTTCCTCTGTGGAGCTGAAAAATATGTATACCGCAGATCCGTCCCCTTCAATATTGGCCATACATCTACCACCCCTACTTCTTTTAGAAAATTCTGAATGGCCTGAAATACTCTAAGTTTGCGCCCAAGTAGCTTTTATTATTAGCATCCATTAGATTTTGTAATCCATCCCATGGGCCATTGAACTTCAGATCCCCCGCAAATAATATATGGGGCTGGCTACACTGCTAATTCAACTGAAAGAAAATCTAATAAAGTTGGATCGTCAAGCACAGAACGGTATAAAGAGCATGGCGTAAAACTCTCTTTACCCAAATGGCACTCTATTACAGCCTATCTCTCTAGCTGATCCGCCCTACACTGAGTAGCCTTACATCTTGTATTACTTGTTAAAATGGCTACCCTTTTTGTTTTAGCATTTTGCTCAGTTCACACCAGCAGCTGCAACCCAAGAGTCTCCAACACAGCTTTGTCAGAATACTCCATGTGGATTTCTTGTAGACAATAAATATCCGCTTTTAATGTTTTCATATCTTCTGCTACTTTTCTTCTCTTACAAGGGTTATTCAAACCACATATGTTTACGGATGCTATCTGAAATATCGCCATTTATATACCCTCAAGCAAGTTTTTCTCGGGATTGCCATATTCACTTAAAATCTCTGTGTTCCTTTGACTATATTTAAGATCCATTACATCAACCTTCCTACCTAAAACCTCACGCTTTAAACCAGCCCTCTTCCTGTTTCTGCTCACCCCCTGCAGTATCTCAGGTATCCAATTTTTCTTTTTTAACCCACCTGAAAACCCCTCCACCTCCACCCCCCCAAGTCCCTGTTCCCACATCCCCCCCGGTTCCTCCCTGCCCCCCTTCCCCCCTCCTCCACTCTTAATCCCAATCCTCCCCCTTCTACACCCCTCGCCTGCCCGTGCCCACCCTCCCCTCCCCCACCCCCTCAGCCAAATGAGCATTCAGAGCACCGCTGGTCTGAATGATGGTATCCCTTACTGTCAGCTGCATACAAGCCCTGGACTGCCGAGCTTCCTGCACATGGGATTACCCCTATCATCATTACAAATTGGATTTCTTATAGTCCCTACTCAGTTTTCTGTGGGTTCAGTACTTTCAGTCCCATCAAATATTTTTTTGTTTGTAAATATTAAAATTTTCCCATTAATCACTGTCTTCAACTGTGCTGGGGCCAGCAGAAAAGCCTCCACTCCCTTGTCCTGAAAGAGCTTATTCAGCTCTCGCAGCCTCCATCTTCGCTCCACAGTAACATGGCAGTAATTTGGTCGGGTGAAGAAGGTAACATTATCCACACACTGTGATGCATCCAGGCAGGCTTTTTCAAAAATATCTTGCCTTAACAAATGATTACCAAAAAAGATCAATATAGCTCTAGGGTGTTTAGATTCCACATTACGCTCTCCCCCTCGTCTAAATACTGGAAATCAGTGGACTCTTTGAATATCCGCCTTCCAATCCCATTTTGTGAGCTCTGGAAAAGCATTCCGCAGGAGTTTAATCACGTATGCTCTGATGTCATTTCCCTCCCCCACTTCTTCTATACCCAAAAATCACAAATTATTTCTCCTCTGTCGATTTCCATAATCTTCCAGTTTCAATATGATATCAGTTAATTGTCCTCTGTGTGTTTCCGCCTGCTCTTTCAGAGCCTCAACCTCTGCCTCCACTATAGAGGTTCTGTTCTCCATTGTATTTAGTTTTTCTTCAATTTCCATGCAGGATTTCGCAAATTTTCGGACCGTGTCCTGCAGTTGCTTGGTGGCCATCCAGGCTCTCCGACTCTCTGCCTGTGTCTCAGTTTGTAGTTCCCTTATCGTATCGTATATCATCTGCAGCATTTTTGCGTCTGTGCTAACCGTGTTATTAATTGGAGCACTCTGGCAATTCTCGCCTGCATCGACATTGGGAGGCGTGTCAGCCTTAGGGTCTTTCTCCAGACTTGTGAGTCTGATTTCTGAATAGTCCCATTTAAGTGCCGTAGCACTCCGTCCTGAGAGATCTGCTCCACCGGTTGAGCCAGACCATGATCTTATGCACTTGCGGTGTTGTCGCTGTGATTTCACTGTGGGCCCTACCGCTGATGATGCTCTCTCAGACTCTGATGATATACTCCCCTCAGCTTCACGCTGATTACAGACACTACTAATAGCTTCGGAATCCTCAGTTAGTGAGTAGAATTTATCTCCTCCGTCCCTAGACCACTCTGTAATCTTTGCGCCCCTTCCAGATTTACTAGCTTCTAATTCCGAATCTTTGACAGCATCATCGCCTACTAGTTTTACTCGTTCCCCCTTCCTAAAGCGTGACTTAAGGGGCTTATCAACTATGTCTTGAATGTCTTGAGTGCCTTGTTCATACTCCTCCATTTGCATTTGCCTGCTGTCAATCGGCGCCATCTGCTCCTTAAGGCTCCTAGATTCATCTAATCACAACCCCCCACCATCTTGTGGCATATCAGGGGGAAAGTTGCTCCCGGAGGGCCCACCTTTAGCTTGTAGGGGCTCCTCTCTATGAGTTATTGCCTCAGGATCCGTGCTTAAACAAAATGGCATATCCTTAGAGAGAGGTGTAGGGTTCGCGATGCCATTCTCTTGCACACTGCTGGTCAAAAAGTTTGTAATGACAGGCTGTGATCTGCCCTTCCACTTAAGATCAGGCAGAGCCCCCCTAGGTGCATCCTTGACATCTTTGGCAGTCATGCCTCCGGCTTTACTGCTTAATTTAGTCGGTCCTAAAGCAGACCGCCTGCCAACCAGGCCTCCGTCACTGCCATCTTTTCCTACACGTGTCTGACGGGCCCCCTCCTCTTTATCTCCAATATTCTGTGTATTTTTGGGTGCCATTTATATTGATGAAAACCAGGGCCAGGCTCCAACTAACTCTACAATCCTTCTTATTATCCAATACCAGTGCTCTGTTTCCTCTGCTACAGAGTTAAGGATACTTCTCAGTGACCCAGTCAGTGTCCATGCAGTACCATCAAAAGAGCTGAGCCACACCTTCTCAGCCACCCCCTCCTTATGGCAGAGCCCAGTCAGCATTGGTATAACACCATCCGGTTGCCTTAATATAAATACAAAATCCGTGGAGCCGCAGTCTCTTTCGCACCCTACATTACGTTATTTAAGTGCCAGGAGGTTTCACCGTTACACCCACAGAGGCCCTACTGACTGATATCAAACCATACCCGACTCGGTGAAAACTTGGCAAAGCAGCGCTGCGCCTCTGCATCACCTGAAATCCCTCAAAGCCTGCCCCGGTATTCAGCAGTCTCAGCAAACGAAGGGGGGTGCAGAGTTGAAACAGTACTTAGCGCGATGCTCGACTGCTGTCTCCGCGTCCTCACATCCGTTGTTGCACTGAGCTCCCGACCAGCATCCAGGGGGGTTGGGCCAACAGCCGTCACCTACCCGCCCACCATTTTGCTCAGACAGACCTTTCCACAACAACTCTCCCTGTTGAGGAGCACATAGCTTCCATTTCAGAGCACCTGGAATGCAGGTCCAATTAATGGGACTGGAACTCCCTTCAGATAGCAAGCAAAGTTCACTGCCGAAGCATCACAGGCCCCATGCAAGAACAGCTGCTTATAAACCATCGAATGGCTCACAGCAGTCTTGCATTCACTGCTGCTAAGAAAGATCTCTTTCATGTCATTAAAACATTTGTACGAAAAGGGAGACTCCCACACCTTGTGTATATATCTATCTACCAGCCTTTCATATCTGCCTACTGGAATGTGTGTCAAGCAGGATGTGAATTGAAGTGTTGAAAAAGGCAGATAAATTACCCCGTGTATTAGCCATGCTGAACACGTTATTTCAGCCACAGTAAAAGGCAACTTTTCCAATTTCTCAATTTTAGCATGACATATGTTGCTTCGTTTTTAGCCATTATTTGTTGTTGCAGCATTAAATTAAATGTTTAAAATATTTCCCTTGCGCTAACGTGTTGCCAGGGAACACAATCTGCTTTCAATGTTTGTAATGTCCAATCTAACTGCATAATGGACCTTAGTTGGCTCTGTCCATGGTATAAAGATGACATGTCACTCTGTACTATGTCTTTTGCAGAAGAGACAATGTTGTTTAAAGTATATATCCAGTTGGACAAGGTGTTAATCCCACTATCTACACTGGCTAATGCTTTTTGTAACTTTTCCAGATCTATTTGCCTTAACCTGGCAGCAGGTTTTTGTTGGGAACCTTTCAAAATGTCTTTATATACTGCATATAAAAAGTGCTTAATGCATTGTCTTCTGGGGCCTAACACGAAATCCTGCAAATCTGTATTGTTAGACAGGAGACTGAGGTGTTCTTTAACAGCATCAGGTGAGGAACTTTTTAACCATTGCTGGCATAATATCCTTATACTATAATTGTCACTATACCCAGGTGTTCAGATGACATATAGCGAGGGTCTGGCCTATTTATTCTAAAAACCCCTATGGAGTTTACAAAACATGTATGGCACCCATTTGTGTCTACTGGCCACAATAACCACCCACCAGGATGTGAAAGTGATATGTTAAAAGTTCTGCTCTGGACCCACGCATTGAGCTGATCTTCAGTTGCATTTATGTACTTTTGCCATTTGTAAAATTTTGCAGGGGCAGGAATACTGCATATATTCAAATCCTTAATTTGTGCCAAGCCTAAACAACTTGTCTGTTGTACAGTGACATTAAAAAATATCATGTAAACAGGTAACTGACATGCTGTAAATGAAGCTTCCTTTCCCCTTATTTGCCAATTTTTAGTTCCTCACACACTCTTCAAGTCTATCAACTTCAACCAATATTCATAGCCCTCCATAGCTAACCGGGAAACCAAGGAAACAGAATAAATCAATTTTTTATCAGTTAATAAAATGTGTTCCATTACTGCCAATTTAAAATAATATGACTCAGCATTTTTACCATTGTGCCCAGAGAAATATGCAAACTTTTCAGCTCACCTTTTGGAACTCCCCACTACACATAATTAGAAATAGTCTTTGGTGTACTTGCTCTCTGAATGAAATGGTGTTTATAATAATTATAACAAAACACATCTGCATAATTTCTTTGGATTGATAAACATTCTCACTTTCAAATACAGTGAAATATTGCAAATCAGACATCATAGACTCAACTGTTTTCATATCCCAATCATCAAAAACTACTCTGGGTATCATAACATCGTTCTTGGAAAGCTTAAATAAATACATCATTTGGATGACCTCCATTGGGCCATATATATATGTGTATTGAATGATACTTTACCCCAAACAATCCCATCAAGAACTAGTATAGCAGAAATGTTCACGAGGGACAAGTCCCTGCGGACTTTGTAAGCGGAAATATGTGGTTTTAGGACCTTATCCACCAGTTCAACTGTACAGTGTCCAGGAAGATAATGACCATGTATCAGAAAAAAGAAAACTATGACAAACCCAATCCAAAGGAGGAAGGCAAGTACAGTTAATAAGAGCCGTAGATAGTTCCAGGGAAGAATAAAATAGTTAATTTTGAGACAAATTATCAGCTTACATGCTCTTGACAGTTCTGTTGCAGTAAAGGAAGATGTGTCAGGGAAAGTGTCACTATTGCTGGCAAAATATCCAGAAGCAGTTTGTGCAAAAACTGAAGCCATGTTTGGAAGAGGAGAGCTGGCATGAGTCTCTCACGGTGGTTCATAGTAGACTATACCATCCGTTTGTGTAGAATTTTAGCAGAATCGCTCAATGTTACTTACGTTACTAGTCACAGAAGAAGTTAATGAAACTAATGCAAGATCATTTTCCACCCTCCCAAGCTCAGAGAGGTGTCAGCGTTGCTGCTTAAAACCTGTAGGTGAATATCCGGGTCTGTAGTGAGAGGGATCTGGGTACTAACCAGGGGGCATATTTATACTCCGTTTGCGCCGAATTAGCGTCGTTTTTTTTGACGCAAATTCGCCGCAAAACTAACGCCATATTTATACTTTGGCGTTAGACGCGTCTAGCGCCAAAGTATGAGGAAAGAGCGTCATTTTTTTGCGTGAACGCCTTCCTTGCGTTAATGAGATGCAAGGTAGGCGTTCCCGTCCCAAAAAATGACTGCGACACAAATGCGTCGTATTTATACTCCCGGGCAAAAATCACGCCCGGGAGTAGGCGGGGCAAAAAAACCCGCATTTGCGCCTCTTTTTAACGCCTGGGTCAGGGCAGGCGTTAAGGGACCTGTGGGCTCAAAATGAGCCCACAGCTGCCCTCCCATGCCCCCAGGGACCCCCCCTACCACCCTTGCCCACCCCAGGAGGACACCCAAGGATGGAGGGACCCATCCCAGGGACATTCAGGTAAGTTCAGGTAAGTATACATTTTTATTTTTTTAATATTTTTTTTTGGCATAGGGGGGCCTGATTTGTGCCCCCCTAAATGCCTCAATGCCCAATGACCATGCCCAGGGGACATAAGTCCCCTGGGCATGGCCATTGGGCAAGGGGGCATGACTCCTGTCTTTACTAAGACAGGAGTCATGTAAATGGCGTCTGGGCGTCGTTAAAAATGGCGCAAATCGGGTGGAGGCGATTTTTTAGCGTCAACCTGACTTGCACCATTTTTAAGATGCCCTAACGCCATTTTCCCCAACGCCGGCGCTGCCTGGTGTACGTGGTTTTTTTCCACGCACACCAGGCAGCGCCGGTCTGCTAGCGCCGGCTAACGCCATTCAATAAATACGGCGCCCGCATGGCGCTTCAGAATGGCGTTAGCCGGCGCTAAACTTTTTGACGCTAAACTGCGTTAGCGCAGTTTAGCGTCAAAAAGTATAAATACGGGCCCAGGAGTCCACTAGGTCTGCTGTGCAAGATCGGCCACATGGTGTAGCTTGACATGTCGATGGAGAGAAAGCAATTTTCATTAGAACCAAGCAGCAGTGGTAAAATGACAGTTCTAATACTGTGTATTCCCAGAACTTGAACCGGTGCACAAAAAGAAGGACCAAATTCCTTTTTCACAGCAATCTTTTCATGCACTAGATCCCTAACTTTTGGAACCCAGCCAGTATATTTTATTGGTACATTCCTTTTTCACAAGGAGGCGGCACTGGCAGGTGCGTTGTCGTCACAGAACTGTTGTAAGACCAGCAAGACAGTGACATGTTCATTTATGTCAAAAGGTGTATCTGCCTCCTCTGCGCCAGGACCATCAAGATCTGGAACATACATTCATGTTCCGAACAGGCATTCATATGAGGTACACCCCACCAGGGACCTTCTGGGCTGATCATTCAGTGCTCTCTGGACTCCATACAGGTTAGTAAGACAACTACGACCTGTGCCTAATACTCTGGCTGTTCAGGATTGCTTTAAATCACTGTTTCTGGAGACAACTAATGCAGTTGAACCCCTAACAAAGTTGTGACGTCCCTGAAAGCCCTTGAGCCGAAGACAGGGCCCTGGTCCGAGTGGAAAGCCGCAAGAGCATATGTAGCGATAAAGACTTGCAAATCTTTAATAGCAGTTTGATTGTCAGCCTAGTGTTGTGGCCAAACCCATAGAAATTTGGAGCATGAGTCAATAGTGACTTAAATGTATTTGTATGCACTGTCAGATGTCAGGGTCCAAGTACACACATTGTGATAGTCTGTTAGAAATTAGGAGGGGTGTCTGCGGTGGGTGTTTGACGGTGGACCCCTTTATTTGCTGACAGATGTCACAACAAAGGATACACTGTTTGGTCTGTTTATATAGACCTGGCCACCAGTAACGTGCTTGTAACAATGATATTGGAGCTGCCACATCAGCATGGGCAAAAGCAACTCCCTTAAGCACTGCTTTGATCAATTCTGGTCTTTGATCTTTGTTGGGAATCACACGGTTACCCACCCCTGGTATTACGACTAGGGCAGTATTGAGGCATTATGTGAGGTAGGAATATTTGGCAGAATATGCCTTTGGAATGGGCGTGTCGTCAGCCAAAGCTTTCACAGCAGCCTGTATTTCATCATCCAATTTCATTCTAGAGCGAGTTACTGCAGCAACAGAAGCCATAGCTACTGCTGATTTGTCTGCTTCATCAGCCAAGGAATTGGCAGCAGCGTGTATTCCAACACGCTGGTGTCTTAGTATTTGTACAATATTGACATTATGTGGCATTTCCTTAAGGTCCGCTACTTTCCCCCACAGAAGTCTGTGTTTAATGGTGCTACCTTTTGAATCTCTGAACCCATTCTGGTGCCAATAATGCAGATATTCATTGAAGGACTGGACACAATAATACAAATCACACACAATCAACTTCAGCTGCTCTGGATCTGTGTGTTCCAGTGCCATCACCAGAGCTTTGAGCTCTGCCAATTGTACAGGGCAGTCCCCTAAGGTCTGCATGTAGGCATGCTGTGGACAGAATTCTCCATCCTTCATGTAGACACTCACGACAGCACAAATGGCAGAGGATTGATGTTTTGTGCCTATAGCTGGTTGGGCTGAGCCATCAGCGTCCAAATCATTTGATATTGTTCAATAGGCAATGTATTTGCTGAAACTGAGTCGTTGCCCATTGAATCCAACATGGTGTCAGGAATAAGGCTGTGCGCGGCCCAGGTTCCGCCCGAAACTCCGCTGTGCGTATTTGTGGCACTTCATGCGCACCACTTGTCATCCCCTCTTGTTCTAGAAGTGGCTATCAGCATTGCCTGCCCTGTGGTAAAGGTCATGTAGCTGTAGGGTCAGGACATTGTTGGACAAGATTCTATGAATGGACTAAAATTCCCAGGTTTCTAGAGGCAGTGGCCGTCTTGGGGTGTGGCAGGCCTATAAAGCCCAGCCACACCCAAGCACATTGCTCCCTATTTTGAAGACTTCGATGCAGTCAGACCTCATCGGGGTTCCTCTGAAGAAGAGCAAATTTCCTGCATGTCAGATTGACAGCAAATCGGAGTATCCTTGTTTCCATGGTGAATTCAGATACGAGTAGGTCGTACTCGTAGCAGTAAGGTCTTGACGAGACCAATCTTGAAGGGAGTTGTTACTTCCAAAAGTAAAGCGCCCATAAGCACAACGAGAAAAGCGCTTTCAGTCCAAAGAGTAAAGCGGCCCCTTAGCACAATGAGCAAAGCACTTCAGGTCACACGTGTAAAGCTCCCTTGGCATGACAATCAAAAGCGTTTCATGCCACACGAGTAAAGCGACCTTGTCACGACGGTCAAAGCGCTTCATGCCACATGAGTAAAGCGCCCCCTTAGCACAACTAGCAAGGTGTTTCAGGTCACAAGAGTAAAGCGCACTTCGCATGACAATCAAAGCGTTTCAGGCCACATGAGTAAAACGGTCTTGGCACAAGGATCAAAACGCTTCAGTCCACATGAGTAAAGCGCCCCCTCAGCACAACGAGCAAATCGCATCAGGTCACAAGAGTAAAGCGCCCTTGGCACGACAATCAAAATGCTTCAGGCCACATGAGTAGAGCGCCCCTAAGCACAACGAGTGTAGCGCTTCAGACAAAGCAAGTTAAAGCGCTCTCTGGCATAATGAACAAAGCGCTTCATGTATGATGATCAAAGCGCTTCATGAATAACAAACAAGGCGCTTCTGCCCAACGAACAAAGCGCTTCAAGTTCAATGAGTAAAACGTTCAGGCCTTAGTAGTAAATGTGAAAACGTTTTGGAGATAAGCAAATTATAGTTTAATTGTTTTTTGGGAAGCATAATATGTGAGATACATATTTAAGTCTTTGAAAATTTCTAGACTGAGATCAAACGTTTGTGTTATGAATGCATAATTGTTACATGATTGATATTCAGAGTATGACCATAGTCCAAAGCTCTTGCCATCTCTAGGTTCAGAGGTTGCAGTTTGTTTTTGTTCCATGAGTCAAAGAAGGGGCTACGCCCAATTCACAAAGGGTCTCAATCTGATACCACGGAGACGCCTTTATTCAAGAGTCTATTGGTGAGTTTTTACTGTTATGAATGAGTATATGCATATTTGTTCTAACCGTTTCTTTTCAGATCTCTCTCCCTGCAGTTCCCTAACCTAATTCCCTTCCCCCCATCTGGCTTCATCATAACTCTGTGCTCTGATAGCTTTCTGAGTTGGTGACACCGGGAGGTGTGCCTTTTGTTCAGCAGCGTGCAGATCCTGAGGAAAGGGCACTGTGACACATGGATGTAGTGCATTAGATTTGGGAACGCTAGGTTTTGTAACAGCCTCAAGGGCCGGGATCAGAGCTACAACAATGATATGTTTCCCGTGGGCCAGAAGCCTCTCTTTGAAGACAGCCATCTGAACAGCAGTGAGAATTTTCTCATTGGGAGCAAAGCGTTGTTCTGGTGTAGAATACAAATGTGATTTGTTTGCAATCAGGATGGTTTCACCCTCATTGAGAGTTATATAGATGAAACCAATGGCACCAGCAATCACTATGATGACCAAGTGTTTTTTGTTGTCCCTTGTGTGTAAGCGTCTAGCTGCAAGCATGTCTTGTTGTAATGCTCTAGGAATGTGTGTGTGTTCGACTGTCCAGCATTTACTGGAAAAGTCAGGACATATCAAGTCATATAAAAGTTAATTGCATTGTACATAATCTGGAATGTATCTTCTGCCAAAATGTAAAAAGCCCAACAAAGAACGGAGCTTTCTGATGATGTTTGGCGGTTGTAGTTGTGCGCATTTTTCAAAAAATTGGGACACTAGGCTCTTGTCTTCATCTGATAATTCATATCCCAAAAAATGACACTAAGGAAGACTATTTTGTTTTTTGATTTTAATTGAATTTGTAGCCTAATTCGGCAAATCCCACAACAATGCGGGCTACCCATCTTACACGTTGCATGAGGTCGTCGTCCGGAAGGTAGATGTCATCTACGTAGGACAACACCTCAGAGTCAATGTTGTGTAAAAAAGATGTGACACGAGTTGAAAACAGTCCTGGACTGTTCTTGTACCATGTGGGAGTCTGCAAAATTTTCTCTTAGATCCTAAGTCGCTGAAACTTGTTAAGTCCCTACTTTCAGGTGTTATATTTTGGCAGAAAAATCTGTTGAAAATGTGCAACATTGTTTTATATTTCTTGCATACTATATTGTTCATAAGTGTTGTGCTGTGTGCATTTTGTATAGCAAATATGCATGTATGACTATTTAAATGTCTGTAGTCTGAAACTATTCTGTATGAATGGTCTGGTTTAGCTACGGGGAACAATGGATTGTTCATTGGTGAGATACAGAGTTCAGTTACACTCTGGCATTCTTACTGTATGAGGATTTCCCTGACAGGTGCTTTAGCTTCATGCTTTATTGGATATAGGGGTTGAGGTTGGGGTTGCGATTTGATGGGTATTACATGATAGGGGAAATCTTTATCCCACCCTACATGGTTGTGATATAAAGTAGGTGACTGTGCCACTGACCAATCAATGGCATGGATTTCTATGAGCTTTCTGGGAACAAGGGGGGAGAAAGACTTCTCAATAATTTATTTCCCATAGGGGACATTATGGACAAATTCTGGTGGACAATTTTTCTTGTCTAGCAAAATATCTTAAATAGTAACAACGCAATCCCAAAAGATGGTGTCTATTGTGCATTCAATTGCTCCTTCTAACTGCATAGTTACTTTATGCACCCTAATAGGCATGGAGAGACGCATGTCCACAGTCTCAACTTGTAAGAAGTCATCATTTGCTTTTACAGCCAGATGCTCTTGGAGATCCCGGTGAACTATTGTGACCTCTGCTGCACAGCCTAGCAATGCTAGTGGCGACTTCCTGTTCTTCAGTAAAGCTTCCTAATTGATGTGTTTTATTGAAACTGCTGCAACTTTTTTCTTTTTGAATTGGGGTTTTTGATGGGGATGTTTCTTTTATTTCTTAACAGAAACTTCATGCAAGTGTTGTGAGTCCTTTCTCGGTTTCATGTACTCTGCTTGCTGCTCTGACTAGCCCCCTCTCTCTCTGCGTTTTTCCAGTGAGTCCTGAAAGGAACGAGATTGGTGTGTATCAGGATATCGATATCTGTCAGGCGTTTTTATATTATCTTTATTTCTAAGATTATATCTATTTTGAGTGTTCTCCTAATACGGATATTCTCCTCTTTCTTTTTTAGGTGTTTTATTGTTTTTTATCCTAGCATTGTTTTAGAACCTTCTGGTGCTTTGTTGGTAGACTCTTTATTATATCTACCCTGTAATTGTAGTTTAATGGGTCGGGCCCCAGACTATCTCGACCAATACTAGAGTAGGTCCCAGCGATAATCTTTGGCAGCTCATGTTCTCTATCCTGTGCAGGAATGTCCAATAACCACATAAGGACTGCTAGTGCAACTGCCTCCCCTTTGAGATTGCTCAATATTAATGAAGACACTGTGCCAAAATTGCCCATCAACTACATCCCCAAATCAAGGGTCATGGATGCCCCGTATTCATCTTGAATTTGTTTTAACACCTCCGGAAGATTGGCTAGTGTTGGTGTACCGTGTGCGGTAGTATAGAGTGTGGCAAATACAGTGCCAAAAGTATGATAGTTATCTGCTATGGAAACCATCCCAAATGGCAAGCACATAGTGAGTATTCTATGTTTATCCTGAGGACCGGTATGGGGAAAAGCACATTCATTTTTTGAGCCATTTGGTGGGTACTTTACCCATGATCAAATATACAGTCATAGGATTAATGTCTGGTGTAACTGCATGTGGTTACACTGGGGCAGCACATGCTGGGTTAGTATTTAATGTTTGCATTACAAACTGTACTAACAATCTGTATATTGCTGTGAGTTCTGTATATAAGCAGCGAACCTCAGCTATCACCAAGGCTGCTGCATCAGGGTGCGTTGTGTTTGTGGCCAGTAAAGGCCAGGTAGGACCATCATTGCTCAGCGGACCTAACCTAACATATATTATTTATAATGGTCTTGTTAAGATAGACATATCTCTAAGTATGCATAAGCTCTGTATTGTGTAGGTATATTAGCAGGTGTCTAGTAATGAAATGTGTTAGTATTCCCATCAGCTGCTAGAAAGATGACCCAAGAATAAAATGTTTACATTTGTGTAGGCCGGATAAGCCTCAACAACAAATGTGACTGCCCCCCCAGCCTGTGAGGCCATTTGTCAATAGATGGCCAGTGAGAGGTGGTTGCACGTTTGTTGCAATTACTATCCGTTGCTAGTTCGCCATGTTAGATAAGGACACCAGATGGAGATTAACCCTTTTATGGTTCAAGATTGAACAATCTACAGCATGGGATAGGTACTACCTACCTAGCTGAGGAGGAATTCCTCAATACCAAGGACATCTTCGTATATAGTATTGAGGTGCCTTTAGCACTTAGTGAAACAGAGATAGTTAGGGGGATCTGAAAATTAATGCCTGACCAAACGTCGGCAGCACCATGTCACGTAGGTTCTCATTATTCTAATGAGACTACTCGATTTTGACAGCAGAATCACCTGAATTATGGGGTACGGAGTAGAATCCCACACCATGTGACATCTGTTGGCCTAATCTGGGTTTTCCGGCCAAATAGCAGTGCCTCATCTCCACCAAAAAGTGGGGATGATTGTGGCAACTGGGCTCCTGACAAAGAGGACACTTCTGGGGAATCATGGTCGATCAGATCTCATCCCTTTCTCTCAGCTACATTAGTCTCACACAGGCAAAGACATACAGAAGCAGAGTATAGCTCAATCTTAGTTCAAATGGCATACATTGCAATAACTAGGATGATAAAACATGCTAGAAGAAAAATTGTGAAAAGAAGAGTGAAACACAAAAACAGTCCCACCATACTGTCACTAGAAACAATATAGATATATATATCCTACCTAAGCTATGTTAGAGCACAGCGTGATAAGCCCTAATCTGCCCTTCAGGTTTCTCCTGGGAGGATATCATCCCCCTTACCTGAGCAAGGAAGTGTGTTGTCTTAAAAGACACTGGCCCTCATTCTGACCTTGGCGGGCGGCGGAGGCCGCCCGCCAAAGTCCCGCCGTCAGATTACCGTTCCGCGGTCGAAAGACCGCGGCGGTAATTCTGACTTTCCCGCTGGGCTGGCGGGCGGTCGCCTTCAGACCGCCCGCCAGCCCAGCGGGAAAGAGGCTTCCACGATGAAGCCGGCTCGGAATCGAGCCGGCGGAGTGGAAGCTGTGCGACGGGTGCAGTTGCACCCATCGCGTATTTCACTGTCTGCGCAGCAGACAGTGAAATACATGTAGGGGCCCTCTTACGGGGGCCCCTGCAATGCCCATGCCAGTGGCATGGGCACTGCAGGGGCCCCCAGGGGCCCCGCGACCCCCCCTACCGCCATCCGGATCCCGGCGGTCCGACCGCCGGGATCTGGATGGCGGTAGGGGGGGTCGGAATCCCCGCGGCGGTGCAGCAAGCTGCGCCGCCGCGGAGGATTCAATGGGGCGGCGGTACACTGGCGGGACCCCGCCAGTGGTGCCGGTCCGACCGCGGCTTTACCGCCGCGGTCGGAATCCCCATTGGAGCACCGCCGGCCTGTCGGCGGTGCTCCCGCGGTCCTCCGCCCTGGCGGTCAAAGACCGCCAGGGTCAGAATGACCACCACTGTCCCCATATAGACCAGGGATTCAGCAGTCTAAGCAAGCAGTTGTAGCGAAGACGTTAAGCAGCCAGCATGCAGTTATGGTCATCTGCATGGAATCTCCCTCTAACGTGTATGGGACAGAGTCATTTTTTATAATAAAACAGTTGATGTTCTAAGAAAAGGTCCCCAAGTTAGGATATGTATGTTTCTGTGAATGTCGGAGACACAGCGTACCACTTTTGCCGGCAACCCTGTCTGAATGCAGTCTTGAAGAAAGCACAGAGTGAAATGAATGTGGAACGTAATGCTTTCCTAGGTGAAAGAATAACCAGATAGAGAAAATAAAACACTGCAAATGTGGCTAATGCTAGAACAACAAAGTGATGCTGAATAAAATGTAACTGGGCTAAAGTGCACAACTGCAGGCCTAGTTTGCTAAAATAATGTGTCTAAACCATGGCTAAAATATCTATACAACAGAATGTGTAGTATGATATCATTATAGTAGGTATATATACATAGAAAAAAATAGAGGCTGAGTCACCCCATCAAAGGTGGTTGAGAAGCAAAGATCATTCATTGCAATATGAATGCATTGATAATAATACATAGTTGTAAATGTAGTGCCATATGTATTTACAAGGCCCTTTGCAGCGCTGGAAGTCACGTTTAGTGAGGGTCTGATGGCTCACACTGCAGGGCCATATTTACAAGGCCACATAAAGCCACCCCATGTTGCTCTTCATGGCCATGTAAATGTGGACTGAGTCAATGCAGTGCAAGTCGCTGCCTTGACTCAACCTGCATCACGGAGGTATGCCATTTGTGTTAAGGTCGGTGTTCTCATGTAACACCCATGGCATTTGACACATTCCCAGATTTACAAGGTTTTGTAAACCTGGGAATGATTCAAAAGCCTACGCCTCCCCAGAGGAAGTGTATGGGGGATGCAACAATGAGAACTACTTTTATTTCTCCTTGCTTTTTCCTTTTTCTATGTGAGCTGGTATCTGCAGCACACATTGAAAAAGGAAACCTCCTCTTGTGATTTTTTTTTAGCAGGAAGGTGTCCCTTCCTGCACAAAACCAATCATCCCCTCACATGCAGGCACCCTTGCAGCATAGTGTAGGGGTGCCTGCTTTGGCTCATGGCAGCCCATTGTGTGCCAATGCAGGGGAAAAGGACAGGAATGTGACATATCTGTTGTAAATACTGCACATCCTGCCTTGTTCTTTTGACGCAGGGCACCACTACAAGAAGGTTTGTGGCACTGCCCTGCGTCAAAAGTTTATAATTATGGCCCATAGTTCAGGAGCTTTTGGAGTAGGGCTTAAGTGTAGGAAGTAGGATAGTAAAAGTAAAAGGTCAACTCAAGTTGAGTCCATCATACTAGGCAAACTGATTTAGAAAAGTACAACGTTACTGTGTTTGCCTCTGCTTGTCAAAACATATTTTTGTTGAGAGTAAGGCCCATATTTATACTTTTTTAGTGCCGCATTTGCATCATTTTTTGACGCAAAAGCAGCACAAACTTGCAAAATACAATTGTATCTTGTAAGTTTTATAAAATGCGGCGCTAATAAAGTATAAATATGGGCCTAAGTATGTCACTAATCTTTTTTTTTTTTTATCTTTGTTTACTTCTCACCTCAGCACTCAAGGGGAAGAAGAGGGCAACATTCATGGTGGGTCCAGGAGGAGATGAGGGTGCCAGTGCCACCACCGGTGCTGATGCTGGCAGATCTGCTGTCCCCAGTAAGTCTTCCTGTTATATTGTTATTTCTGTAATTTTATTGTTCACCTCTCCTGACTTCAAATAATTTTTCTTTTAGTCTTACTGTGCCTGTTTACCTATTTTTGTACTTATTTTCATTCTTTGTTAAATTCTTGTCATCCATGCATTTATCTATTTTACAGGTTTCTTCTGTACCAGACTTCCTCCTCTCTGTACTAACTTTCTTCTGCTTTATTACTAAGCTAAGCATTCCCTTCTCCCCTTACATATCTTGTGGACTGGTACTTAATATTAAGAGGACAGATTTGTAGGACAGGAACTATACGAGCAAGATTGCATGCCCAAGTCAGCTTTTCTACAGATGGTTGTGAAGGTTTTGTTTGCCTTGCTCATGTCCATTTCAGTTGCCAACCAAGACCTCACCATAGGTTCTCCTGGATTAACCATAGTATTCCACCCCTTTATTGCACTTCAGTGACTTAGCTCTGTCCCTCCATTACAAAACATTTGAGGTTAATTTATCTACCATGCTTTTCTAACAACCGACAAAAAAATTTTAAGTGAATGATAGAAGAAGTTAGAACTGTAATGATCTATTGTAGTCTCATACCAATACACCATATCCACTTCTTTCAGGTCTTCCAACTACCATCCTCTCAATGGTCATTGGTGCTGCCACCTGCTGGACCGCATTTTCCTTTGCCTCTGTATTGGACTTGAGACCTGCAACATGAAACCACGCCAATGCAGAGGTTGGGTCTGAAGTTTCTGTTGCTGGTGTTGAGCATTTTCTTGTTGGTGGGATTGACAGATGTGAGACAATGCTGCCCTCTCCGGATGTTGAAGGTGGCACCCCTGAACTACAGAGTGGGACTTTAACTTCCAGACGTTCTTCTCTCAGTTTTCCTACTTGCTCAACAATCCACCTCTTGTATTGTGAAACAGCCCCTTCAGAAAATGGTTTAAGTTTGCACCCCGAAAGTGAACCTTTCAGACACCCCCTTTAGGTGCTTCTGTAGCAGATGCAATGACGGGATAGCTTGGTCTATTGTACTTTCCTCCATGCTAACGTCCAGGGTGAAAACCTCAAAAGGGAGCAGCATCAGGGTGAGGCATTTGACTGGGCCCCATTTGTCCGTCTCCATGGTCATAGCTTTCCCAACTACATCAGTTCCTCTTTGAATGACATTGATCTGTTAGTACTGCTCAAACAGATGTTGCAACATATAACAGGTTGAGTTCCAAAGTGTTGGTACCTCCAGTATCAGGGCTTTAACTGGTACTCTGTTACCACGCTGAATAATCCACTACTGTTTCCAGGCTTTAAAAGAATGGCTGAGATGAGTGCAGATGCAACTGCAGGTGGTCGGTATGTTGAAGACTATGGCCCTCATTACAACCCTGGCGGTAAATCCCGCTTACCGCCGTGCAGAAGACCGCCAACATACCGCTGTGGCTGCGGAATTCCGCTACATGTATTATGACCCATAGGCCGGAATCCGCCACAGCACAGACACCCACACAAGTCCGCCACACCAAAAGTCAGTGATAAACTGGCATTAACAAAACTGACACTGTCACGCCAACAGGAATACACCTATACTATCACGACCCACGAATCAACGCGGTGGTCTTTCAACCACAGTAATCCATTGGTGGTACACACCGAAGCGCTCAAAATACACACACATATACAAAACACAACCACATTGGACAATTTGAAATACACACACCTGATACACATACACACACCACTCCCACACACCCAATCCAATATAAAGCACACACCCACACTACCCACAAACACTTACTACTAGAAATTTGAAAGCAGGCCCGAGAGAGACACTACCTAAAACAACACCAGCATCCACAGACACACAACACCATCACTTACACAACATCCACACACCTCAAACAACACACACCAACACACCCCCTCACACATTACAACAGGCACCAACTCACACATCACCCACACCACATCATGGCACCTCAACGACACCCCAGGTTTCTGAGGAGGAGCTCAGGGTCATGGTGGAGGAAATCGTCCGGGTAGAGCCACAGCTATTCGAATCACAAGTGCAGCAGACCTCCATTGCTAGGAAGATGGAGCTATGGCGCAGAATTGTTGACCGGGTAAACGCATTGGGACAGCATCCAATGACATCAGAAAGAGGTGGAACGACCTACAGGGGAAGGTGCGTTCCGTTGTCTCCAGACACCAGATTGCTGTACAGAGGACTGGCAGTGAACCCCAAATTCCTCCCTCACAACTAACAACATGGGAGGAGCAAGTCTTGGCAATACTGCATCCTGAGGGCCTTGCAAAGTGTAGCAGGAGGACTGGACTCTGGTAAGGCAAATCTTTACTACCTTATCCCCTCCACCCCACCCGCATGCCATCACATACTCCCACACTTACCCTCACACCCATCACCCCAACAACCCACAGATACCCCACCAACACAACCCACACATTCCAAAACCAAGCCCTGCATGTAGCACCAATGCATGGACACCTATGACCCAAGCATGTCCACTACATAGACTCACTCATGCCCCCAAATCACCAATCAGACAAGGACCAAGCCAATAATGCAAGCACTGGAGTAGAGAGTCAACCACCCATTGCACACAATGGCACACACAGATACAACAATTATGCATTTGCACCCCAACAGGACCACTACCCAACGTCACCAAACAGGAGGTGCCAGACATATCCAGTCCCCCCACAGAAGAGGCCCACAGTGATGACAGCAGCTCTGTGTGCCTGGATCAAGATGACCAGCCCGGCCCATCTGGGACCTCGGGACAGTCGGCTCCCTGGACACTGTCACAAGCCACCACAGAGCCTCCCCCCTCAGGAAATATCAGCACAGCACTCACCCAGCGGGCCCATCAATCTGTACCCAGGACACGTCAATCAGCAGTGTGTCCACCACTACAGGGAACCCATGCAAACCCACCAACCCAAGAAAATCAGATACCTGTGGGCAGTGGGCACACGGTTCAGGGGACAGAGGACAGGATAACAGGGAAACTGGGAGGACTGCTGTGCGACAGGGGGAGGACAGGCCCAGGGAACCCACTCTCCACGAGGCACTCTCCAACATCATGGGAGCTTACCATCATTCCCAGGAGACGATGGCAACGGTACTGGCCAAGTTCAGGAGACCCAGCGGCTGCAGGAGGAACACTACCTTGGGATCAGGGAGGACTTGAAGTCCATTAACACCACCCTGGTCACCATTGCAGGGGTGCTGGCAGAACTTGTCAACACCAGGAGGGACACAGTGGCACAACAAGGGGCCCCTGACACTAGCCTGGACGATGAACAGCCCTCCACCTCCGCCGGCGCTAGTGGACAGGAGGCACTGCCACAGGAACAACAGGTCACCAGCACCCCACCCCCTGCAGATGGAGAACCACCCCACAAACAGTCCCTGAGATCCAGGGCAAAGACAGAGAACATTGCCAAGACCCTCGCCAGGAAATGAGACCTCCCTGAATGTCACCCTTCTGTCCCACTATGTCACCCTGTCCATCCTTAAACTGCCATTGCTCCACTTCCTATGCCCCTTTGGACAATGCCTCTGTGAAACAAATAGACTAGACTCTGCCATGGACATGCCTCTACCATCCCATTTTACAACCCCTCCACTTATTAGCACAGGAATAAACACACTTCAATCACAAAACAATCTGGAGTCAGTCTGTGCTTTCACAAATGTGAAATTGCGATCAATAACTATGGAATATAGCAATGCCAATTTACTTGTTCACATACCAATGTAACACATCTGTAGGCGAGCAGTAAACATAGCAGAGGGCACAAAGTGGGACCCAGATCTGTGAAATGGAAAGTCAAAGTGACAAGTCAGGGTCCATACACTAAATGAAAATGACACACTTATGCAAGTTCCAACAACAGAATGAGATGTGGGAAGCAGTGACATCTTCTTACCTGTGTCTCACTGGAAGTTTTGCATGATGATGTTTTTTCAGTTGTCGATATCCTCTTCTTCTGCCTCCTCTTCTTCACTGACCACAGGCTCCACAGCTGCCACAAGACCAACATTTGGCCCATCCTCCTGCACAAAAGGCACCTGGCGTCGCAAAGCCAGGTTGTGCAGCATGCAGCAGGCCGTGATTATCTGGTACACCTTCTTCGGTGAGTAGTGTAGGAAGCCACCTGTCAGTTGGAGGCACCGGAATCTGGCCTTCAGGAGGCCGAAGGTGCGTTCGATCACCCTCCTCGTTCGCCCATGTGCCTCATTGTACCGTTCCTCTGCCCTTGTCCTGGTATTCCTCACTGGGGTCAGTAGCCATGACAGGTTGGGGTAACCAGAGTCACCTGCAAATGTCGAGGGACAACTGTTAGACACAAACTAACCCTTAGGGACAGCCCCATACCCAGACAGCAAATTAAACTGTATGGGGACTTTAGGTTCACCTATTAGCCACACACGGTGCCGCTGGAGTTGGCCCATCACATAAGGGATGCTGCTATTCCTCAAAATGTAAGCTTCATGGACTGAGCCAGGATACTTGGCATTCACACGGGAGATGTACTGGTCTGCCAAACACACCATCTGCACATTCATAGAATGGTAGCTCTTCAGGTTTCTGTACACCTGTTCATTCCTGCGGGGGGTACAAATGCCACAAGTGTACCATCAATGGCACCAATGATGTTGGGGATATGTCCCAGGGCATAAAAGTCACCTTTCACTGTGAGCAAATCCTCCTCCTGAGGGAACACGATGTAGCTGTGCATGTGTTTAAGCAGGGCAGACAACACTCTGGACAACACGTTAGAGAACATTTGCTGGAACATCCCTGATGCCATGGCCACTGTTGTTTGAAAAGACCCACTGGCCAGGAAATGGAGTACAGACAGGACCTGCACTAGAGGGGGGATTCCTCTGGGATGGCGGATAGCTGACATCAGGTCCGGCTCCAACTGGGCACACAGTTCCTGGATTGTTGCACAATCAAGTCTGTATGTGACTAGGATGTGTCTCTCTTCCATTGTCGACAGGTCCACCAGGGGTCTGTACACCGGAGGATGCCGCCATATCATCACCTGCCCCAGCGGACGTGCCCTATGGAGGAGAACAGCGAGCAGAGAGTCATCCAACTCTGAGGTATCACAATGTGTTATTTGCAGAAACGTTATTAATTCGCAATGTGCTGGTATCTGTCTATATTCCCAGCCTCGATAGGTGTGACACAGTTAACATCCATCCCATGTGGACTCCTGAAATGGTGGCTGCCTGATCTGTAAGGTGGGACAAGGGGATATGAGGTAACTGCGCTGGAGTTCTACACCGTTGCGGTGGGCGGTCGAAGACTGCGGTACAATTCTGCATTGGTTAACATTGGGCCCTATGGGTCCCAGGAGCCAATGACGATGTACGCCGGTGGTGACGGTACACACCGCCATGGGCGTGACCGCCATTTTCTTTCTGTTCTCTCAGTTGATACCTGACCTTCAACAGGAGAGGACCTACACTGCAAGTGCTGCTGTGACCTGTGTCTGGAAGCGACAATGGCTCATGTGTCTGGGGAAAGGGCCCCTGCTTTCACTTCGGAGGAGTTGGAGAAACTAGTGGATGGGGTCCTCCCCCAGTACACGCAACTGCACGGTTCTCCAGACAAACAGGTGAGTACACTGTGAGCATGCTGCATGGGCAATGCCTGTTTTGAGTGGTGTGGATGGAAGATACATGGGGGGGTTGAGGCCTGCATGTGCGGATGGGGAGTGTATGTGCGTCGCGCAAGGGTGAGAACTGGGGGCCAGTAATTTCGGGTCAGTAATTTCCTTTCCCACTGTACCATTCCTCTAGGTCAGCGCCCGCCAGAAGAAGGGTATTTGGCGTGCCATCGCCAAGGACGTCCGGACCCTGGGGTTCTACCACAGACGGAGCACCCACTGCCATAAAAGATGGGATGACCTGCGCCGCTGGAGCAAGAAGACGGCAGAGGCCCAGCTGGGGATGGCCTCCCAACGTGCCCGTCGCACCATGACCCCCCTTATGTTCCGGATCCTGGCGGTGGCCTATCCGGAGTTGGATGGGCGCTTGAGGGCATCACAGCAGCCACAAGGGGGTGAGTACACTCTCATCCAGTTGACTATGCGTGCATTACGGGGTGTCTGGGTGGTGGGAAGTGGGTTCCCCTAGGCCTGGGCGAACTTGGTAGGCAAGGTCCCTTGTGGGGCAGGCTATGTGGCACCCCAACCCCACCAGTGGTAATAGCCATCTACACCTAGTCAGGCTCCTGTGACTTCCAGGTGTGCAGCAATTGGTCTTAGGCCTCGTACCCCATAGTCAGCTGAAATTTCTAGGAACCATCAGTGCATGGCGTAGTGCAGAGGGCTGCTCCCTGTGTTTTGTGTCCGCCAGCGGTAGTGGTGTTACATGCACTGAACATGTATTTCTTCTGTCTCCCCCCTCCTTTTTGTGGTCTTCATGTTCTTGTGTGCAATACCATCATCAGGCGGAGAAGCATTGACACTGGAGCCGGAGTGAGCTGCAACCCACTTGGCCTTGGAGGGCGAAACAACAGAGTCTGAAGCCACCAGTGGTACGGAGGTCAAGGGGAGCTCCACGGCATGGACAGGAGCAGACAGCAGTGACAGTGACTCATCCTCTGATGGGAGCTCCCTTGAGGTGGTGGGCCCACCGCATCAGCAGGTACAGCCGCCACCCCCCTACCAGCACCGCCCTCCCAACAGCCCCTCAGCATGTGTCCCGTGCCTGCTCACCCATGAGGGTGGGTATCTCCTTCGCCCCAGGCACCTCAGGCCCTGCCCCAGTCAGCCCTGCTGCCCTCATGGAGGAGGCTATTGACCTCCTGAGATCCGTCACTGTTGGGCAATCTACAATTGTGAATGCCATCTAGGGTGTAGAGAGGCATTTGCAACAAACAAATGCATACCTGGAGGGCATTCATTCTGGCCAGGCAGCCCAACAGAGAGCATTTCAGGCTCTGGCCTCAGCAATGATGGCAGCCATTGTCCCTGTGTCCAGCCTCCCCCTCCAAACTTCCTCCACCCAGACCCAATCCCCTGTACCTCAGCCTATCCCAAGCACACCATCAGACCACCATGCACACTCATCAACACAAGAGTGGACATGCGAAACATAAGCACCACACATCCCACAGGAAGTCACACAAGTACCATCCCCATGCAGGCACATTAACATCCACTACCTCCACTGAGTCCCCCTCCTCCATGTCCTCCTCCTCCATCCCTGTCTCGTCTCCACTCACACCTTCATGCACTACATCCTCAGCCACTGCCTCTATCACCAGCATGCCCATCACCACACACCGCTCACGTGCACTCACCACCCCCACTACCATTCACACATCCCCAGTGTCCATTCCCAGTGTGTCAGTGAACCCTCCTCCCAAAGTACACAAATGCAGGCACACACCCACCCAACAGCCATCCACCTCACAACAGCCTCCGGCCCATGCACCTTCACCCAAATTCAGCAGACATATACCTCCTACAAATACTACCTCTACCTCCACTCCCAAACCCCCTCCATCTTCCCGTCCCAGTGTGTCTAAAAAACGTTTCCTGTCAACCCTTGACCTCTTCCCTTCACCTCCCCCGTCCTTCCCCTCGGGCCAGGCTTTCCCGGTCCCAGCCCAGCACCTGAGCCACCAAATCCCCAGGCACAGTGGTGCCAGCAACTGTGGTGTCATCGAGTGCACCACCCATCAGGACTGCCAGTGTGCCACGTAGCAGGGGGAAGGACATTCCGCCACCTGCCAAGGTGAAAAAGGTGCCCACATCCCGGAGGGAGAAGTACCAGCCACCAAGGGCTCAGAAAAAAACAAAGGGGATAGTGGCAAGACAACTGCAGCACCATCAAAGCTGGGGAAGGGCCAAAAGCTGAAGAGCAGGTCAGGAGAGGGCATGGTGGCACCGACTGAGGGATCAGTGTCAAACTTTCTGTCCACGACCACGCCAACCTGTATGGCGGCGAACACAGCTAGCTGCCCCGCCACTACAACCGCCACCTGCACCACCACCTGAACTGCCACCTGCACCACCCCTGGCATGTCTACAGCTTCAGCGACAGTCCCTAGCCTCTTCCCCAGTGTGCAGCCATCCGAGGTTGCAGGAGATCACCTGCTGTGTCCCTCTGCAGGTGCTGACCCACGCACCGCCACCAGCACCGGCGCAACAGACACTGCCGCAAGCACCTCCGCGACAGACACCGCCGCAAGCGCCGCCACCTGCACCACCTCGGCACGTATACAGCCTCAGCGACAGTCCCTAACATTTTCCCCAGTGGGCATCTGTCCGAGGCTGCAGGAGATGTCCTGCTGTATCCTCAGCAGGTGCTGACCCATGCACCACCGTCAGCACCGCCGCCAGTACCGCAGCAACAGACACCGCCACAAGCACTGCCTCGGGCCCAGCGGCATCCTTGGACATAGGCACCACCGCTGACATGGCTACCATCCCCAGTGGTCAGTGGTCTGAGGCTGGAGGAGAGTTCCTGGACCCTGGCCAGCTTCCATGAGGCATTTCTTCCATCACTGTTTGCACCTGCAGGTGGAAGGCACAGCCGCAGCAGTGAGGGGTATGTCGCTGCCTCCATGGCATGTCATGCTACCTGAACCTCACCAATCTTGTGGCACGCACACCCAGGTGAGGGAATTGTACCGGCCCCACTGCACGTGGAGCACTCTGGTCACAAAGCCCCTTCCAGAACCAGTGGAGAGATACATCCACTACCTCAGTCCTTGGCAGGATGAAGCACTCTAGGCACAAAGCCCTCTCCAGAACCAGTGGAGTATCCCATCCACTACCTCAGTCCTTGGCAGGATGAAGCACTCTGGACACAAAGCCCCCTCCAGAACCAGTGGAGAGATAATTCCACTACCTCAGTCCTTGGCAGGATGAAGCACTCTGGGCACAAAGCCCCCTCCAGAACCAGTGGAGTATCACATCCACTACATCAGTCCTTGGCAGGATGAAGCACTCTGGGCACAAAGCCCCCTCCAGAACCAGTGGAGAGATACATCCACTACCTCAGTCCTTGGCAGGATGAAGCACTCTGGGCACAAAGCCCCCTCCAGAACCAGTGGAGTATCACATCCACTACCTCAGTCCTTGGCAGGATGAAGCACTCTGGGCACCAGGCCCCCTCCAGAAACAGTAGAGACTGTTATCCATTTGAGAGACTGTGGCTTTGCACTCCCCAGGATAAAGCAGTGGGCAAACCACCCACTTGAGAGACTTGAGAGACTGTGGGTTTGCGCTCCCCAGGATAAAGCAGTGGGCAAACCACCCACTTGAGAGACTTGATAGACTGTGGCTTTGCACTCCCCAGGATACATCAATGGGCATAGAGTCCCCTCGTGCAGCAGTGGCGTTGTGTGTTCATCAGGCTGAGGTGGCCCCGTCCCCCTCCCCCTGAGGTGCCTGTATATTTTCGATCTGATAGCCCAGCAGTGTTCTGTTCGTTTCCAGCCAGGTATCATGAGTGGGCCTCGCCCATGCATTTTGGGCCCAGTGGTCCACGGACAATGATTAGTACACTATCCGGACTTGTGTAGTTGGTATACATTTTTGTATGTACTGAATTTGGAGTTTTGACCAATGGATTTTTAATGATTACAATTTGTACAATAATTTCCTTTTGTTCTTGCGTTCTTCCAGGGGTTGGAATGTTGCTGCATGTATTTGTGTGTATGTTGTTGTGTGTGAGGGTGAGGGTGGGGGTGTTAGGTGTTGTGTGTGTGTCACTCTCTTTCCTCCCCCCCTTCCCTGTGTTGTAGGTGCAGTACTCACCGTGGTCGCCGCCGCCATTCGTACTCCTGGTAGAAGAGGTAAACCAACATGGGTAACACATGAAGTTTGGGCTCCATAGCGTCCTGGTTCCTCATTGGGTGTCGAGAGGTGAGTGTTTTCCCTTCTGTGTACTGTTTCCGCCGTGCTTTTGATACTGTTGGTTCCGCCCCAGAGAAGGTGGCGGATAGGCCTCTTGTAATACAGTGGGTTGTACTTTGTCTCGTGCCTGTCTGTTGGCGGTGTCCGCCCCGCTGTTTGTTTCTACCGCCATGGCGGTCAGAGTGTTAAAGTGGCTGTCTATGTTGGCGGTTTCCGCCACGGTCGTAATCCCATTTTTTTCCGCCGGCCTGTTGCCGGTATTACCGCCGTTTTAACACCGACCGCCAGGGTTGTAATGAGGGCCGATATCTTCTGTTTTAAAAAAACTCTTGCACAACCAGCTTGATGCAGTGCGCCAAACAAAGGACCCTGAAATAGCCACCATATGCCCTGGCCTTGACTATGTTACTACCATTGTCCGTGGCAACAAATCCAATTGGAAGACCTCTTGGTCATAGCCATTCAGACACACTGATATTAAATTACTCAAAGATGTTTGCAGCTCTGTAATTTTTCCACAGTGAAAATGGCTACTGTTGCATGCCACTGAACACAAAATGTCTTCAGGGCCAAGACCTGTAGATAGCTTTTGCTTTATCCCTACAAAAGAGATCCAGTGTGCAGTGATGCACATGTAACCAGTTGCCTGACAACTGTCCACATGTCTGTTGTCAGGTGGATAGTTTGGACAACACTTTGCTACAGAGCTTGTCCAACCAATTGCAGCACATCATGATGGAGCGCTTGAACAGCAACTCTGACAAAATAAGTCTGACTTGGAACCTTCCATTTCAGGCAGAGGGTTGTCACAAACTCTAAGAATACTACTTCTTCCACAAAAGAAAAAGGGAGGAGGTCCAGCACTAACATTTTTTCCAGCTTCAACATTAGATGACCATCCCATTGGGTGGTTGCAGTCATAGGGCCCCTTCTGCCTAAACATACCTGTAATTGTAGCCTGGATTTTCTTCTTTTGTGGGGCATTGACACAGGCGACTTTCGAGATGTTGGTGGTTGTAGACTCAATGTGTGCTGTGCAGTCACCATATGCTGTGGTGTCACCATCTGACTGTGATTCTGCCTATGTTATTGGGAGGTCGCTGAGGTGGATGATTCTGGCGCACTGCTGGAGAGAGGGCTGCTTTGTGTAAGGATGTCACCTTCTTGTTCCTCACCTTCAACCATGAGTTGACCAGTTGTGGCTGATGTTTACTGGCTCTCCTCACCTCAACCACCGCAACCACTTTGAGCCATTTTTTAAGTTGCTCCTCTTACTGGATTGCATATGGGTCGTCTGGCCTCCACTACCACAATGTGAACCTGGCTTACCTTGATGAACACTCATGTGGCAAATGGAGCATATGGGAATGTTCTCCTCCTGTATGCTAATCGTAAAAAAGTCCCAAATTGGGGAGGAGTACTTTCTTATTGGGCCAATGCCTGATGAAAAAACTGGAGTTAGGTGGGTGTGTCGGTTGTTTCTCTGCAGTGCATACTTCTACAGAGGTATGGGTAGATGGAGGACTCAGCTGGGGCTTTACAAATATGGGAGCTGGTGGTGCTGCCTGTGCCACATCCCTTGGAGCAGGTTGGATAGTAACGTTGGACTCCTCTGTTCTAGCTTCCACAATGACCGGCTCATCTTCATCATCCTCCTCATCATCATCTCCCACCATGATTCTAAGGCTTTCTGGAGCTTCTCTTTTCCCTTGCCTGTCCTGGACGTTGCTGGGGACCACTCCATGTCTCTATCACTGTCATCAGAAGTGGTGCCTGGAAAAAACAGTGAGTAGAACCCTTCCCTTTTCTTGCTGGCGATGCATGTGCCATTATTTCTCAAAGAAGAGGTTCTTGCTCAGCAGAAAGCTCAACCTCCTGTTCTGCTTCAACATCAGTAGATCTGGCTGCAGCTGCTGTCCACTTTGCTCCATTTCCTTAAAAGATTGGGTACTACTTTGTGAAAGGTACAAATCCAATTCAACATCACTGCTTGTCAGTGTCACCATGTTTGCAGTTGCTACCTTACTGACAGATAAGGTCCTGTGCTTGGGTTCGGGTGTTGCTGTTGATGGGGTAGTGCTGCTCCCAGGTTCCAGTGTGGCAGGGCACATGTCTCTGAAAAAGGATGCGGTTGGCACGCCACTGGTGGAAAGCTGCTACTTCTCATTGCCCACTTTATTGGGAGCAACTTTCTTTGGGGTCATCTTAAGCTCTAGGTTGGCAGTGGCACTAAGATGCACAGAGAAAGAGTTTGGTGCTGGTGGACTGAGGTAACTGCAAGGCCTTCTCTCTGGCAGTACAGTGGGAGATGTGGGGTCTCCTCTCTTGTGCACCTAAAAACAACCAAGCAAGAAAAATGTGTAGTTAGTGAAACATGGCATTGTTGCAGGTTGAAATAGTACAGACATTTAATAAGTGTGGTTGGTTACTGATGTAATATACCTATTTAATCAAACATTGTAAAGGCAAGCCACACCACCGCACCATGAAAAAATCACATTTCAAATCAGACAGCACAACAAGGAGATCTAGCTCTTTGCTATATCTCCATGTGTTTTAAAGGAGACACCTTGGGTAGTCAGAGAGTGGTGCATAGGCAAATGGAATAATCCTTTAAATAACCTATGGCAGCAAGGTGGACCAGGGGAAATGTAATAATCATTAACAAAATGTTTTGTGATGTTGATTTGTCTGCAGTGCTTCGTGGAAGAAATGGATTTATACGTAAAGAAGCCGAATACACTAATGCAGCTGTGCACCTTTGGTGGATGGACGGATGGAGGAATGGGTGGATGTGGATTGACAGATCAAGGGAAAATGCTGAATTAAATAAAAATTAAAATAAAACTAAAAATTATATAAAAAATGAAAATATAAAAAATTTAATTAAAAATAAATTTTAAAAACTTAAAAATAAAAAATAAAAAGTGAAAAAATAAACTATAAAAAATAAAACATGAAATATAAAAATCAAAAGAAAACGAAAAAAGAGATTAAAGACAAAAAAGAAAAAGAAAACAAAAAAGCTAAAAAATAAAAAAATAAAAAAACACAATATAAAAAGAAATAAAAAATGAATTAAAAATACAAAAAATGAAAAAAATGACATAAAACAATTACATTTAAAAATAAAAAATTTTAAAGTTTAAAATAGAAAATAATAGAAATTTAAAAAACAAGTGATCAATCATTGACAATGCTTGTATGTAAGCCTATGCCAAAGACACTCTGGCTGCATGCACAAAATGGCTGCCAGACAGTCATATGGTAAATCAACAACAAGGGGCAAGAAGGAGGCATGGAGAACAAAGAACACATGCAAGACTATGGCAAGGATCTCTGGCTGGATGGACAAAATGGCTGCCAGCCAGCCACATGGTAAAAAAACAGCAACAAAGAGCAACGGAGGCATGGCCACCAAAGAATACATGCACGCCTATGGAAAGGGACACTGGCTGGATGGACAAAATGCCTGCCAGCCACGTGGTCAAACAACATCCTCCAGTGCCATCTAATATTACCCCACAATCTATAAATAGTTTGCAAAAAAATTTAATGCAAACGATAGCCAACTATTTTAATTTAATCCAATGCCATCCCTGCCCTAAATAAAGTTTTAAAAACATATACCACTAAAACATTTACTTCATGCCCTGATGACTACAAGTACAGGGCCTACGGGCCTTTTGGAAATCTATGCCATATTGTAAAATAATATTGTAAATGTCTCAAACGTAAAAAAGGACAGGCACTGAGGTGTGCAACAATTTTCCTTTACAAAAGATGAGAAATCAATAAAATGCAAAAAATATATAACTAGGCACATACATAAACTTTAGGACACCCATCACTGTAGACTTTCCAAATCAAATTTGAGTACAAACAAATATTGGTGAATGCCCAAGCAAACAACCATTGCCCTTCTTCAATAGTTTTGGAACTTACTTGTGTAATTTCACAAAACAATGCCCTTCAATCCAAAGGTATATCCAGGAGACAAAGAGATTGATCCTTCCACCTTGCAATCCAAGTGAAAAGTGACCAAGAGTTGAACAAAACACTGGTAGGAGCCTGCTGGAGAGGAACAGAAAGTTGGAGGCTCTGATGCACTTCTTTTCTGTTTGAAAAAAAAAGGCTTCTCTATCTGAAAAACAGATTGCATTGTCCATTGGAGAAGGAACTCTACTCAAAAATCTCTTTTTGACTAGATTTAGTGGCATCTGGAGTAGAAAATCTACTCCAGAAAGAGTCTACACTTGCGAGTTGCACTGTTGTAGCCGCCAGCATGGCTGGAAGCATTGCAAGTGAACACAAAATCTTGCACATGCTCGCTAGGAGCTCAGATGTATTGTGACACTCACAAGAGAGCGCCACAACCCAATCTCATGAGCGTGAACAAACTCCGCTCCGTGCTGGAGTCAGAATGTGGAACTCCAGGCTCCTCTGCATAGCGCAAAGTGTCTGAATTCTGCATAACTCTGCAGGCGGAGCAGGGCTATTTCTGATCCTATAAGGAAAGGATCAAATCAGGTACACCTCCATGAAAGTCGTTGTTCTATGTAAGTTTGGGCTGATCCCGGAAATGTATTGCCAGAGGTTCTGGGACAGTCATAAGCAAGCTCCCCTATCAGTCTTGACTGGATTTCCTGGAGTATTCTAACAAGGTGCTGAATGGTTGGGTGGCTGACAGCAAAGTTAATGATTCCAATGGGCTGCACAACTTAATTCTCAGGGAGCACATGCTCAATATTTGCTTTATAGAGATGCAACCAGAGTTGATTGACACCAGGAAGCTTGCTGAGGAGGTGGACCTCAAGTCGGCACCAGAGTGTCCAAAAAGGTTTCTGAGGGGGACTCCCAAAAGGTAACAATGGTACCCAATCCTAATCTGAACCGAAGGAATAGGGTTGCATAAACAGATAGGGAGGTGTAGCCCCCAATGTACTAAGACCCAGATTTTCAATAAAGTAGCAGTGCCACACTGCACCACTTTTGAAACACAAGGATACGCCATATTTACATGAATAAGATGCACTCCTGTGTTTCCCCCTGTGCTGGCACTGAATTAAGCTAAGCCTGACACAAAGGCACTCTGCTTAGCAAAAGACCTTGAGGGCCTCGGACTCAGACTCCTATAAATGGTAGGTTTCCACAAGATGCTCCACTGGCAGTCACATCTGATGCCACTGGAACCCAAGTAAAACTTGATTGCAAAGTGGCCTCCTTGTCCGTATTTCCTCTAATCACTAAGTATCACATTATGAACACAGATAACAGTGACCATGGTCAACAGTGTCTCGAGATTGGCTGTGGCTTTCCTATATTTAATCCTGCTTCTACTGCATCAAGTGATGTTACTACCTCGAACTATAAGAAACTTTGTTGGAATGAAAAATCAATGGAGTCAATTGGTAACCTTTCAACTGCGATATTTGAACAATGTTGTAATTATATATTTTGTGACCCAATAATTGTATGGTCGACTTTTCTGGACAAATTCGCAGTTGGTCTTCTTACAGATTGACAGCGAAAAACCCACCGAAATCAGGGGTGAAGAAAAATAAAAAAGCAGATAAAAATGTCTGCACATATGACCAAATTAAGAATGCAACGGAACAGACTCCGAAGGCTATATAAGAAAAATCCAACAGACTGTCACATTAAGGATGATCTAAAAAACATTAACAATTCCTAATGAAAACAAATATGGAACCATAAAATGCAGAATAATCATGACTTTTGGGCTAAGGCACTAATCCTGAGTAAAAAAATCAAATGCACAGGGTTTCTGGAAAATGGTCAATGAATTGAATAAGGCTCCAATAACCTTAACCAGTTCAAATATTTCAGAGTCTTTATGGACTGAATACCTAGCTTAGCATTTCGGCGGACATGATGGAACAAATGAAGACATGAGAACAAGCAAACAATGCTCAGAAGGAGCAACACCAACTCCCCCAACTGCCAAAAACAAATCCACATATTTAGCCTTCACAACGTCGGAGGTTGTCAACTTAATAAAGAGCAGTAGAAGTGCGGGGGCCCCTGGTCCAAATGGGATCTCAAATGCACTATTTAAAATGAACCCAGCCTTTTGGGGAGATACATTTAGTTCGATATATAACCATTGTATAGAAGTAGGAACTATTCCAAACTCTTGGAGGGGTGCCATAATTCATCCAATATTTAAAGGAGGCAGCAAATTTCTTCTTGAAAATTATCGACTGATTACACTAACAGACGTAGAGGCAAAGTACTATGCTGGTCTATTATTGGAGCATCGCTGCACCTTGGCAACCGAAAAAAATGACATTCCCCCAAATCAAACTGGTTTTGCAAAGGGCCCTGAAATGGCTACAAACATCTTAACTCTTTCCAATGTCATTGACAAATGAAAATAAAAATAAACAATCAACCTCTGTATCTGTGTTTTGTAGACTTCAAATCAGCATTTGATTTGGTACAGCAAAGTCTTCTATGGAGAAAGCTAGCTGCCTGGGGGATACCACAGAAATTATTAAAGGCTATTCAGCAGTTATATACAGATACATGGATTAGATTTAAGATAGGGTATGGTTCCTTCCTTTCAGGGAAAATTGAAACAAAACAAAGACTGAAACAGGGGTGCGTACTGGCCCCATATCTTTTTAATATTTTTTTATCAGATTTAACCCTTAAGCTCCATAAGGTAAACATGCATTCCCCTAAGGCTGGGGACATGTCCATTTCCAATTTGCTATATGCTGATGATGTAGTGCTCTTAAGCCAAACTAAAGTAGGTCTACGTTGGCTAATTGCAAATGTAATTGAATATGCTGAGCAGAACGGAATGTAAATCAATCGGAAATTAAACAAAGTAATGGAAGTCAGTAAATGTACACACAAGGGGAAGTATTAGAACAAGTAAACCATTATAGATACCTGGGTGTACTATTTGATAAACAGCATTCCTTTCTTCCTCAGATGCAGGATTTACATAGGAAAGGAAATGTTCTGCTGCTTGGTTTTGGCACTCTGAAAAAGTCGCTAAATGACCCTAGCTCTCACCCCCCTCTTACAAGTTATTGTGACAAAACAAAATTCGACCATAGGGTAAGGTAATGAACCCCTGTGAGGACAAGATGCCGTCATTCTAAATGGAATATTTGGAAAAATATTTAGGTCTCTATTCCAACTACCAGGATATGCTTTGCAAGCTCAAATTAGGCTGGAGTTTGGGTACTTAAACCAAAATATAGCTAGGAAATGCAGCTACATTTAAACATGAAAACACCTACAGTTAACAAAGCAATATCATCTCTGTCAGGCACTCTGGAAGAAGATCAGCTCAAATCCAACAACCAAATCTAGACAGTATTTAGATCAAGATCTAGAAGACTTGGAGGTACGGGAACTATGGGATTCAAATCTTTCCTATTGAACCTTAAAAAA
Source organism: Pleurodeles waltl (assembly GCF_031143425.1). Taxonomy (NCBI): domain Eukaryota; kingdom Metazoa; phylum Chordata; class Amphibia; order Caudata; family Salamandridae; genus Pleurodeles; species Pleurodeles waltl. Next base: position 813,981,654 of record NC_090437.1, on the reverse strand, counting down.
ATTCCTAAACCAAATAGCGAAGAAAAGATCAGCACTTATTGATAAGGGCCTGCTTGCAACCAGGTTGCAGTCATGGATGGTTATCAATGAGTACAACATTTTGAAATGCCAGCTATATCTGGAGGCTGGGTGGTCAAAAGCAAATAAGGATCTTTTTATCAAACACCGTTTTGGAATTATTCCTGGAAGTGCTCACTTACCTCCATGGGGACGTATGGCAGCAAGCTTCCAGTGTAGGCTCTGCGGGTGTGGAGTGGAAGACATTACTAATCTGATCTGTATCTGTAATGGTCTGTTAAATGAGTGTAAGACTCTACTAATAACAGCTTTTAATCAGAGGGGAATACGGACCCATATAGAGATGGTGATAGCTTGTTTTAAGCCTTCTGACTATACCATGAATGCCAGATTTATAAAGTTTATGCGTTTTTAAGTTAAAAAATGATCATATATCCATCAATCATTGTAAACATAATATATGTTTGCTGGTCTATAAGAGAAAGATCATGCCGTCTTTAAGTTTCCCCTGTTCAGAATCCATGGAAGAATTTTTGCTTTCTGAATACCAACTCAACTATAAATAATTTTACAATGTGATACTTATTTTGTTTTAAGGTAGAATGATATTACAATTTTTTTGTATTTTTTAAGGTTCCTTATAACACACGTAGAGTTGTAATACAAGATGAGAGGAGTGGGAACGTGATGCACCCAACTGAAATACCTATGCGGATATGATTGCAACGTTTCTTTCACTTATATCCAAGAGGTCTTTGTTAGTAATGACAACTAATAATATTATATAGTGTGAAATGCAAATTGAAGCACTCTTGGATAGTTTTATGGAATCTATATTTTTTAATTTTTAAATTGGTGTGAACATGTATGATGTACTGGTTTTAATTAACTATGTACTTAAATAAACTTGAACTATTGCAGATAATTATGGAATGGTCTTTGTGCACAGAGAGCACAGCATCGTAGATGAAGTACAATTGATGTACAACAACATTTTGTCAGTATGACATTTAAAAGCAAATTTCATTTCAACATATAGTAGGCATGATTGTAATATCAAGCACATTGATCTTGTTGGTTTTCATGAGTTGTCCACCAAATCAGGAAGGCATTTTTGATTCATAGCTACTTGATGTAGCTCATGTAGCTCTGTCCTTGATGCTGCCTTAAACAAAACTGATTATCCTCTTCAGTTTCGACATTAGGTTTTGGGATAGTTAAGACTCACAAGCTGTTCTGGTACATGGGTTTTCAGTGAATGGCTTAGCGGCCCACTCACAGTAAAGATCACATTCTAAACTGATTACTAGTTCACCTAGTAATTTTGTCTGGTGCCTGTTCACTGGAAGTGGATCAGCCAGTTCAAAAGATCATACTCCATTTTAACATCGATGTCAATATAGTTAAGAACAATTTCGGACCAATATAATTTTTTTTTTTTTTAAGTATCACCAGCTAGCCTTCAAGATTATCTGATTTATCTCTAACCATATTGGATCACAATGGAAGTCAAAAGATCATGATCTCGATGATTTATATGCTAAGATTTTGCACAGCCATGTGGATAGGTAGGCATCTGACAGATTACAATGGACCAAGCAAATCTCAAACTTACATAAATTGTTCACAGCCTACCCTAGAAAAAGGAAAGACAAGGCTTGCACTGTATTACGCTAGTGGCATAAACACTGTGTGCCGCAGAGGTTTTGCTGCTTAACAGGATAAATGTACAGTGTAAATGTGAAAAGAGCATATTTCACCAAAACGTATGCTATTGAAGTCACATTCTAGGTAGCTATTTGTAACATTAAGGTCCTTCTTATGAGTGGCCTATTAATTCTGATGGGTCAGTAGCATCAACTGCTGGTCATTAATCCTACAATTTTGTGGCTTGATATTCATTTATTCGAAAGTTTCTTGATGCACATTGCACTTAATGACCTACTTCTTTTTCTGTTCCCTTCTATGACCGGTGATAGCACAATGGCTGTTGATGGCATTCTCTCTTGTCTGTTGCTATGAATTTGTATATGGTGATATGTTTCTAACAAAAAAGAACCTATGAATCAGTACAAGAGAAATGTTCAACTTTGTTGAAGTCACACAGAACTCATATGCAAAATACTGTCACTTATATAAAGGAACTGTTTCTCCTGGTGACTCTGATCCATCAACCATTCTCGAGGAATGCAGTGTGTCTTGGCCTGTCAATTTCACAGATTTTACATAGTTTTTCTCAGCGTCTTTCTCTTCTGTTAGAAAGCACAGCTTGTATAGGGAAGTGGCTGGATATTTATTAAATAATGGAAAGAGGCATCAACCAAAGTTCATATTTGTGCTTAATAATTATGAATCATCACTGAGAAAACAAAAGTTTAAGTGGAGTTAAGTAAGGTATTACGGATCATATTTATGAACCCCTTGCACACCTGTTACATTATTTTTTGTGATGCAATGGTGGTGCAAACATTCGAATCAGATACATGAGGCCATGCAAAGCCATTTTGTGTGGCTTCAAATGGCCTCATGGATATGGAGTAATGCTAGGCAATGCAAATCACTACGCTGCCTTACTCTGCATAAGGGAGGCATTTTATGGGCATTGCAGTGGGTGCTCCCACGCAAAACATCCATGGATTTTGACCCATCCCTAGACCTTGTAAACCTAGGGATATCCAAAACCTGACACCTCCCTGGGAAGTCGCAACAAGGAGAAATGTCTTGCTTTGTCCTCAGTTTTTTCCTCTTTCTATGTGTGTGGAGTTCTGCTTCACACATAGAAAGAGGAAAAGCCTCCCAGGATGTTTGTGTTCCCCTTCTTGCAGAAAAATAACCCTGCATGCAATGCAGGCACCTTTCCAATATGGCTCAAGGGTGCCTGCATTGGCACTAGGCTGCTGAAATGGCACCAGCGCAGGGAGAAAGGCCAGAAATGCATTGTATGCCACAGATACAGAGCATTCCAGCTCTTTCCCTTCAAAGCAGGGCAGGGCAGCAAGATAATTTGCTGTGTTGCACTGCGCCAAATGCCTATGAATATGGGACAGAGTTAATTGGACAGATCACCTTAATCATCAGGCGCAGACTTAGTGGTACTTGGCACCACAACAAAAGCAGTGTGCAGTTACGGAACAGTGCAAACAATGTGGTTGAGTCACCTAGTAAATTCACACTGACAGGTATCATACAAGGTCAAGTTTGTTTTTACCACAATTCCATAAGTCACTGAAAAGGTTGCAGCCTGGTATATTGTAAGAAATTGCATTTCTGGTTGGCTAGGTTATGCACCTAAGCCAGGCAGAACACACCCACTCTAGTCAGAGCGAGGCATTTGCACACCCAAGATAACACCTGCTCACCCCCTTGGTAGCTTGGCACGAGCAGTCAGCCCAAACCGGAGGCAATGTGTAAAGCATTTGCACAACACACACAACACATGTTATGCACTATCTCCACCACAAAGGAAACACAACACCAAGTTAAATAAAAATAAACTGCATTGTACACCACATCACTAGACCAAACACAACATGTTTGTAGTACTATGCAATACAGCAGTCGTTGGAACATTACACAGTACTATTACTCTGCAAAAGGCAGCAGTAGTCATATATAACACATAGGTTACTGGTTATCCTGCAACTTAAACGGCATTCAGGTAGGCATTACTAACAGAAGCACTTATCAGGCTAAACCTATGGTTAGAGACGCCAAGGCATTGGAGCCTAAGAATATACTGGTCATCCCAATATGGCAATTGCAACCAATTACACAATCAGGTCCTAGGAAAAGAGGCAAGGCAGCCCTATGGAGAGCAGAAAATGGAATGCAGGCAGCCTATATGTGAAAACTACCAACTATTCACATGTCATTCCCACACACATGAATGGCAAGCTATCATCATAACCCACATTTGGGAGACTCTTAGCACTCCTATGCTCACGTTATCGACAGTGTGGTTAGTCTCCACTCACTAGGTGGAGATCGGGAGCTCCGGTGCTCCAGTTAGGAAAAATGTGGTAAGGACAAGGCTCGGCAGGGACGGGCCCTCTGATGAGTATTCCATCTCCCATCCAACCAGCCGTTCCTACCATGCCCATGTACAACGATGTCACAGGAGAGAGGGGGGTCAAAGGCTGTAGGGCGCCAATCTTGTGGCGTGCTGACAGCAAGAAAATGAGGCTCAGGTCAATGAGGAGACTTCTCGGGGTCTCCTCTGTGCCGGTCACAGCTTCGCCGCAGCCTCAGACAACTAATAAGGATGGCCGCGAGCATCAATCAATCAATCAATCAATCAGGGATTTGTAAAGCACTCTACTCACCCGTGAGGGTTTCAAGGCACTGAGGAGGTGAGGGGTGAGAGTGGGGGGGGCTGCTACTGGCCGAACTACACTGATTGTGACCTTTTCATATTACATCACTCATGACATGTTCTGTGACATCATTAATAATATCACAAATGACATCTGAAATTACTTCATTGGTGACAGCACTGTCCATCAATCAAACAATCAATCAAATAATTTCATAAATGCACTACTCACGCGGTAGGGTCTCAAGGCGCTGGGAGGGGGGGGCGGTTACTGCTCAAAAAGCCATGTTTTTAGGTGCTTTCTGAAGTTTAGGTGTTCCTGGGTCTTGTATAGGTTGGTGGAGAGAGAGTTCCAGTTCTTGGCGGCGAGGTGGGAGGAGGATCTTCCACCACAGGTGGTGCTTGGATGCAGGGGGACTGTAGCGAAGGCTAGGTCGGCGGAGCAGAGCTGCCGAGTTGGTATGTGGAAGTTGACTCGTTCGTTGAGGTAGGCCGGTCCAGTGTCATGGAGGGCTTTGTGAGCGTGGACGAGGATTTTGAAAATGATACTTTTGTTGATGGGCAGCCAGTGCAGGGATCTGAGGTGGGTGGATATGCGTTCGTGGTGAAGGAGGCTGAGGATGAGATGTGCGGCTGAGTTCTGGATTCGCTGAAGTTTTCTTTGAAGCTTGGCTCTGGTCCCTGCGTAGAAGGCGTTGCCGTAGTCCAGTCTGCTGCTTATGAGGGCATGGGTGACTGTTTTTCTTGTTTCTAAAGGGATCCATTTGAAAGTCTTGCGTAGAATGAGAAGGGTGTTGATGTAGGAGGATGATATGGCATTGATTTTCTGGATCATGGAGGGAGACGAGTCCAGTATGATGCCAAGGTTGCGTGCGTGGGTGCTGGGGTGGTCCGATGGTGGTGGGCCACCAGGAGTCATTCCATGCTGTCTTCTTGGGGCCGAAGATGATGATCTCTGTTTTGTCTGAGTTCAATTTGAGGTGGCTTGCTGTCATCCATTTGGCGATGTCGAGGAGTACGTCGTGCTGGTTCTTCTTGGCGGTGGCTGGGTTCCTAGTGAGGGAGATGATGAGCTGGGTGTCATCAGGGTATGAAATGATGGTGATGCAGTGGGGGTGGTGGATGTTGGGGAGAGAAGCCATGTAGATTTGAAGAGGGTGGGGCTGAAGGAGGATCCTTGGGGGGCCCACAGATGATCTTGGTGGGTGTAGACCGGAAAGAAGAGAGGTGAACTCTTTGGGTTCTTTCAGAGAGGAAGAATGTGAGCCAGTCCAGGGCCTTGTGGCAAATTCCGGCATCGAAAAGGCATGCATGGAGGGTTTGGTGACATACAGTGTCAAAGGCTGCAGAGAGGTCTAGGAGGATGAGGGCGACGGTTGCCCCTTTGTCCACTTTGGTCCTGATGTCGTCTGTGCAGGCGATGAGGGTGGTCTCAATGCTGTGGTTCTTGCGGAATCCAGACTGGGAGGCGATGAGTATGTTGTTCTCTTATAGGAAGCGAGACAGTTGTACGTTTACTATCTTCTCAGCGACCTTTGTGAGCATGGATGATGCGGTCCTGCTGGAACTGGGTAAGAGCCCTCCAAAGCTCCGAAGGGGGCACGGCCACTCACCTGGCCAGATGGGTCCTCCGATGAGGGACGTTCTTGTTGTTTGATCCAGGCTGTGGCGGTGACTCACCAGGTAAGGTGCCTGCTTGTGCCCTGGAGGTACTTCTGGACATGCTCCTTGGCCAGGGGGCACGAAGAAGAGCACGCTTTGCTCGCACTGGTTCAAGGTTGTCGGTGGCTCTACAGGACTGCACCCCTACCCCCGTTCACAAAGAGAGAGCACTCACAAGGCGCTTGCTCATCAAACCAAGTGCTCTCCAGATTTGAGTCAATTAAAAGAAAAGCACTCTCCCAGCGCAACATGGACATCAGACAGAGCGCTACTCCATGCGGTCCAACAGCTCAAAGTCAGCGCGTCTCGGACTGAAAAAGCCATCATTTGAAGAGGGCAGGAGCTACAGCACCCAGCCTCTGGGAACACGAAGGCAGGCGGTAATGGATAGGGAGATCAGTACCACACAGGCAGGTAGGGGTGATCTCAACAACCAGCCCAGCAAAGTCTGTCCAGCCCAAGCCTGGGGGGGGGCAGCTGGTCAGCAGGGCAACAAGTAGAAAAGCGATCCTGATGAGTCCCTTGTGCTCCCTGGTAGGAGCCAGGCAGCAGGACAACAAACAGAAGGTCAGTCCAGGTGGGTCCTTTGAAGATACCGCTGGTTCTAGGAGTGTCCTCTCTCTCCTCCAGCACAGGCTCCAGACATCAGTTGGGGGTAAATAAGCCCTTTCTGTGAGGCCAGGGCACAGCCTTTACAGATGCAAGTGTGACCTGCCCCCCCCTTCTCTCAGCACAGGAAGACCATTCAATATGTACATGCACCTCTGTGACACCTCCACCCTCCCTGTTACAGGCTGTCTGAAAAGTATGCACAAAGTCCAGCTGTCATTCTGCCCAGACGTGGATAGGAGTTAAGCTGCAAAACACCAGAGTCATAAGCACAGAGAAATGCTCACTTTCTAGAAGTGGCATTTCCAAAATGGTAGTAAAAATTCCACCTACACCAGTAAGAATCGTTTCTCACTACCTTTACAACCATACCAAAAATGCCTATGCTACCCCTCATAAATCAGACAATACCCACTAGACATAAGGCAGGGCATTTCTAATGCAATACTATGAGAAGGCAGCCCTCACAGCAGTCAGAAACCAAATAGGCTGTTTGTCACTACCAGGACAGGCTACGCTACCAGGCACATGTCCTGCCTTCTACATACATAGCACCCTGCCCATAGGGCTAGATAGGGCCTACCTTACAGGTGACTTACATGTAGTAAAAGGGGAGTTCTGGGCCTGCAAGTAAATTTAGATGCCAGGTCCCTGTGGCAGTAAACTGTGCACATGGGTCCTGCGCTAGCAGTCATGAGACAGGTTTGAAAGGCTACTTCTGTGGGTGGCACGAGTTGTGCTGCAGGCCCACTAGTAGCATTTAATTTACAGGCTCTGGGTATAGGGATACCACTGTACAAGGAACTTACAGGTAAAGTAAATATGACAGTCAGGAATAAGTCAATCATACCAAGTTTATAAGGAAGATCACCTGCAACTGATGAACAGTCCTAAAGTGACCAGAGTCATAACGTCAGCCAAAAAGGGTCAGAAAAATTAGGAGGAGAAGGCAAAATGTTTGGAGAATGACCGTGTAGAAAGGGCCAGGTCCAACACATATGAAAATAATTATTAAATTTGCAGTCTGTATCTGCAGCCTTAGAGCGCCCCATATACTTTTTAACTCTTTACTTTCTCTCCTGGGTAGAATGGGTAGTATGCAGCTGGGTAGTATTCGTCCTCTATAAAGGAGACATGGATCACATTTGGAGAACTCCACTCTCATTTATCAAGACTGTGGCTCTTGCTGAGAAATCCCATCAGGTGTATTTTTCAAATACATTCTTGCAGGTGAAAATGTTCACATTACCGCATAAGCAAGTGGGCTTTTTTGTTCTGAGTTGAATAAGGTAGGTTCTCAAAAAGTCAGTCATTCTACCTCTTTGTTGTTCAGGTAACAGTAGCCTCAGATTTGGTCCTTTCCCTTGTGCTCATGCACAGAGCTCCTTGGAGTCGATAGCTGAACTTGCATATTTGGATCACATGCCATCATACATGCAGAAATAGGGGAAGTATTTCACTTGTTTATGGATACTATCAACATTAAGAGTACCTTTCAGCTTGAAAATAAAGCTACATGGATCTTCTGGTTCCCTTGTATGCTGCAGGCATCCAATAATTTTCATTGGGTATGACATGTTTGCTTCTTCACTTAAAATCGTACAGTGGTTGGCTCAGATCAGTTTTCTGGAGCTGGGCACAGAATACAGAGGAAGAGTACGCAGACTGACTCTTTTGATACCACTTTTGATGAACTGTTTTTAGTGGCCATTCTGTTCGGGTGTTCCTTTAATGGGGCTACACACTGACCTACTTGAAATGGCTCAATTCATGGAATGTTGCAATTGAGGTGGATGTGAATTCAGGACTTCACACAGCAATCATGATGTAGGAACAGGGAAGGACAGTATGGGGTAAAAATGGAAATGAGCAACAGCCAACTTTCTTACTTCAGCTATTTTTATAGAGCATCCTCTAAACTTGAAACTTCATAAGTGAATAAGAACTACTGTACTTAATAAGCCACTTATAATGTACAGAAGCAATTGTCAACCACACTTCAGACTCAGAGGGTAATGAGAGGGTCCCATTTATAATAAACTATGCATATTTTACAAGGGAGGGCTCGAAGTCAATCTGATCAAACTGGTGTGCAGGTAAAAAGTGCTATACCAATGAATATTGATAGCGCGTCCAGTCCTTATAAATTACTTATACTTGGACACGCCGGAGGTCGGTGAACCTTTTGACCGGGTTGAGTTCTCCTCATTCAAAGAATTGTCGGATCCCTCAAATCACTAATCAATAATCATTTATAATCAATAACCAATACTCAATTAGTAATCAAACAACAAATCAGGAATCAATAGTAATCAGTAATTTGACACACCATGACCTTTCAGTCATGAATAACCACACCTGTTTATTAAAGGTTAATGAGTTTATTTCCCTATATTAACAAAGCTAACACAATATATGTAAGTCTCAAAATCAAATGATATGCATATACGAACATAACTAGCTGTCCATAACGACGGAAGAAACGCAATCTACGCAAAACTTGGATTATAATGCATTCGGCTATAGCAATGCAAATCACTAATAAAAATAACTGAATTTGACTAATTGCATACATTGGTCAGAATAACAAGATTTCAATTCAGCATGGTGCATCAAGTGAATACCTCAACTATCCTCTGATTAGCATTTGCATGTGGGGCTTCATGCAAAAGAATTTATTCAACATAAATTTAGAAAACTTCTAGCTTAGGCTCTGTCAAAATAAGCAGTTGGTACCTAAGAAGGAAAATACAATGAAAAATACATTTATCCTTTCATAATTACCAAATACAATCAGCATTCAAGGTAAGTCTTCATCCTTCAGGTACCGGTTCGATCAGCATGGGGAAGATTTCAAAGGGGCCAAAGTTTAAGTCAAGTTTTCCTTGCAGCAGCAAGAAAAAAAGGCCAAAAGTTATCGTATGGGCAAGACGGGGTAAAGTTAAAGTTAAAGTCTCTAGGGTGAGAATTCTTTAAAGTCTCTCTCTCTGGGGTAGAGAAAAAGCATCAGAGTGTCATCAAAATGGCTTCTCAGATCTGGCTTCAAAATGGCATCAAAGAAAATGGCTGACTTCTCTTTGTCCGGTGGGTTTAAGTAAGAAAAAGTTCCACATTTTTTAGGGTCTTCCATTGGAGGTTCCATGGGGTGGTTTCTCTTTGACCAATAAATAGTGTCTTTTCTCTTAGCACTCATCTACGCATAAGGTGTCCTTGGAGTTTTTGGAACACAAGTAGCAACAAAGTTGCCAATTAATTCTGTATCGGTGTCTTTATTGTCTGCACCTGCAGAAGCTGACCTTGCTTCAAAGAGGATGAAACTTGCCTAGCACGCAACTTTTGAGATAAGTGTATTAGTCATTCCACTGAAAAAATACAGCTTTAAAGGTATAAAACACATCTTTGTTAATACAAGTGAAAACCACGCAGTTAAAATTGAGACCAGGCGACTAGGCCAAAGCCTATGCTAAATTTAAGCTAAGCATATAACAGTTTAACGAGAAAATCATAGAATATAGCTGCAATTATGACTGATTACTACATTGTTGATTTTTCATGATTAATTAAGCTCGTTTATACTAATGGCGAACTACTCCGTGTGCACATTTTTCTACATACATTATTTTCTTTGCTAAAATCACATTGTCTTATATGATTTTGTTACATGATATATGAATGTTTGTTAGTCTCTCTTTTTCTTGCTTCATCAATATCAATAAGCTGCCTCCAACTGTTACTTATGTCTAGCTTGGTCACGGGGACAGTCGTCATCCATAGAACAAAATGAGTTTCACTTTGTTCGGACTTCTGCAGTGTACCATAGTCTAGAACAACACTGGTGACCAACACAAAGATCCTGCAGCTCTCCTTCCAGGATACTTGTGGCAAGGGTCATTTACAGAAAAGGCATTGCCAGTTCTCTGTTAAATGAGGAACAGGGTGCAAATAGCTTGTGCATTCTGAACTTTTCACTATATGCATTTTATGATTCTCATATTCCCCCAGTTGCTAATTCCAGCCTCTCAAGATACCAGCAGCAAACCTGAAACATGGAGATGTTTTAATATTAGTTAACAAATGGCCCCTCTTGCTTCAGAAGACATTTTTGAAGAATCTCAGGACCTACCATAAAGGCTTACTTAATTTGTCTTTTGCATTGTATGCTCGAACGCGGTTCAAAAAGGCTTTTATAAATGTTTGTTTATTTATTGAGCCATCATATGGTGCTCAAGCGTGCTTTACTTTGTGAGCACTTTTAATTCCAAAAGTGAAACATTAAAATGAGAAATATACAATACAGCTAAACAGAAGAAATGGTGAATGGATAAGTGTAGACAGAAGACTAATAGATAGGGCTTGATTTTTAAGTCCACCGAATGCAATTTGCATAAGAATATGGCTGCATCAGAAAATAATTGGTGCCCGTGTGTGAACCGTCTTGCATCTCAAGTGAGGTCTTGATTCTGCGTTCTCCTTGGACATCAGATAAGTTGAGGAGGTTAGTGTTAAGATGGAGGGCTTTGCAGGTTAGTCTGCCCTGTTTGAACTTTGTTGAATCCTGGTTATAGGCCAACTCACATTGATGAGTGTGGGGTAATGTGGTCAAATGCCCTTGTTTGAAGTATAAAAACCCCAAAATCACATTGTTTTCCTTTGCAGCCTTCACAAACCGCTGTAAGGGATTTCCCTACTCACAAGTTTACACAAACCTAGTTGTATGTCATTATACATACTTTCAAAATATCCGCAGTGCGGTATTGCATTACGTTTAGCATTCCCATTTCGAAATATGTTATATAACTTAAAAAGCTTGTTCGGAAATACTACTATGTCTGAATAAATCTACATTCCAATGGTCCAACTTCTAGATCTCAGAGAGATGCCTCATCAGCACATAGAAGAGACTAATGAAATACTCCCTTGTTACGCGATTTCGAGGGTAGTCAAAAAAAATTCAGAACCAAAAGACTGATAAGAAAATATTTTAAAAAGAGGGGGGCTAAAGAACAATCTTGATGGGCAGTAAAGTGAGTCTCAGAATTGTGGCCTAATTTGGAGTTTGAGGGACAGTTTACTCTGACAGAGACATGACAGATATCCCGACCGCCTTATTACAAGTGCATTATATGCTATGGCAGTTAATTAGGCAGATACAATATTGATCACGCTTGTGATGGAGTAACCTGCATGCCAGAACCTGAATGAGTTCATTGGTCTCCTCTACCACATCTCACTGAAGCCATCATGTAAAATACCACATACAGACTATCCAATTTCTGCATTGTATACTTTTCAGAGGAAAAAATGCATATAGAGGTGCACCAAAAGTAAATAAAACGTGAAAGATTCCAAATCAAAATGTAGAATGTTCCATATCTTCTATATTGTGCTTGTGCATTAAACATATGGATCCAAGTGTTACAGCAAAACAACTCAGCCAACAAGTTTTGTTCACCTGGACAGAAGATTCTTATTTTGTACAGCCAATATACCATGAAATGCATCTTTGGCCTCTTCCATTACACACCCTGGATCCTTTTATTATAAGGTCATGACCCTCCCATACTGAACACCTTAGTCCATGTCTATGTTAGCAGACAAACCACAAGTCCCACTGCCTGAGTGCAAAAACAAAAAAACTCTGTTTTTTTGCTGTAAAACTTGGATTTATGGGCCAGATTTCTGACATTTTGTTTTGCAACACACAAATTAACGATCCTTTAGTCAATCACAAATTGTGAGTCACAAAACAAAATGTGCAACAGCTTAAAGCACACTGTTTGTAATTCCCAATGTGGTTGCAAATGACCTACCTCATCAATATTCATGAGGTAGGTCACAATTTGTGATCTTATTGGGAATGGCTGCACTCACAGGGATGGTGGCCTTCTGGGAACAGCAGACCACCATGTCTGTGACTGCTTTTGAAATAAAGCAGGTTTTTTTCTCTAATGCAGCCCGTTTTCATTAAAGGTAAACAGGATGCATTCCATAAAAAAAAAAAATATATTTCTTTTTATTTTTTTCAGAGTAGGCAGTGGTCCATTGTACACTACCTGCTCTGAAAAACATTTTGTGCCCCCCATTTACAAAAGTGAAGGGGTCCCACCAACTTGAATTTGGTGGTAGCTATGTATGTTTTGCGACCGCTTTCACAGTTGCAAAACATTCACACTTGCCAGTGCTATTCGATTTTAGGATGAGATGCCCTAAACACGCCTCTTCTTAATACTGAATCACAAAAGCAAAATGCAATTCACATTTTGCCTTTTGTGCAAATGCATTTTACTGGTCGCAAACCGCCCGATGGGAACACCCACACAACACCCATGGAATGCTTCCCTTGCGCAGAGTATGAAAATGCAGTAACTTGCTCTGCCTTGACGTACTCCATATTTTTGAAGCCTTTGGCTTTGTGTGGCCTCAAAAACTTGACTTGGTTTCGTGCTGTATGCATGGTGCAAACCACTCATAAATATGCCCCTCAGTATCCCACATTCTGAAGTTCTGTCTTCTTAATATGCAGTCCTATTATTTTAGTAGGAACCATGTTACATCACCTTGTGAAAATATTTTTCCAGCTACAAAAAGGAGACAGAAATTTGAGTCATCTAGTGCCCCCTTTTTGAAGAGTGTAACTTTCGCACCTTGCTTCCAAAACATGGGATAACCTTAACTCATTTAATGGAAATCAGCAAGAAGTATGCACCCTTATTGGAACTCACAATGAAATTTGATGTTAACTCAAGCAGTTCAGTTATGTTGACTTTTGTAATGCTCTTACAGGGAGACAACCGGTTGTTTGATTGAGCTACTTGTTCCAGAAGGCACAGGAGACCAGGACACTTTGTTTCCATTGTGCCCTAGGGCACCAATTCTCAAATATTACATGTAAACAGAGCTGGTTAATATGGTTCTGCTATTCCACTGCCACCAAATTGTGGCACAATTACAAACTGCATCTAGTAGTGCCAGGGACGAAGCAAGACCAAACATTAACCTGATTGTATGAATTGCCCTGAAGTCAGCTACAACCATAATACTGCTTAAGTCACCATACATGGAGGTGCCTTTAATTCAAAGGCCTGGACCAGTGGTGAAAGTGTGTCTTGGGCTTAATTAGGAAACGGTTAGGCACCTGTATTTTCTTATTTTGTATTTATTTATTCATAAAATTAAGAAAAAAGGACAGCTAATCATTTAAGGTAACCTCAGTGCACTAAGGTACATCTGTCAGGAGTATTTTGCACTTCCACTCATAGAACCAGCAAAGTGATACTCCCACTGCATGGAGTAAATAATCCCCATTCTCTACAGTGTAGCTGCCTTTACCTCTGTTTACCTCTTAAAAATAACTCTATTGTTTTTGTTAATCTATATTTTTAGTTTTATCAGACTGTTTATATTCTTGTGCTTGTTTGTGATCTGTGGCACCTGCATAGTCTTGAACTAACTGTCCTGCATAGTTCTTGAATTAACTGCCACATGTAATGATGGCAACTCAAAGAAACTGGGTTATTGTTTGTCACAGTCATCTGTTCATGCGAGACCAGGGTAAAGTCACAAGTTTAGGTAGACTGTGTTGGAGCATAGGTAGAATATAGGGGCTAGATGAGTCCAAATAAAAAGTTATCTTCTGAGTCCGGTGCGAAGAGTTCCATTTGTGTTGGAGGGGGCCATGAGGAGCAGGTAGCCGTAGCATGAAGAGCAGGATTGGCTTTGCTGTTTGTCATCAGTGTAGTATGAATAGCAGGTCAGGCGTCATGGATGTTCGTTGATGGAGCTTCACACTGATGATCACCATGGGCTGTTATAGCTACAGCATGAAGTGCACATCTCCTGTACCAGTTGTCGCTGGTGGTCACTGTAGTGCAAACAGTAAGTCTTCACCAGATCTTTGTGTTGGCAGTCATCACAGGTGCCACAGTCTCGGTGCAAAGGGACCCATTCACAGTCATGAAGAACCCAAACTTTAGGATTTTATCTTTTTTTCTTGGGAAGAGCTCAAACTGATGCCGGCCAAGGGTCCATTTTCTGGGGGTCATCTCTTGGGGGTCAGAAACATACTCCAGCAGAGGCCAGCAGGATCAGGCAGGTCCAGTTGCAGCAGGTCAGTAGCAGGGAGGCCTCTGGAGCTTGTTCTATGCCTGTAAGTATAACAAGAGGTCAGCTAACTCACCCTTAGAGTCACTTAGGTTATCCTGGGATGAGCAAGGCAGTCCTCATGCAGCAGGGCAGTCCTCAGCTAGCAGGCCAGCCTTTCTCCTGTAATGTCCACAGATCCAGGCATGTACTGAGCAGAAGCTATGGCGGTCCAATATTTATTGCTGGTGCCAATCTTTAAAGTGGGGGGATTTCCTATAGATGATCCCACCTCACTGGTTCTGGAAAGTTCTTTCCTTCCCTTGTCAAGGCTCCAAGGAGTTTAGGGTGACAAAATATAGGGCAGGGTTGGTGTCAGATTCCTTTGTGTGTAAAGGAGGCAAATCCAATTCAAATGTAAGTGGGGCTACGCACAAACCCTCCTATTTGTCCTGTGAGGATGGCCCATCTTTCCCACACTGAAGTCCTTCTTGTGTTATTGTCTGGAAGCAATACATAAACCCCAAGAGCAGAGCCATTCACAGTCATGTGACCCAGGCATAAATGTTTAGGACAAGAAAATGCCAATATTCTAAAAGTGGCATTTCAGAATTGCAACTTAAATTCCGACCTCACCATTAAAGAGAATTTTAAATTACAATTTGTTTGAATGTAAAGTGTATGTTTCTATTTGCTCACAATCCAAAGTTATCACTTAATAACTGTAATAAGGTAACACAGTTTAAGTCACTGGTAAAGGCAGGCATTACAACAGTGAATAATGGCATTAGGATTTTTTTTACTGCCAGCACATGTAAAACCTAAATACACACATCCTACTTTTCATGTACAATGTACCCTGCCTGTTGCGCCTTTTGGGGCAACGTATATGTACTAAAGTAGCTTAGCAGAAGGATTATTTGGCCAGGTCAAATTGACAGGTTTACTGCACTACAGGCTTCAATGGTAGGCCTTTGACATGTTTTGAAAGGCCACTTTATTTGGTGAGTGCTACAAGTTCACTAATAGCATTTAATTCACAGTCTTTAGGTACATGCAGTACTATGTATTAGGGTCTTACAGGCAAATTAAATGTGGTGATTAGTTGTATGCCAAGTTACCATGTTTGAAGGTGATAACTGAAGCACTTTAGCAGTGGTAAGCAGAGGTAAAGTGCACAGAGTCCTAAAGCCAACAAAAATTAATTCAGTAGTCAGTGAGGATAAAAGGCGAAAGTGTAGGCGAATACCATGCTAAGGATGTTAGCTCTAACAACAACTATTTTACAGTTGAGATTGAACCATGGAATTTTCAGTGTGCCGGCACCACAGCTTTCCTGCTTTAAAAGCTAGGTCATTTTAAATTACTTCTACCAGAACTTTATAGACAATCATATATTTTGATGGCTCAAATTCCCACAGGAATATTATGATGCATTATTTGTTTTTTGCCACCTGGAAGACATGATCTATCTCCCCATCGGCCTACTCCGCTGTGGTATGATTCATTTATGATTTCATGTCCAATCAACTAGTTTAAGCATGACAGTATTCATGTTCAAGCCTATTCCCACAGCAAGCAGGTCTTAAGGTCCCTCTGTAAAAAGGATAATGGTGAAATCAATATTCTGGCCAAAAGAAAGAAAATAAACCAATACAAAGAATATAGTGGAAGGACAAATCCATGATCACAAAGTGACTTTAGTTCATCTTCCTCCTTATCTCTATCATGTAACTACTGTAATAACAGTTTATACACAAAACCAACTAAATTGTCCCCTCTTGATTTTTTTTTGTTTTAACTCTTCAAGTCAATGTTACCATTTTTGGAATATCTTTGATAATGAGGTTAATTATTGAAAATCTTATGGGTAAGGTGGGTAAAGTGTTCATTGAGGCCACCCAGTTCATTCACCAAAAATGTAACCTGTTGTTGAAGTATAGTTTCTACTAGGCTGTTGCTAAATTCTGTGTTCATCTACCTTATTTATGTATATTGTCAAAAACATAATTAATACTTACTTCATTTAGTTTGAATTAACCAGCTTTAAAAGGTCCCTTTATATGACTTCTTCTCGAGAATGTTGTATGTATAGTGAAGATACAATAGTCATTGCACAATAAATTATAATTTCTTTTAGATTACCTGAAGGCATATACAATGTCACAGCTCAACAGGACATTTCCTCAGTAATTCTCCCTTAACTTACTACTTTTTATGAGTGTTCTAAGTACATATGAGGAGACCGCAGTACTTTAATCAACAGGTGTATTGAATGCAGATCTATGCAGATCAAGTGACAGGTTACTAGAGCCATGCTGGCTGACTCTCGCACTCCTGTTTCTTCCAACCTACCTTACTCCACTTCAAAACTCCTCCTATTTTTCTCTTCAACATTCAATACATTTCAAGCCTAATGTTCCACTCACCAAGACCAACCAGCATAACAATGATTGTCACAGGTCAGCTGCTGAGCAGTGTCATGCTTGGGGCTACTTGAGCGAGCTAAACCCACATCACTTGAACACATACACAGGCTTTCCATTATGCTGCTCATAATTACTCCCCCGCCTGACTATTGGATAGTGTCTTGTGCTTTATAAATGAAGCTCTGGAGCAGAACCTTTATCTAGGTTTATTGATGCTAGCCAATTGCTGACCACCTCTTGACAACCAAAGGACAGAGACGTCCAGGCATTGTACAGTGGAGAATGATCTATTGTAGAACTTCTCTCCTGAATGTACTGAGTCCAGAAAGACCAAGAGACAGTCAAAAGAACCACCTGGAAAGGAAAGTGAGCACATTTATGAGTATGAAGTCCTTCAGCTTGCTCAGGTGAAACCTCTTTCCTAAATCTGAGTTGTGGAAAATGCCCTGCAAACTCAGGGGGTTGCTCATGCTTTATAAGAGTTTGAGAAACCAGTTGTAGAAAGACATTTTGCAATTGGCCTACTGTGCAACTGAATTGGAGTACTAGGGAGTCTTCCTTGAACTTCTACCTGTAGCCCGTGTCCTTTGGTGATATTTGTAGATGTTTTCACATAGAAGCTTTACAGTACTGGAAGACTGGGACAAGGTGCAATGCAAGGCTACTTTTCATATCCTTGTCCTACTCAGGGATATTTACTGTGACAGTGGATGGCACTGCGGGGGTCTAGAAAATGGCTATCACACTTTGTAGAACTTATCTTTCCCTTCTGAAGATTTTTGTGCTCTACAGATTTCCAAGTCAGAAGGCATACGAGTTTGCACGCTGGGTTGCTTAATTAGCACTTTTGGTATAGGTTTTCCACTGAACACATTTCTAGCATATTAGGTGCTCTAGTTTCTGATCCCTAATAAGAAAAGGACCCATCCTACAAGGTTACATCTAGATTTTACATTCCACCTTTGTGTGCCCATGCTGGATGATATTTTCCCTCTCAGTACCATGTCCTGAACTAATTTGTTCTTTGTACAGGTCGCTCACTTTTGAGGCAGGTTGCTTTTAATTTGTTAATTACTGCCTGAGTATAGCTGCCTACTGTGAAGTATAATAATATCCTTCCTCTCATACTATCCTGTATTATCACTTTTCTTCACCATCCAGTTATTTGGTCTGGATGTCTTGTCTGCTTATTAGATGGTATTTTCATGCTATACTTACTTGACAAATCTTTAGATACTGATACTAGTCAACCTCTCTATATTTAATTATGATTAGTAATATCTGCTTTCAACCTAAACTGCAGCTCCCTAGCTTTTCTATCCTACCTCACAACATTAACAGCTACTTCACAATATACATTTGTGACTGGAATCCTAGTTTTCATGAGCAGCAGACAGAGAGCCTGATTCAAAAACTTAATTTTTAGCACCTTAAGTAGCACTACAGTAATACTAATAACTTACTACAAAATACAATTGTAGCACCTATGAGAGGAAGATCCACATATCTGTTTACTATTTAGTAGAAAATATACCTGTGTGTTTGTGTGTGTTTCATTATTTCAAAATTTAACAATAAACTTAATTTAAAAATAACATTTTGGGGCTTATTATGACTTCAGTGGATGGAAAATCCCGTCCGCTGAAGTCCTGATGGATAGGTCATGGCCAGTGTGGCAGCCTCCCTGTCAGGCCAATTTTGAGTTTCCAGCTGGGTCAGCGGGCGGAAACACAGTTTCCGGCCACTTCCCAGTGGGAAACAGCCTACAGCATTGTCTCCGGCTCATAATAGAGCCTGCGGCAATGCTGTAGTGTGTAGGGTGCAGCAGCACCAGTCACAATGTTCACTGTCTGCAAACCAGACAGTGAACATTGCGGTGGAGCTGGCCAGTGGGGCACCTGCACTCTGTCTCCCTCAGCCGTTTCATGGCAGAGTTACCTCCACTAAACCACTGGTGGAGGACGGTGCTGCTTGCAGTGCTGCCCTGGCAGATTAGAACTGCCAGCTTCGCTGTAGACAAAAACTGGCAATATATATATATATATATATATATATATATATATATATATATATATATATTCAAATTAATTACTTATTTATTTAGATGCCTAAACCCTGTGGTATCAGAAGGTGTTGTGTAGATCCACATTAAAGATGTGTTGTGCAGTCAAGGCAATTGGCCAGTCTCGATATGTGGCGAGGCTGCGATGCAAGGTCCTGTTGTGTCGACGTCAAGAATTCGGTCAATAGGCCTTTCGATGTGAAGGCCAGTTTCAGGGATACATTGCAAAGACGAGGCCCTGACTCTGAATCTGCAAAGCAGAGGTTCAGCTGTGTCATTGTGGCTGCCAGTCACAAAAAATGTGAGGACCTGCTCCAGAGAAGTGCGGGATGTGGCAGCGATTTTTTGTGATGGGTCCAATACACTCAGAAGTGGCCATGTATTGGTTCTGCTTGGGGATACATCACTCGGCCAAGGAAATGCACTGGTTCTACTCTGGGTTCAGTCACTCAGCAGAGAAAATGCTTTGATTCTGCTAGCAAGCACATTAGGCCCATTTTCAATGTTGTAGGACTGGAGTGGCACCACTTGGCACGGTAGACTCACAACTGGCAGAGTCCAAATGCAGAAACTGTGTTGTTGGATACGCGTTATGTCCCTGAGACTTCAGATGAAGAAGCCAGCAAACTGGCCCTTGTAGTCATTCTGGGTTCTGGATTCAAAAAATGGAGGTCCAGTCCTTCTCACGCAGGCAAGAGGGCACTGGGCAGGAGGTCTACACAGCAACACAGATGTCCAGTAGAATGCAGTCCAGGAGTGTGGCTGTGCTTAAGCATCACAGCAGTGCTTCTTCCTGGCAGAGTATCCAAAGGTCCGAAAGTGTATAGAAGTGGTGATGTCTGAGGTCCAGTATGTGTTCTGATTCCTGAAGTTGGAAGAAACTTCTAGACAGCAGCTTTTAAGTGCAAAGAATTTCATGCCTCCCCTGCTCTGGCCTCCAATCTAGTTGGAGTGACAATACAGGGATATTAGACCCTTTGTGCGGAGGACATAGCCTTTTCAGGTGTGAGTGGGGCAGAGACCAGTTCCTCTCTCCCATCCTGCCCTGTATGTCCGACCAAAGACATCTAAATTCACATTGTGTGTGGCTGTCTAGGAGGGATACACAAAGTCCAACTGCCAACTACATCCAGTCATGTGACCAGATACAGGCTGCTGGCACCAAATGGCTAAGGTGAGAAAATGCCAAATTTCTAAAAGTGTCTTTTTCAGACCTGCAATTTAAAAAACGACTTTGCCATAAGTGAGGATTTATAATTGAGTGTCATTGTCCCTGCTACATCTCGCACCACTGCATATTCATAATCTTATTACCACTGTGTATTGAGAGGTGGTTGCCTTCCCCATGATTGCGTGATGTATGTATTATGCTTCACTGTTGTAACATCTTGTTCCTCAGGGTACTCTTGACATCATGATATAT
The DNA here is from genome assembly GCF_031143425.1 of Pleurodeles waltl. Taxonomy (NCBI): domain Eukaryota; kingdom Metazoa; phylum Chordata; class Amphibia; order Caudata; family Salamandridae; genus Pleurodeles; species Pleurodeles waltl. The sequence continues at coordinate 813,961,060 of NC_090437.1, read as the reverse complement.
AACGAGGTGACCCTCCCATATTATATATGTTTATTTTATACTTTGTTCTACTCTTGCTACACTACAGTGTTCCCTGGCGACAGTAGAAGGCACTTTAGATTACCAATTGGAGTAAAAGAATAACCTGTGTGGGGGTCAGTAGTAGGCTTGTGAGCAGAGGAAAACAGGTACTCATAAAGCGTCTGTCAATGGTTCCTCATGTGAGAGCAGCATGAACTGAGTCAGGGATCCAGGTGTGATCGCCTGCTGAGCAACAACTCTTGTTGCACGTATGCCCACTTCTATATAAACCCCACCATTGCTGATTGAAAGCGCTTAGCCTCTTCAGGTTTTCCCATTTACTTAAGGTCCAGACATCACATTCCCAGGCTGTTGGATTCCATCCACTTCTGCTGCGCTCCATTCCCAAGGCTTCCGCCCCTGAAGAAAAGAAACAAACAGCAAGAAAGGGCCATTAGGCAAGGTACTTAACTCTGCGGCTTGCAGAGTTCCACTGTGATGGTTCAAAACAAAAAAGGTAAAGCAAACTTGCTTTTTGCAGTACTGCAGGACATTTGTGAAATGCTAATATACATTTATGGAACACTTACAAGCATGCCGATTGAACTGAGAAATATGGACTCTGCTTGGCAGTCATGGTAAAATACAAGTACTCATAGCACAAAAGCACTGACAACTCATTTGTGTGTTTCTGAGCCTTAATGCACTTGCGTCTTGGGAGAACTCACTACCACTGTATTACTCAAGCAATGAAGAGCATGTTGTGTTCTACATATTCTGTAATATGTACAGGCACATTTTTTGTGAATTAGAGAACAGTATGAAAATAGACAAGAAATCTAGGGATCATGTCAATGCTTTATGGTATGTTCAATGAAGAATCATAGGTACCCCTTATAAAACTTGTGTAACCTCAAAACCCCAGTGTCAAAGCTAATGGTGTTAAGTCATTTACAGATCACATGCAACCAATGATCTTGTAATACCCAGAAGCCTGATACTTCCGTAGCCTCCTTGTATAAGATTTCTGTGGACCACAAACATCTATGCAGTGATGCAGAGAAGAACCAGTGAATATTACTCATCTTTTCTTTTCTCTCTCTTCCCAACCCCCCAACCCCATTCCCTTTAGGGAACACCTCTGTTTGATGAAGGTGTTTACTGCTTCCTGAATTAGTCCTCAGGAGGATATCATCAACCCATTTGAACCACCTAGAGTTCAGGTGAGTGGCTTGCGGCATCGAGATTCCAGAGACATCAAACCTGAAGCAATTTTTTCCTCCCATTTGGAAATGACACTTAAAAATGTAATAAAGCAGCTCCAATTTTATCCTTGCAGTAGTGAAAAACAAATTATTGGCTTTTCACTATCAGGACATGAAAAACTTAGAAGTGCATGTCTTACTTTTTAAATGCATTGCACCTTGCCTGTCAGGCTGCCCAGGCTTACCCTAAGGGTGACTTATATTTATTAGAAATGAAGGTTTAAGACTGGTAAAAGGGTTACTTAACCAGGTCAAAATGGCAGTTTTTACATTGCACACACAGGCTCTGCAATGGGAGACCTGAGATTGGTTTAAAGGGCTATTTAGGTATTAAGTGGGTGGCACAAATAGTGTTGCAGGCCCACTAGTAGCACTTAATTTATAGGCCTTTGGCACATGTATTGCTCCTTACTAAGGACTTGTAAGTAAATTAAACATGCCAGTTGGGGATAAATCAATACTACCATGTTTAGAGGAGAGAGCACAAGCACTTTAGCACCTGTTATCAGTGGTAAAGTGTGCAGAGTACTAATAAGATCAAAAACGAGGTCAGAGAAATGGAGGAGGAAGGCAAAAAGTTAGTGGGGAAGGCCACCCTTAGGCTAACAGGTCTAACACTGTGAAAATAATTATAGGCCTGATTCACAAAGATAAACTTACACTTTTGTGTATGTTTATGATTGTTTTCTATTCACACAGGGATTCACGAGTAGTACTTTTATGATTGAGGAGTCTCCGCACATGAAATGATAGGACTGTCCTATCTTTTCATGTGAGGAGATTGTGCACTTAAAATGATACAACTTTAAATTCCTCTGTGAATAAGGAACATTCATAAAGCTATATAAAAGTGTAAGGCCCATATTTATACTTTTTGACGCACAACTGCGCCAACGCAGTTGTGCGTCAAAAATTTTACCGCCGGATAACGCCATTCCAAAGCGCCATGCGGGCGCCTTATTTATTGAATGACGTTAGCCGGCGCTGCGGACTGGTGTGCGTCAAAAAAAATGACTCACACCAGGCAGCGCCGGCGTAGGGGAAAATGGAGGTTGGGCGTCAAAAAATGGGGCAAGTCAGGTCTGAGGCAAAATTCAGGCCTCAACCCGATTTGCACCATTTTTTTTGACGCCCAACCTCCATTGACATGACTCCTGTCTTAGCAAAGACAGGAGTCATGCCCCCTTGCCCAATGGCCATGCCCAGGGGACATATGTCCCCTGGGCATGGTCATTGGACATAGTGGCATGTAGGGGGGCCCAAATCAGGCCCCCCTATGCCACAAAGAAAAACAAAAACAAATACTTACCCCAACTTACCTCAACTTCCCTGGGATGGATCCCTCCATCCTTGGGTGTCCTCCTGGGGTGGGCAAGGGTGGCAGGGGGTGTCCCTGGGGGCATGGGAGGGCACCTCTGGGCTCCTTCTGAGCCCACAGGTCCCTTAACGCCTGCCCTGACCCAGGCGTTAAAAAATGGCTGCCATCAGGCTGGGTGCCGTTTTTTAAGGCCTGCCCCCTCCTGTGCGTCAAAATGACGTCAGAGTATAAATATGGGGCACATGCCTTAAAGTCTTTTTTTGGAAGGGAACGCCTACCTTGCATATAATTAACGCAAGGCTGGTTCCCCCTTTCCAAAAAATGACGCACATGGTGGAACTTTGACGCCCGCGGGGTCGGACGTCAAAGTATAAATATGGGGCAGGGTTTGCGCCGATTGTGCGTCAAAAATGTTGACGCACATTCGGCGCAAACAGAGTATAAATATGCCCCTAAGTTTGTCTTTGTGAATCAAGCCCTCAGAGTTTAACTATGTTTTTTCTGACAAGGGTCCTACCTTAGTAAATCTTTACAAGAATTGTTAGAAATGTTTAAAAGATGTGAAAAGTGTATATAAAACCACTTCTCCGCTGGTGAGTTCACAGACTATTGAACTAAAGCTACATTTCTCATTTATGACAAGTAAATACGAGTATATAAAAGTTTGCTTCTCTAATAAAGAAATTCAGAATTGTATTACATTGTATTCAATGAATTGTGCTTACACATGCAGGCGTAATTTGGAAGAAACATGAAACTTTATGTTTTTTAGGTCATACATCTGTTTTACTGCATTCTGCTGCTGTAATTAGATATGCTATGGTATGTTATATTGACTTGTACAGCACTCTATTCACCTGAGAGTGCATCCAGAAGCTTGGGCATGTGTGTAGTTTTGTGGTCCCCAAGATGCTTATATGAAGAGCCAATTCTTTAGCTTGTTGCAGGACTGAAGTAGTGAGGAGGTGGTTCTGATGTGTACAGGGAGGTTGTTCCATGTCTTGGGTGCAATTTAAGAGAATGAATGACCTTCAATTTTGATTTTACAGATGCTGGAAATGTGTGGGAGTGAGAGTGAGGTAGAGCGTTGGTGTCTGGTGTGTTGGTGAACGTGTATGCAGCTGTTCAGGTACTTTGATATTCTGGTATTGTGATTTTCTGATATTAACTGTAGCAAGTGATAATAGTGGTTACCAGGTAAACACAGAAAAGGCCTACGCTGATTTACAGCATAGATTCCATAATAATGTACTATTTCCTTACAATTGTTAAAGCAGTTCGGTACATGGCCCTGGTGTTCACAAAATGCACCAGTGTATATATTTCATATGAACATATTCACTCTCAGAGATGATGCACACTTGCAGAGTAAATTATCAAAAAATGTCTCCCTAATTTTTGTTAATGACAAATTTAAATTCTTGAAATAAACCACAATGTTTTCTAAAAGATATTCACATTTGTTTATCTGAATACCTCAGAATGTTACAAAACAAGCACAGATACTCCATATTTATTTGCGAACAAATAATACTTATACTCTAAAGGGACCAAAAGTGAAGTAATGTCTATGCATGTAAATTCACACCATCCTCATCTATTCTATCTATATTCTATCTATAAAACAAATGCAGTGCCTTTGACAATGGCAGTACGTAATGGTTGCCCATGAGGGGGCACAATTATTTTCATTACAGGAACGACTGTTTGATTCCTTAAGGATAAACGTCTACTAGCATCTGTGCAGATGTGCCATCAACACTAAATTTCCCTTTTGTTCTGAATGTCATTTGCCATTTTGTGTTTACCAACAGTTTGTGGAGCACCACTTTTTGTTGAATTTGTTTTTGTTGTTCTTAGGACTCTGTGATCTTTAGCAATGATAACCAGTGCTAAAGTGCTTGTGCTACCTCCCCTAAACACGGTTTAATTGAGTTACACCTAATTGGTATATTTATTTTACTTATAAGTCCTTTGTAGAGTAGAATACTATATACCAAGGGCAAGTAAATTAAATGCCTGCAGCACTTACTTTGCCACCCTCTCAGGAAATACCTTAAAATATGTCCCAGGCCTGTCACTAAAGCCTGAATGCAGCTTTAAACTGTCAGGCTGATTTGGCAATAAAAGCCACTTGTAAAGCCTTAAACTCCACTTTTATGATCTATACGCCAACCTTTAGGTAGACCTTGGATTGCTCATTGGGCAGGTGCAGTTTATTTAAAAAGTTGGACATGTAATTTTAAGGTTTACATGTCCTGGTAGTGGAGAAAATCCTAAACTCATTTTACACTACTGTGAGGTCTACCCCTCCCATATGATAATGTTGGGAATGCCTTGTTATATTTATTACGCTGTAATTTCTAATTGGGAACATGTAAGTATATCATCTCCAGTGTTTTAGGAATAGTAATGAAAAACCTTAATGGATTGGGAAAGTTGGATTTTTATTCCAATTTTTAAAATGTCACTTTTATAAAGGCTACAATTTTCTGCCCTTTGTTGCCTGCAGCCTGTCTTGGGTCACATGACTGGGTGCAACTGACAGTTGGACTTTGTGAATTCCTCCCAGACATTCACACAATAGATATGTTATGTGTGCCTTAAAGGGCATCTGCTGGCAGGAGGAGGAAATGTAGCGGAACACAACCCCACTTGCAAATGAATAGGGAGTGCTGTGCCCCCACACAGAGGATCCATCACCTCCACATTTTCACTGCAGCCATCTTGGGGCCAGGGCAGGGGAGTCAGGAAATTCCATTCACTTCAAAGCTACTGTCTGGAGGGTTCTCCCCTTCTCCAGCAGGAATGCAACTGTGTATAAAAGGGACCTCAGACACCAACTTTTCAGTACACATTTGGAACTGTGGATATCCTGCCAGAAAGACGGACTGCTGTGCTGCTGAAAGTACCACCACTCTGCTGGATGGTTCACCTGCTTCTACCTTGATTAATGGCAGACTTCCTGCCCTGCTGTCATCTTTCCTTGTGAAGGAAGACTGGACTTGCAACTCAAACCCTGGGCCAGCAGAGTAACTCCAAAGGGCTGGTTTGCTGCACTTCTGATCTGGGATTCAGGGACACAAATGGCTCCCTTTACATTGGATCTACACCTAAGCCTAGCCTGAGAGATCCTTTCCCTTGTGAGTGGTGCCCCAATAGTCCTGGACCCTTGGAAGTTGTGCTGAAGGTGATACGATGGCCAAATTCCAATAGTGGGGACAGAAACATTTGGGCTAAAAACTGCTCTGAGAGCCAGGAGGAGACACGAGCATCGCCAGTCAGACTGACTTCACAAACGTTTCCCACTACATTGTTTCTTGACAGCAGTAAATCCTGTTAAGCAGTCCTTCACCAAAGTGGTTTCCAGGCTTTTGAACTCTCTTTGGCTACAGCCCTCTGCCTCATCCCTCTGAAGACTTTCAATTCCATTTTAGAAACTAAGGGCCTGATTCTAACTTTGGAGGACGGTGTTAAACCGTCCCAAAAGTGACGGATATACCACCTACCGTATTACGAGTTCCATAGGATATAATGGACTCGTAATACGGTAGGTGGTATATCCGCCACTTTTGGGACGGTTTAACACCGTCCTCCAAAGTTAGAATCAGGCCCTAAGTCTGAATTTAGAAATCTTCACTGCGGATTTGAGCCACCCTCCTCAGACACGTCTTGCAGACTTACTCTGCTAAGCTTTAACTTCTCCGATTTTTCTCAGAAATTCTTTTAAGTCCAACAGTATCCACTTCTTCTATCAGAACCTCGCTCCATCTCTGTTGGCCATATTTTTTTACTTTGAGACGGTCTCAAGTGACTAGGTGTCAGAGGTTGGCGATTTGATTGTTAGGCGCTAGGTTTTACTAAAAACCTTTACAAAATTCATAACTCCAGTCCCACTGATTGGATCTTTGACATTTTGATGTCAAATACTTTATTAAAATGTACACTATTTGTCTAAATTGGTGTGGTATTTTTCTTGTGTTGAGTCATCACATTATTATTGTTGGTGTCCTGGATAAAAACTTTACACATTCCTTCTGACTGCTTTTTGTGCCAAGCTACCCAGGAGTAAGCAAATGTTAATTTAGTGACATTTAATGGTTCAACCTGCAAGGGATAGTGGCTGTTGCTTGATCAGGGCTCATACCCATTCAGTCAACAGCCCATTTTTTTACAGCTACTATATGAAGTGAAACCGTTCGTACTGAGCAGTCGGGGTAGTGATAAAACACCCAGCTGTAGGACATGTATATGTAAGATCTGGGAGCCTATTAGAATGAAGAAAATAGCTCTCTCAAAGGTGGGAAAAAGGAAGCAATTTATAAAAATGTGGAACCCATGTTTGAAAATACTATCCACAGAATTTAAAGAACTTACCTGTATAGTGTCTTGAGAGTCACTGATAAAGAACTAACATAGACATGTAGCCAACTAGTCTTTTAGTGCCAAATGGGTTTGAGATGGTGAAAGTGGGAGCAACAAACTTGCAACTGCAGAAATTAAGGCAATCATAAGTAGATGTTTAGAATGCAAGAGGAAGGGGGAAGGTTTGAGGGTGGGTTCAAGGAGGTTCCCATATAATTTGCTGTTTTGTTTAAAACAATGGAATGATGTGACATCGATCCAAATGTGGCTTTTCATCATTGGTGGTTTTTTTTGTTTTGAATTTCTAAAAATAACAATAAAAAGGTTTTGATGACAAATGTAGCATGAGATTCTGTTGGCTCTGACATTCGTAATTGGTTGCCATAGGGGTGTATGTATGTTACCCAACATCCAGTGTGTCATTTTTTTCTTACCCAACCGGACACAGAAGAGACCAGTGCACCAGAAAACATTGGGCCAGGAGTAAAACCTTCATGTGGTTCGCATTCGAACTTACATGGGCCCTAACTCTATGATACTTGTGAGAACCTCTGGTGCTGTTACCAGTAGAGAAGAGGAGAGTCTTCCTGCCTGTATGAGATACTGTACTGTACTTCTAAAAAAACGTTGGCAAGATACAAAGGAAGATCATTCGAGACCCAGCTGTCTGAGAATTTCATGCGGACGATGTCTTTAATGGGCTGAGTTCTTCAGTAGCAAGGGAAGCTTAAAAGCTGTGAAGCTCAACACAAAAACTGTGGCCCAAGAAAAATTGCTGTCTTACCATGACTGACGGGGTTGGGAAAGAAGGAGTTATGAAGCCCTAAGGAGTGATTTGAGGTTGTGTATGTCAACAATGATGTTAGGAGTTACGGCTATGTAGAACAATTTGGAATGCGCACATTCCATGTTGGTATTGCCTGCATTGGTGCATTTTGCTTACCAAATACCTGATGAGACTTACGAACCAGCATGAAAATGTTCTAATAAACTGCAGCCATTTAGACACCAATGTACAAGTCTGGTATCCTTTGCTAAGAAGGTGAAGAAGGTGAAGGGTGTGTACGGCTGGGAAGCCCTGGAGCAATAGCACCCATTGAAGTGGCTTGAAAACTGTTGGAAAGTAGTCAGTGTGCATCACCAAGAGATGCCTAAATGCTTTAGAAGCCTGGTTCACCTTTCTTTTCCCCCTGCGCTGGCACACAATTTTCTGCCTAGCGCCAACGCAGGTACCCTTGCACCATGGTGCAAAGGTCCCTGCATTGCCTGCAATTTTGTTTTTAGGCTGGAAGGGTGATCTTCCTGCACAAGAACAATTCCGAGAGGTATTTTCCTCTTTTTATATGTGCTTCAGAATACAGCACACGTAGAAAGAGAAAAAAACAAGGAGAAATAAAAATGTTTCTACTTTTTGTGCCTGCCCTGGGGTGACATAAGGTTTTGACACATTCCCAGGTTTACATTGCCTTGTAAATCTGGGAATGTATCAAAACCCATGGGTGTTTCATGGGAAAACTCACAGCAATGCCCATGGAAAGCCCACCTTATGCAGTGTAAGGCAATGCAATAATTTGCACTGTGTTGCTTTACATTATACCTACAAGGCAATGAAAAGCCACACAAAGTGACATCACCTCGTAGGAATGGGTCTGCACTCTGTGCCTTCGGAAGGTCACAACAAGTGACACACCAGGCGGCACAAGGGGCTTATAAATATGCCCCCAAATCTCTATTTGAGAGAAAACATTTTTCCACAGGTGAGGTCAAGGAGGAGCAGAAACTACCTCATGGGCAACTTTTGGGAACTTCACAAACCTTTGAATAAAACAAAAAAAAAACACTGTGTTGGCAGCGGGTACATGCAACAGAGTCTTGGATCTAGTTCATGTTTAATTTATGTTATTAGATAATCGTTAAGAACATTAGGAAATTAAAATAACAAAAACACGAAATCCTGTAGCATAATGGCCAGGGCTGCTGACCTTGAAACTGGGAAAGCAAGTTCTAGTCTTGGTGTGAGCTCAACAACCTGTGGTTCTGGGCAAGCTACATAATCTACTGTGCCTAAAAGATAAGCATTTGCAATGCCTATGGGTCTGCCCTTGGCAAGCAATTTTCTCCAGTGCAAGTGAATTTATGTGTTTTTATTTTTTTGCGAGCATACGAAACCAAAATAAAACAAATACATTTTAAAATGAAAAGATGTTGGCTTCTGAATGTGGTGACTGCATGCTTGAAATAAAATAGTAACCCTAAAGCAGTTCAAGTCTGTGCTTAGAACTGTTACAATATGTGCATGATCTGATGTACACATTATCTTATCTATCAATAATAATGCTCCATTTTGATTTGTAAGTGTGAGAATGTCATCCTTTTAACATGTTTACTCTCAAGTTTTCTGACTCATACCAGTGGTAATCGACCCTGTCTGTGGCCTGGGCTCTGCTGAACAGGCTCAGGGCCAGTGCTCTGACTAAAAGGTATATGCTAAAGTGGCACAATTACAATTGACAATGACAGACTCCTGGAAGTTCCTAGTAGATAACAGGGCAAGGGGGATTCAAACTACCTATAAGTCCCGAGCATATAACATGGCAGGGGAACTTAGAGGCCCAGTAGATTTCTAGTACTGGAGTGTGCACTGCTTTGTTGCCTGCTGTCATTTTTAAAGGGCAGCCATGTCTTGCAGACTGTCTTTAAAAAGTAAAACACATGCAAATTTGACTTTGGAATTAAAGATGCTTCCAAATCTATCTTATTTTTACATGTACGTCACTCCTAAGGTCTCCCCTAGTTGGCCCACTGTGAGGTACCATGTAACTATCAGCACACACATTATAAAAGATGTGTTTTATGCCCTGGTGAGGGAAAAACTGCACCTTTCATTTTTCTCATTGTAGATACTTTGCTCCTTAGGCTGACATGGGAATATGTAAATAAGCATAAGTATTGCTAGAAAGGAGCTATATGTGTCATGAAATAAATTAAAAGATTGGTAATGATAAATCCAACAACTTGCCACTGTTGAATTTATCATAACTAATACAGAAAAGAAGTCATAAGACATTTATTTTCTGTAAGCCAAACTCCAGCCTGCTGGTGACCTCTCCTTATTGGTCAGCCATATCAGGATTTGCCAGGCTGCTTTCATGAGGTGATAAGTGGCCTGCACTGAGCAGAGGTTATCTGATGGGGGGAGTTCTGTAGCTGCAGAGGCCAGGAAGGGGGCTGGGTAAATCAAACAGGGCTTCAAAGGAGGCAGGACAGAAAGGAATTTGCGGATGGCTAGAGGTAAAAGGTTTAATGGAACTAAGCCACATCAGTAGATTTGTTTTAACCAGGTCTTGCTCCTCTGAAGGAAAACCGCCCATCTTGGATTTTAAAGTGGAGTGTTTTATGGAACAAGAAAATACCACAAGTTGGAGGAAGCCGTCATGGTTTTGGATGGCACCCTGTAGCCAGTTGGACAGGGGTGCTCCCCTGCTTGTCCCCCAAGATGATTTAATAAATTTGGCTGAGCTGCATTGCAACTCAGATCTACTGTCTGAAACCACCAGAAGCAGAAGGACTGCCCTGCTGTAACCCTGGTCTGCTACCCCAGAGACCACACATTGAAGTTCTGCTCTTGTTGCACACTAGAACAACAGCCTTAAGGACTTTGCCTTGCTTAAAAAAGGACTCAGGAGTGGACTTCCTGAACGCAACAGGTTAACAGAGCTTACCTGCATCAACTATCACAAAAGTCCTCTTCCTGGAGTGTATCTAGTGAACTTGTGCATTGTGGAAGTTGCAGTCCTTAACTTCCAAGGACCATCTCAGGGCTCCCAGACCCTTGGATTTGTGTTTGGACACTTTGAACCCTCATGAGAAACTTCAGGAAGAAGTTCCAGAAGTTTGGAGCAACGTTTGGAAAAAGCTCCGTAAGTGGTCCAACTTGCTGTCGTGAGTCAAGCCGACTACTCTCAACCGCTGCCCAGCCAGAAATTCTGGTTTGTCCCACTGATAGCTCCAGAGCTCCAGACTTCCTGGATTTGACCAGTGCCTCACGAAAAAGCAGTCTGAAGATGTTGCATCGAAGTCACTTGCTGAGGAGGACTGCATGACGTCAAGAGATAAAGGCCCTCATTCTGACCTTGGCGGGCGGCGGAGGCCGCCCGCCAAAGTCCCGCCGTCAAGTTACCGTTCCGCGGTCGAAAGACCGCGGCGGTAATTCTGACTTTCCCGCTGGGCTGGCTGGCGGTCGCCTTCAGACCGCCAGCCAGCCCAGCGGGAAAGAGGCTTCCACGATGAAGCCGGCTCGGAATCGAGCCGGCGGAGTGGAAGCTGTGCGACGGGTGCAGTTGCGGTAGGGGGGGTCAGAATCCCCGCGGCGGTGCAGCAAGCTGCGCCGCCGCGGAGGATTCAATGGGGCCGCGGTACACTGGCGGGACCCCGCCAGTGGTGCCGGTCCGACCGCGGCTTTACCGCCGCGGTCGGAATCCCCATTGAAGCACCGCCGGCTTGTCGGCGGTGCTCCCGCGGTCCTCCGCCCTGGCGGTCAAAGACCGCCAGGGTCAGAATGAGGGCCAAAGGCTTCAGAAATGTTTCTAAATGTGAAGGTAAAATTTTGACAGAGGCCTCCTGCTCAGTGTATCCAAGCAGGGCTCCATCGAGGTCGGCCTCAAACTTAGATTTTGCCCAGGGCACGCACGACCAGATGTCCCCTATTAGCGCTATTGATTTCTAAGCTTTAGAATGCACATTTCTTAAATTTAATCTTTAAAAATTCATATCTCTGGTTCCCTATACTGGATTTTTGTCATTTTGGTGTCATTTTAAAGATGAAAATATATACTACTTTTATAAATTGGTGTTGAATTTTTATTGTGTATTGTGTCTGACTTATTCACTGTATTGTTATATTTAAATGCTTTACATACCCGTCTCCTAGGTTAAGCCTGCCTGCTCGTTGTCAAGCTACCAGGGGTTGAGCCAGGGGCTGATGTTGTGAGACCTTGACTGGACATAGCATTGGCTTTAAGGGCATTAATGCTAGTGGTTGGTGTGACTTACCTCTACTAATAACCAGACTCCAACAGTAAGCTTTATCATAAACCGTGCTAAAGTGTGGCGCACAAAGAACAAATGAAATGTATGCACATACTGCATGTCTGTAGGATGCCTATGGTAATCATAGTTCAGCAGTAAAATGATGAGATCTGCACTGCAATTTCTCAGAGAAGATGCAGAATAATGTATTTGGATAGCACTTAATCTCAGGACCTCCAAGCCCTGCATAAAGGCTGATGCATTATTAGGGGCATATGGAACAGACCAAGACTGATCTCTAAGGAAGCAACAGGGGAAGGGGTATGCTAGTCATTGCAACTTGACTGAATAGTAGCATCATTTGTGCTATTTTAACTGCCTGTTACCAATCCGAGTTCAGGGGCAATAGCTTTGAGAGATTTTGTTATGTGCTTTGATTCTTTGTTGAGGTTGAGCAACATTAGTTAAAGTTTAATGTTGCCCCCCTGAAGGCAAATGATGTAGATGGTGCCACTTACCATTAGGAAGTTTCATTGTTAGCAAGTGCTAAGAGGTGAGAACCAACAGTCCCATAGTGAACTGTAGTGTTTAAGTTGCAAGCCTTTCTCCGCACAAGCCAGGGTGTCTGCACTATATCTGTTTACCATGGTTGCTTTTTTAGTGGTGTGTACTGGCTGTACTTCTCCATCTGGTGTATCCTCAAGGCCTTAACATTTGCAGCAGAAGTGCAAACCGGAAGAGCACCAGGAAGTGCTGACCTGAAGTGCACTACACGAATAAAGCTTAAAAATGGGAGGGTTACCTCGGGGCAAAAATGCACTTTGAAGTGCAGCCCTGAAGTGTGATTCAGAGGTACAACCCACACGCAAGGTAAAGAAGTGGAAGGGCTGAAGATCAACATACCTTGCACAACATTTAAAGTACTTGACAGACATATGTAAAAACATATGAACATTAATGTACACAAGCATCATTCTAAACCACTGTTTTCTCCCATTATGAAAATCTTGACAGAGGGCCAGATTTAGTGAGAGGAGTAGAGGCAGACAAGACTGTGGAATACTTTACTGCATTTACTCTGCTTGACAAATTAAGAGATGTCCACCAGAACTTCAGGCATCTCTGCATTGGTAGGACCCGTCTTTCCTGTCAGTGAAGGAAGAGTTCAACAGGCAGCATCATCAAACATGATGTCTGGCCATCAAACTTCTCCAAAGTTTTCTATTTATCAAAAACAAACAGGTATAGAGGGAGCTTGGTTTTGAAAAATAACATTAAATAAAATTAATGACCCCCTACACCAGTTTTCTCCCATTTTCTCAGATCATTTATTCTTTTTATTTTACTTCACCACCAGACAGCGATGAAAAGTTAAAGAAATCTGACTGGCCTCTCTAAATTGAGATGACAGTAGGGTAGCTTACTTCTGAAGGCACCCACTCCACCAGGTCAACAAACTAAATTTTATACTGACAGAGTACATTTAACTCTTTCATGGTAAAGCTTATGGTCTACCTGACTCAAAACTGGGTGGGTGGACCTTGGGTTTGGAAGGCAAAGTAGTATGTTTTTGTTACAAGAGAGTACCTGTTCATCAAACTCTAAATCAGACTCAGGTGCTAATTTATGCAAATCAGTACTGACCCTGCTCTCCATGCAAACAGTTCATTCCAAACCTCGGTTACTTCACACATTCACCTTTTAGCCCACTGAATTTGTAGTTGGAAAATTTGTGATTCACTCCCCCAAATCTTACTGGCCAAGCTATGACCCTGGCTAAAACACTGCATGTTCATTGTTCAGCCTTAATACAATGCATCCCCAGGAAACTATTGCCATGTGCTCTCACATCTAAATAAAAGAAAACTAAAAAGAAATGATTCAAGAATAGCCCAAGAGCCTTGGTTCCTTACAGCACCACCTAATAGGTGAAGGACCACATGGGCACAGGTAACATGCTGTCATGCAAAGAGAGGTCAGCTGATGGCTGAAGTGGGTGGACCTACTGCTGTATGCTCCAGTGGGTGGAAACAAGATGTGAATGCCAATATACCAGGTTAATGGCTCAAGGCCAGTGCCCCAAGTCCCTCTGTGTACCAATATATGTATATGTTTTACTTATGACTTTTTGTTTAAAATATGAGTCTGCTGAAACAGATAAAACTGTCCCTAGACCAGACCTAAAAGTTAACATGCCCATGTGTAATGTAAGTAGTGCTCATTTAAAGTTCTCAACTCCTTCCGGCGAGTTTGCGCACTACAAAACTTCAAAATAAAAAGAAGTTATACCCCGCCAATTCACATTGATTGTTTATGTGTATTGCGTAAACATTGAAAAACCTCTAATATGGTGATAGTGTTTTGTTTAAGTACACATACGTAGCAGAAAAAAAACAATAGGTTTCACATCTTAAATAAAAAGCCAAATTGTTTAAAAACACATACTTAGCAAAATAAATAATATATTTGACAAATAAAACACTCGATAACTAGTCCCAACGCTGTCTACACTAAGTAGCATAATTAGACATTAGTAATTGTCACTGCTGTGCAGATGCGCTCTTTCATAGGTGTCTTGCTGTCCTCTCAATTGTTATTTGCAAAGTCAGAACCAAGAGAATGCACGCAATCCAGACAACCTAAATTGTTTAAAAAAATATACTGACTCCTGTCAAACCACCTCTTTGTAATATTTGCATTCCGCAAAGAGCAGCCTGAAATCCAACTTATAATGCCAAGGGTGGTGGAAGAGAGCGATGACACCTGTTCAATATTTCCTACTATTCTGTTTAAAGGTCATGCATTGACTTGGAGCAATTCCAAGTTCAATGTAAGAACCTTAGAAGCTTCAAACGCAAAAGACAGGTGTACGGCTCTGCCTTGAGCCTGGCTCACTTCGTGATATGGCACCAGGTTTGGGGAAAGATGCAGTTCATTACCTTTTAAATGCAGCTGACGAACTATGTGTGCCAAGTGCACTACCTCTGTAACAGTGAATGATTCCCTTTTGAGAAAAAATGCTCCTTCGCGTTCTGATTTGTTTTCTGTTACTGTCACACAATAAGCTGGCTGCACGGTAACAGAGTGAAAGAAGACCGTGGCATTAAGTGAGGTCTGCTTTCAATTACATCAGTGTTCGGTTGAATAACTCTGTCTCCCAAGAAATTATCTCTCTGGGAGAGGTACCACTGGCAAGCCTACAATGCCATTTTATCATAAGAAATGTAGTTATACTGGGTGGAATGAATTTTGTAGAGTCCCACTGACTCTAGAAAGTTCTCACAGAAATGAGAACGGAATACATGATTTTAGCTAAAGTTTTAAGTTTGCAGGCCATTCCGACTAACAAAAGATAGCAAGATCCATGCAAGTGACACAACTCTGGCTCCCCAGTGTAACTAGTTTACAGAAATGTCTGGATATAGTATATTTTCCCGCTACTGCCATGTACATCCTCAAATTGGGTTCATTTTCATGTTCAATGTTCCTTTGACTTCACATTACGTTTTTGAGCCTTTCTAGTAACATTTGATAGTCCCAGCCACAAAAGTGGGACACTGGTGTGATCAAGAGATGTGTGGGGATAAAGAATGGTAGAACATTGGTTAACATCAATTACATTTCTCGACATTTGTGGCTCCTAAATGTAAGCCGGCATGCAAGCAAGAAAAACATTTCCAATGTTCCCCCTTAAACGCATGATGGCATAGGATACCCTCAAATCAAGATTTCTATAACTAACCACTTTTCCTAAACTCAGTATCTTGGCGATATTTCATAAATGCAAAAGTTTTCTTAATACCAATATTTCCTGAATTAGATGTTGACAACTGAATTGCTGTGTGGTTGTTACCCTGTGAAAAATCATTATAAGCTGCAGCTCAGTAGGCGGCTCTGGGTACTGCCTGTTGTAAGCAACCAAAAACACTATTGGCCACATTTATCAGGCTTTCAGGCAGTGCAGAAAGCCACCTTGCAGTGATACGTGAAAGAGTAAGGGCAAGAGTGCACCGTATTTAACATCATATGGTGCATTTCTGTCCTTTCCTTGTGCTGTCACCCCTTTTGGCTGCTAGCGCCACCACAGGCACCCTACACCAGTGTGCAAGACTGCCATAGTTGTAGGCAGGATTGTTTTTCTTCAGGAAGGGGCACCTTCCTGCATAAAAACAATCTTCAGATGCATTTGCAGCAAAATGCAACACACTTAGAAAGAGGAAATAAGGAGGAGAAATAAAGATATTTCTCCTTGTTGCACCTCCCCTGGCAGGGTATAGCATTTTGAAGCATTCCCATGTTTACCAGTATTGGTAAATCAGGAAATGCGCCAAAGTCCTGGGTGAAACAGCCAAGCTTGACACATGGAATGCCTCCCTGTGGCAGTGTAATGATAGGCAGCAATTCACGCTGCCTTGCGTTAGTCCAGATTTATAAAGCCACTCAGGGCCATGCAAGCTGGCCTTGCATGGCTTGATAAATCTCACTCTTAAAACCCTTGAAAAAGATGCCCCTATATATTCCTGTGACTAACTAAAGGGGTCAAACTTATATAACAGTACATTACTTTTGAACATTTCAGTGCTTTGTTTCTTTGGGAAAACCATTAGCAATTTACACAAGTGACTCTTGTGAATTCCAAATGTCTACTTTTCAGAAGTGTAAAGCTTTGCGAGTTCAACCATGGGTTTCACACCAGATTCCACTACAAATGACAAATAGGTAGAAACAAGACCAAAGTAGAAAAAAAAATCACCTATCACTTAGAAAACTTCAAAAAGTGTGAGGAAAATGTTTTTATTATCTTACAACACTGCTTGTTCTTGAAATCTGATGATCTTAGGACATTGCTGATTCCTTTTTTTAAAATATGTTTTCTTGGAAAACACTTTTTCTCTATTTAAAAGACAAATGCTATAATTTGGCCATTCACCTGCATCTCCCCAGAGCAATCAACCAACCTATGGTACCTTTAGAATCTCTAACAAGGGGGAACTGAAGGAAACAAACTTGCCCTGAATGCTTTTTGTAAAAAAATACATGAAGGGTTAAGCGCAAAGTACACAAAACCTAAAAAAGGTTTCAGCTCTAGGGTGACAAAAGCCTTAGAAGAAAGTGGATAACACATACAGAAAGCACCTCATTATGCACCCTTGCACTTAGTTGGTAAAAACATCTATCACAGGACCTGAAGCAACCTATGATGTTGTACAATTTTAGTTCCATCTTCAACCTCTTGTATCATTATTGTTAAAGCCAACTTTTTTAGCTTCTGATATTGGTTGCATATAGGGTCCACATCAATAAGATTAAACCAGTTCAGCAGCAAAAACATGCTTGTGCACATGAATCCAACCTTTGATTCTGTTTACCCTATTAGAAACACACATTCTATGCTAAGAGCTTTCTTTTAATTATTGTTGGCCTTATCAACTCCAATAACACTATTTGGAATAGACATAAAGTAACTACTCCTAATCCCCTCAAAAGAGCTGCTGGTCCTATCTGTCAATAACTTTATTATTAGTTTCTCTTAAATGAAATGAATTGTTGGAGGAATGGTAGGACTACTTTCTTAATAATTGGTTGCCATCACATACTGAATGTCAAAGATAGGGAAAGAGGAGCGCCACTGACAAGTCATCAAATCTAGAATAAAAACTAACTGTAATATTTTTGGAAATATATTTTGTGTTTTTTATATGAAATCCTCCTAAGAAGTACATTACATTTTTTTACCAACATGACTGTTAAAAGTGGATGTTGTGGTCAAATAGTAAACCTATAGTTGAGCTCTAAAATCTACATAATTATTAAAACTTGATTTTCAATCATTTTACAAGCAGCAGAAAACTTATAACTACTGTGTGATATCACTAACGGCCGAAACCGTGTGACTCGCATTGCTCTTGTTTTTTTGAGCCATCCTACAAGTAGCCCTTTCCCATCTGAGAAGTCGGAAGCATTCCACCAACAGCGTCTCAAGAGCAGCTTCAATGTTCTTATTATTACCAGATGTGCGTACGAAGTGCTGAGCAAATAAACTAAAATTGAAAGAGCTAACCCTCTTTAGATAGGGATATAATCACTATTTACCCTGTCAAGCTCTTCCTAATTTTTGGTTTTAGGCACCAGTGCTTCATTGGAAAATCACAAACAGTGCGGGAACACTGAGTGCTGGGGTGGCAAATTTTCAAGAAGGCAATAACATTAAATAGGGACAGTATATATTTAGGTATATTAACCCAGGTGCTGACCTGAGTCAGATGAAGCATGGTTTTCCTGCAGAAAAAGAAACAGATCTGAAAATTAAGCCTGTTTAAAGCACCAGCATAACTCAAAACAAACAGGGTTGCCAGTGATTACAGAAATAAACATGGGTCTCTATAGAAGTCAAAAGATCGAGACAAGATTTCCAAACCTGGGAACATATGAAGGCATTCCTCCTTGTAGGAGGATTGGCATGCTTTCCTGGAATCAATGCAGAGGGATTCACTTTTGAGTAACTTGTGTAGTTACACTTCTAGCTCTGTAGACAACCTGTTTACACATACACAACAGACTGGAAAATGGACAAACCCTTTTCTAAACCTAATGAGGATTAAAATGTTGCATTGAGAGTAAACTTATATGAAGTATACTCATATCAACCAGTATTTCTTTTAATAACAAAGCTATGTCCACCTACTGAAAGGACCACAGATTCTCCTAACTGATCAAAGATATGGAGAACCAAAACATATCAGGTTATTAGTTGAGACGGGTGGAAGCCCAACTCAAATAATAAACACAATCCTTGTCAGGTGTACTACAAAAAGTCAATAAATTAACCTAAGCTCAACCCTTTGGTTGCTTGAGACAAAAACAGTCAGGCCAAACTTAGAAGAAATATATAAAGTATTTATACAGCCCTTAAACAGTAATAAAGTGAAACATAACAGAAGAAAAATACCAAACAGATTAGCAAAAGATAATGCATGTTATTACATAAAATGACACCAAAATGAATTAAATCCAGTGGGTAGAACCAGAGTTGTGATTTTTAAAACTTTTAAAAAAGAAAAATATCTCCAAATAAAAACACCAACTGCAGGCATCAAGTCGTGAGAGACAAGATCAAAGTCAAAAGTTAGGTCAGGCCGTGAAAGAGCACGGATCAGATACAGGGATCATAGAGGTCTTGGTCACGGAGCTACCTTTGGACTTAAAAGAATTTCAAGAAGGTAGAGTCTCAGAAGGGCAGGTTACCAGCATGGATCCAAGGAAGGTGTCATTGATGACAGGAAGCAGCTGCACAAAGTCTCAGTGGGTCTGTCAACAAATGCAGGAAAAAGTCCTGAGCAGGAAAAGGCAAGTTTTTGTGCCAAGAAGACTATTGCTGTTGATGGGGCTCTGGTCAAAATTGAGCCGAGTGAAGATTTTTACCTTTGGACTAAGAAGTATTTTTGGAGCCTGGATTACCCCAGTGGAATGAGGCTGCAGGCTGTAGTTGAAGAGGACTGCACATGGCCTGATACCCATTGCCGAGAGGTTCAGCTGAAGAGGGTCTGCTGCTGCTTAGAAGAACATAGCAGAAGCTGCACCAAAGTCAATCCCACCGGCAAAGCACATTCGTCAAACTGGTTTGCAGGTAGGTCCCTGTTCCACGTCCGATCTTCGAACAAAATTTCTCTGAAACATTTCTAATTACCAGCTTTTAGGGTTGGGTAGGAGGCGTAAACTCCAGCACCATGCCAATGGTCCATGACCTAGGGGCATGACTTGGGGGCTAGGACTCACTTTAGGAGGGACCTGCAGCAGTCAGGCAGGTCATTTGGCACTGGTCAGGTGGCCAGATGCAGGACAGGCCTCTAAAGATTGTCGTGCTCCTGAAACTCACAAAGGAAGCCAGACAGCTAACCCCTAAAGTCACTCTGGTAGTCATGGGTTTAAGGGAGCATGACCAGTCTTCCTTCCTCGGGCACCAGGGCAGCTGGACAGTCTAACAGCAGAGCAGTAAGGCAGTCCTTCTTCTCACTTACAGGTCAAGGAGTGATCTGAAGTGGGGTCTGAGGGTTCCATCTTTTTCCCCAGTGCCAGCCTTTGTGTGGGGGGGTCAACCCCTATTGCCTTCCCAAACTAGGTCTGTCCAGTTACCTTGTCCTCCCTGTCTACTTCTACTATGACAAAAAGCAGGGCAGGGCAGGTCTGGTGTCAGGTTCATTTGTGCGTGCCGTAGTGTGTAAGTGTGTGTAAGTGGGGATGGATACAGTCCCCCTGCCATCCTGGCAGGATGGCCCATCCTGTCCACACCAAGCTCCATTTCAGAATAGTAACAAAAAATCTGACTTTACCATTAAAGAGGGGTTTAAATTGCAATGCATTTGAGTGTTAACATTAATTTTCTGTCTGCTCTTACTCTAAAGTTAGTAATTATTAAAAGATAATTAGTTAACTCAGTCTTAGTCGGTGGGGGAGATAGGCCTTACAATAGTGTCAAGATGAGTTTATGAGTGCCAGGATATGTAAGACTTAAATCCACTAATCTTACTTTTTAAAAATAATGCACCCGACCCTAGGAGCTTTTAGGACCACTCTTACAGGTGACTTTAAGTACTAAAAGGAAAGGTTAGGCCTAGCAAAAGGTTTATTTTGCCAGATCAAAATGGCAGTTTGAAATGCCCTACAGCCAGCAGTAGCAGGCCTGAGACACGGTGTCAGATGTCTTAAAATGCAGTTTTGCATTTCTTAAATAATGACTTCATAGAACTCGCTATTTACGAAATGTAAAACGCTATGTAAAGAAATACAGATTTCCTAATAGTGATTCTTACAAAGTAGGAATTGCTATTAGGAAATCGGTATTAAGAAATCCCATTGCATTGAAGTCAATGGGCAATTCTTGCATTTCCTAAATAGGAATTTTGCTTTAAGAAATCACTATTGTTTCTTATTAACCCCTTCGCTGCCAGGCCTTTTCCCCCTCCTGTGCCGAGCCTTTTTTTGGCTATTTGGGGCAGTTCGCGCTTAGGCCCTCATAACTTTTTGTTCACATAAGCTACCCACGCCAAATTTGCGTCCTTTTTTTCCAACATCCTAGAAATTCCAGAGGTACCCAGACTTTGTGGGTTCCCCTGAAGGAGACCAAGAAATTAGTCAAAATACAGTGAATATTTTTTTATTTTATTTTTTTAATGGGAAAAAGGGCTGCAGAAAGCGGCTCGTGGTTTTTTCCCTGAAAATGGCATTAACAAAGGGTTTGCGGTGGCAAGATCACCATCTTCCCAGCTTTCAGGAACAGGCAGACTTGAACTGTAAAACCCAATTTTTCAATACAATTATGACATTTGACTGGGACATATCCCATTTTTTATATTTTTTGTGCTTTCAGCCTCCTTCCAGTTAGTGACCAAAATGGGTGAGAAACCAGTGCTGGATCCCAGAAAGCTAAACATTTATGAAAAGTAGACATAATTCTGAATTTAGCAAGGGGTGATTTGTGTAGATCCTACAAGTGTTTCCTACAGAAAATAACAGCTAAACTAAAAGAATATTGAAATTGAGGTGAAAAAAACAGCCATATTCCTCCACGTTTTACTCTGTAACTTTTTCCTGCGATGTCATATTTTTGAAAGCAATATACTGTTACGTCTGCTGGACTCTTCTGGTTGTGGGGATATATAGGGCTTGTAGGTTCATCAAGAACTCTAAGTACCCAGAGCCAATAAATGAGCTGCACTTTGTAATGGGTTTTTATTCTATACCGGGTATACAGCAATTCATTTGCTGAAATATAAAAAGTGAAAAATAGGCATCAAGAAAACCTTTTTATTTCCAAAATGGCCACAAGATAAGGTGTTGAGAAGCAGTGGTTATTTGCACATCTCTGAACTCCGGGGTGCCCATACTAGCATGTGAATTACAGGGCATTTCTCGAATAGACGTCTTTATTACACACTGCCTTACATTTGGAAGGAAAAAATGTAGAGAAAGACAAGGGACAATAACACTTGTTTTGCTATTCTGTGTTCCCCCATGTCTCCCGATAAAAATGGTACCTCACTTGCGTGGGTAGGCCTAGCACCCAACAAAAGGAAATGGCCCAAAACACAACATGGACACATCACATTTTTTCACAGAAAACAGAGGTGTTTTTTACAAGGTGCCTACCTGTGGATTTTGGCCTCTAGCTCAGCCGGCACCTAGGGAAACCTAGTAAACTAGCGTATTTTTGAAAACTAGACACCTAGGGGAATCCAAGATGGGTTGACTTGTGGGGCTCTGACCAGGTTCTGTTACCCAGAATCCTTTGCAAACCTCAAAATTTGGCCAAAAGACACTTTTTCCTCACATTTCGGTAACATAAAGTTCTGGAATCTGACAGGAGCCACAAATTTCCTTCCACCCAGCGTTTCCCCAAGTCTCCCGATAGAAATGGTACCTCACTTGTGTGGGCAGGCCTAGCGCCCACGAAAGGAAATGGCCCAAAACACAATGTGGACACATCAAATTTTTTCACAGAAAACAGAGGTGTTTTTTACAAAGTGCCTACCTGTGGATTTTGGCCTTTAGCTCAGCCGGCACCTGGGGAAACCTAGCAAACCAGTGCATTTTTGAAAACTAGACTCCTAAGGGAATCCAGGAAGGGTTGACTTGTGGGGCTCTGACCAGGTTCTGTTACCCAGAATCCTTTGCAAACCTCAAAATTTGGCCAAAAAAACACTTTTTCCTCACATTTCGGTAACATAAAGTTCTGGAATCTGACAGGAGCCACAAATTTCCATCCGCCCAGCGTTCCCCCAAGTTTCCTGATAAAAATGGTACCTCACTTGTGTAGGTAGGCCTAGCGCCCACGAAAGGAAATGGCCCAAAACACAACATGGACACATCACATTTTTTCACAGAAAACAGAGGTGTTTTTTACAAAGTGCCTCCTGTGGATTGTGGCCTCTAGCTCAGCCGGCACATGGGGAAACCTAGCAAACCTGTGCGGTTTTGAAAACTAGACACCTAGGGGAATCTAAGATGGGGTGACTTGTGGGGCTCTCATCAGGTTCTGTTACGCAGAATCCTTGGCAAACCTCACAATTTGGCCAAAAAAACACTTTTTCCTCACATTTCGGCGACAGAAAGTTCTGGAATCTGACAGGAGCCACACATTTCCTTCCACCTAGCGTTCACCCAAGTCTCCCAATGAAAATGGTACCTCACTTGTGTGGCTAGGCCTAGCGCCCACGAAAGGAAATGTCCCAAAACAAAGTCCTGGGTGGAACAGCCAAGCTCCACACATGGAATGCCTCCCTGTGGCAGTGTAATGCAAGGCAGCGATTCACGCTGCTTTGCGTTAGTCCAGATTTATAAAGCCACTCAGGGCCATGCAAGGTGGCCTTGCATGGCTTGATAAATCTCACTCTTAAAACCCTTGAAAAATATGCCCCTATATATTTCTGTGACTAACTAAAGGGGTCAAACTTATATAACAGTACATTATTTTTGGACATTTCAGTGCTTTGTTTCTTTGGGAAAACCATTAGCAATTTACACAAGTGACTGTTGTGAATTTCAAATGTCTACTTTTCAGAAGTGTAAAGCTTTGTGAGTTCACCTATGGGTTTCACACCGGATTCCACCACAAATGACAAATAGGTAGAAACAAGACCAAAGTAGAAAAAAAATCACCTATCGCTTAGAAAACTTCAAAAAGTGTGAGGAAAATGTTTTTATTATCTTACAACACTGCTTGTTCTTGAAATATGATGATCTTAGGACATTGCTGATTCCTTTAAAAAATATATATATATATTTTCTTGGAAAACACTTTCTCCATTTAAAAGACAAATGCTATAATTTGGCCATTCACCTGCATCTCCCCAGAGCAATCAACCAACCTATGGTACCTTTAGAATCTCTAACAAGGGGGAAATGAAGGAAACAAACTTGCCCTGAATACTTTTTGTAATAAAATACTTGAAGGGTTATGCGCAAAGTACACAAAACCTAAAAAAGGTTTCAGCTCTAGGGTGACAAAAGCCTTAGAAGAAAGTGGATAACACATACAAAAAGCACCTCATTATGCACCCTTGCACTTAGTTGGTAAAAACATCTATCACAGGACCTGGAGCAACCTATGATGTTGAACAATTTTAGTTCCATCTTTAACCTCTTGTGTCATTATTGTTAAAGCCAACTTTTTTTGCTTCTGATATTGGTTGCATATAGGGTCCACATCGATAAGATTAAACCAATTCAGCAGCAAAAACATGCTTGTGCACATGAATCCAACCTTTGATTCTGTTTACCCTATTAGAAACACACATTCTATGCTAAGAGCTTTCTTTTAATTATTGTTGGCCTTATCAACTCCAATAACACTATTTGGAATAGACATAAAGTAACTACTCCTAATCCCCTCAAAAGAGCTACTGGTCCTATTTGTCAATAACTTTATTATTAGTTTCTCTTAAATAAAATGAATTGTTGGAGGAATGGTAGGACTACCTTCTTAATAATTAGTTGCCATTACATACCGAATGTCAAAGATAGGGAAAGAGGAGTGCCACTGACAAGTCATCAAATCTAGAATAAAAATGAATTGTAATATTTTTGGAAACATATTTTGTGTTTTTGATATGAAATGCTCCTAAGAAGTACATTACATTTTTTTATCAACATGACTGTTAAAAGTGGATGTTGTGGTCAAATAGTATACCTATAGTTGAGCTCTAAAATCTACATAATTATTAAAACTTGATTTTCAATCATTTTACAAGCAGCAGAAAACTTATAACTACTGTGTGATATCACTAATGGCCGAAATCGTGTGACTCGCATTGCTCTTGTTTTTTTGAGCCATCCTACAAGTAGCCCGTTCCCATCTGAGAAGTCGGAAGCATTCCACCAACAACGTCTCAAGAGCAGCTTCAATGTTCTTATTATTACCAGATGTGGGTACGAAGTGCTGAGCAAATAAACTAAAATTGAAAGACCTAACCCTCTTTAGATAGGGATATAATCACTATACTATTTACCCTGTCAAGCTCTTCCTAATCTTTGGTTTTAGGCACCAGTGCTTCATTGGAAAATCACAAACAGTGCGGGAACACTGAGTGCTGGGGTGGCAAATTTTCAAGAAGGCAATAACATTAAATAGGGACAGTATATATTTAGGGATGTTAACCCAGGTGCTGACCTGAGTCAGATGAAGTATGGTTTTCCTGCAGGAAAAGAAACAGATCTGAAAATTAAGCCTGTTTAAAGCACCAGCATAACTCAAATCAAACAGGGTTGCCAATGATTAGAGAAATAAACATGGGTCTCTATAGAAGTCAAAAGATCCAGACAAGATTTCCAAACCTGGGAACACATGAAGGCATTCCTCCTTGTAGGAGGATTGGCATGCTTTCCTGGAATCAATGCAGAGGGATTCACTTTTGAGTAACTTGTGTAGTCACACTTCTAGCTCTGTAGACAGCCTGTTTCCACATACACCACAGACTGGAAAATGGACAAACCCTTTTCTAAACCTAATGATGAATAACATTTTGCATTGAGAGTAAACTTATATGAAGTATACACATATCAACCAGTATTTGTTTTAATAACAAAGCTATGTCCACCTACTGAAGGGACCACAGATTATCCTAACTGACTAAAGATATGGAGAACCGTAATATATCAGGGTATTAGTTGAGACCGGTGGAAGCCCAACTCAGATAATAAACACAATCCTTGTCAGGTGTACCACAAAAAGTCACTAAATTAACCAGAGCTCAACCCTTTGGTTGCTTAGGACAGAAAAAGTCAGGTCAAACTTAGAAGAAACATGTAAAGTATTTAAACAGCCCTTAAACAGTAATAAAGTGAAACATAACAGAAGAAAAATACCAAATAGATTAGCAAAAGAGAATGCATGTTATTAAATAAAATGACACCAAAATGAATGAAATCCAGTGGGTAGAACCAGAGTTGTGATTTTTTAAACTTTTTAAAAGAAAAATGTATCCAAATAATAACACCAACCACAGGCATCAGGTCGCGACAGACAAGATCAAAGTCAAAAGTTAGGTCAGGCCGTGAAAGAGCACAGATCAGATACAGGGATCATAGAGGTCTTGGTCATGGAGCTACCTTTGGACTTAAAAGAATTTCAAGAAGGCAGAGTCTCAGAAGGGCAGGTTACCAGCATGGATCCAAGGAAGGTATCATCAATGACAGGAAGTGACTGCACAAAGTCTCAGTAGGTCTGTCAACAAATGCAGGAAAAAGCTCTGAGCAGGAAAAGGCAAGTTTTTGTGCCAGAAGGCTATTGCCGTTGATGGGGCTCTGGTCAAAATTGAGCTGAGTGAAGAATTTTACCTTTGGACTAAGAAGTTTTTTTGGAACTTGGATTACCCCAGTGCAATGAGGCTGCAGGCGATAGCTGAAGAGGACTGCACATGGCCTGATACCCATTGCCGAGAGGGACAGCTGAAGAGGGTCTGCTGCTGCTTAGAAGAACATAGCAGGAGCTGCACCAAAGTCAATCCCATAGGCAAAGCACATTCGTCAAACTACTTTGCAGGTAGGTCCCTGTTCCACGTTGGATCTTAGAGCAAACTTTCTCTGAAACATTTCTAATTACCAGCTTTTAGGGTTGGGTAAGAGGAATAAACTCTAGCACCATGCCAATGGTCCATGACCTGGGGGCACAACCTGGGTGGTAGGGCTCACTTTAGGAGGGACCTGCAGCAGTCAGGCAGGTCATTTGGCACTGGTCAGGTGGCCAGATGCAGGACAGGCCTCTAAAGATTGTTGTGCTCCTGAAACTCACACAGGAAGCCAGACAGCTAACCCTTGAAGTCACTCTGATAGTCATTGGTTTAAGGGAGCATGACCAGTCTTCCTTCCTCGGGCACCAGGGCAGCAGGACAGTCTAACAGCAGGGCAGTAAGGTAGTCCTTCTTCTCACTCACAGGTCCAGAAGTGATCTGAAGTGGGGTCTGAGAGTCCAATCTTTCTTTCCCCAGTGCCAGCCTTTGTGTTGGGGGTCAACCCCTATTGCCTTCCCAAACTAGGTCTGTCCAGTTACCCTGTCCTCCCTGTCTACTTCTACTATGACACAAATCAGGGCAGGTCTTGTTTCAGGTTCCTTTGTGTGTGCCATAGTGTGTGTAAGTGTGTTTAAGTGGGGCTGGATACAGTCCCCCTGCCATCCTGTCCACACAAAGCTCCATTTCAGAATAGTAACTACAAATCTGACTTTACCATTACAGAGGGGTTTAAATTACAATGCATTTGAGTGTTAACATTAATTTTCTGTCTGCTCTTACTCTGAAGTTAGTAATTATTAAAAGATAATTAGTTAACTCAGTCTTAGTCGGTGGGAGAGATAGGCCTTACAATAGGGTCAAGATGAGTTTATGAGTGCCAGGATACGTAAGACTTAAATCCACTAATCTTACTTTTTAAAAACAATGCACCCGACCCTAGGAGCTTTTAGGACCAATCTTACAGGTGACTTTTAGGTACTAAAAAGGAAGGTTTAGGCCTAGCAAAAGGTTCATTTTGCCAGATCAAAATGGCAGTTTGAACTGCCCTACAGCCAGCAGTAGCAGGCCTGAGACATGGTGGCAGATGTTTAAAATGCAGTTTTGCATTTCTTAAATAGTGACTTCATAGAACTCGCTATTTATGAAATGTAAAACGCTATGTACAGAGATATCGATTTCCTAATAGTGGTTCTTACAAAGTAAGAATTGCTATTAGGAAATTGGTATTAAGAAATCCCATTGCATTGTAGTCAATGGGCAGGTCTTGTATTTCCTAAATAACAATTTTGCATTAAGAAATCACTATTATTTCTTATTAAGAAATCGCTATTTAAGAAATACAAAACCACTGATGGCAAAGGGTAAAAGGCCCCCCTTGGTGCCCCTCAAAAATAGGGGTGCACCTGTAAAGCACACATATGCCAAAGGGGCATGTTGGTAGTCTATAGCAATTTTAAAAAAAACACTTTGGAGTGTTTTTTTTTATGATACCTGGTTACCATCAACTTCAAGTCGGTGGTAATTGCATCTCCTAAATGCCCAAGTGGCATTTAGGAAAAGCTTTATTCTTCAGAATAGGAATCGTAAATAGGGAATCCTATTATGGGAATTGCGAATTGCAATTTCTACCAGGTAAAAATCTCAATTTGCGATTCCTTAAGGGCCTTTGTACATAACAAAAGTTTGTTTTGCATTTCTTAATGACTTGAAATACTGATTCGGAGAAATAAGAAGTAAGAAATTCAAAAGTTTTTTTTTACATCTGGCCCATGATTCTTATTGGGTGACACAATGAGTGCTGCAGGCCCACTAGTAGTATTTGAGTTGTTGGCCCTGGGTACGTGTAGTGTCATTTACTAGGGACTTACAAGTAAACAAAACATGCAAATTAGGTGAGGTGTAGGCCAATATTACCATGTTTTAGGGAGAGAGCATAAGCACTTAAGCCATTTACCAGGGACTTATGAGTAAGCACTGTAGCACTGTTAGCCCCGAGCTACAGTAGTTTGGGTTAGCAGTGGTAAAGTGCAAATAGTCCTAAGGCCAACACGAGTGAATTCAGCAAAACTGGAGGCAAGCAGGCAAAAAGTTTGGGAAAAGACCATACTGAGGCCTAAAAAAGGGACTGGCCCAACAAGGATCAATTGATATTTCTTGCTAGTCCATGCCTTTCTATGAGCTCATTCTACTGTTAACCATCTTAGAATCTCACAATATGTTTTATAAATCTGACTGATGCACATTGACTCCTCTTTTAAAAGTCGGCTAAAATGTTTTTTTTCTTAAACACAAAAGACAATGGAGCCAGTTTCATGGTATTTAGTTAATATGTTTTAAGAAAACGTATATAATTGCAATAGATATTAAAGTATTTGCTGATCACTGCATACCACTACACCTTTCTAAGCGTAAGCATTGGTCTTGGTCTACACTACTATAGTGTGACACACCAATTATTCAAAAATACTAAGATTTGCCTGTTTGTAGATTTCCCATCAAAAGTGCGGAGGAAGTCTGGCTAAAGTATTTAGAAAAGTATTGACCAACTCACTCACCAATACCATTATCGCAGACATTTTTATGTCTATCTTTCCTGCATAGCGACATCAGTCAGAAAAAATAGTTGTCTCTGAGCACAGCTTCTGAGACACTTAAGGTGGCAACCACTGGCCACAACAAAATGGATAGACACAATAATAAAACACTTTGCAGCAAAAAGTAAGAAATATACGTTCTGCAATATTGATTATAAAGTGTCATACTGTTGTCACGTTTATCAGTGTGTCTACCACTCTGTGCTTAATTTGTGCTGGTATTTCCAGGTGGGACACATCACCGCTTAATTTTTGTGAACCTTCACTTACATTACCTCATCAGAATTTGGCTCAGAGCAATTGAGGAAAAAACACACATGGAAGAAAAAAAGTAGGAAAGGAAAGGCTGAAAACCCATGAGGATAGGAGAAGGAGAGAAAAAAAAAGAACCGCTAGAGTGACATAAAGGGGCAGAGAGTATCTGGTGGTGGATTAAGGAAGCATGAGGCCAAAGCATAACAATGCAGTCTTTGCATTTGGAATGATAACATTCAATGGCACTGGCAGTGGGTCTCTAAGAAAACTGTTGGGCCGGGGCCCTTATTCTTTAATAAATTAGACCCTTCTGCTTTCAAAACAGAAAAATATGATTGTTGCCAAGTGACATGTAAATATTTAGTAGTTTTTATTACTAAATAAAACTCTACTAACTTACCCTTTCTTTCTCTAGTTGCTTGGCCATTTTACCTTCCTCGCTACTTTCTTTTGGGATAGTTTAATAGACGTCGAGAAGTTGTGGTCTAGAAGGTAAACTGTTCCTTTGAAAACTGGAGTTCTGAGTTCAGATCCCCCCGAAACAAATAATTTAATCTCATTCTGCATAGAAATCTTGAACATATAATGCAATTGAACATATGTGATAGCTAATGTCATTGTACAGTCCCCAAATGATGCACAGCGGTGCATGTAGACTTATTTCGAGAGGTAACTGCAAGTGCTCTTCTAGAATAGCTAGAGTCACATATGCCACATTACAACAAGTCTCCCAAAATATGTTTAGCACATACGAATAAATGTGTTCAGTTGTTTTTTATATGTCTGTTCTTCAATTTGACAGCTCGTCTTTGTGTTCCCAGGCATTTTTAATCTAGTTGAAATGAGCAGGTGGGATATGTGGGTGTATTTTCCATATGTAGGCCAACAACTCCCTTTTTGTTTATTTTTCACGAATAGCACTGCAATGCTATCATAATGATCAGGACAATATAGTGACTTACAAGGCTTTGTTGAAGGTGGTAATTGCATTCGGGTCTTGATTTCGATTTAATAGTCACTACTGAGATTGTAAGTGGCACATTAAAACAGAGCTGCTTGATTCAGCCCCTTTTGAGTGTGTATTGGTCTTTGGGCGCAGAAACAAAGAAAGGTTGATTAAATGTGTTTGCAGTGTAAGCTGCATCTCATTTATGCACCAAGAAAATTATACATTATTTTTCCTGACTTTTTAGCAATTGTATGCAGTTTTTCTAGTAATTAGCTCCAAAAGATTAAAAATAGAAACACTCACAAAGTCAAAGGCCAGGGAAAAAAGAACAAATATTTATCATATTCTGCAAAAACATATCGGGTTACTGCAGAGGTAAGATATACATTGTAAATACTGACAATAATACTCACTGTTGTGTACTTCCCTATAAGTCCCTCACCTCCCTTTCTACTTAAACACACATATATTTTGATTGGCTGTTTATGAATATACACATTCGTTTATTTATATGCTCCAACGTTTTTACACATTACACATTATCTTGAAGTATATATGCTTTCACCTTAGTGATTATCAGCATATGCATTACCAATGAATTATTTGGTGTCATTTTAATCATACGTGTACTACAACTACTCAACTCACTTTGGGGACATTACTTTTCTCACATCCTTTCACTGCAGAGTTATTATCAGTCCATCAGTGATCCACTGAGTCAAACTGTCACAGCAATTGTCTGTCAATCATTCAATTTGTATTTCTAGTGTGCTGCTTGTCACCTGGGTGGGTATCCAGGCACTGTGCTGCTGCAGTGGCCAAAAGGCCAGGTTTTGAGCTCCTCCTTGAAGTAGGTTAGGGAGGGAGAGGTATGCAGGTGGAAGGGGAGGGTGTTCCAGGACTTGGCGCTAAGCAGAAGAAGGAGCGACTTCCAGTCCGGCAGTGTCTGGTTCATTTTACCTGCGCAAAGGCTTGGTGAGCAGAGCTTAGGTTTCTGGGTGGTCAGTGGAAGCTCAGGCGGTGGTTCAGGTAGGAGAGTCCAAGATTGTGGAGGGACTTGTCGGCGTGGGTTAGGAGTTTGAATTGACATCTTTCCTAGATAGGGAGACAGTGGAGGTCTCCCAGGTGCTGGGAGATGTGGGACCTTTTGGGCAGGTTGAGGATCAGTCTTGCTGCTGAGTTCAAGACCGTCTGGAGTCTTTTAGTGAGTACGTTTCTGATACCCACATAGAGTGTGTTGCAGTAGTACAGTCTGCTTGTGATGAGAGCTTGCCTCACAGTTTTTCTTGTGCTGACTGTGACACACTTGAATACTTTGCAGAGCTGGTGGAGGATGTGGAAGCAGGATGTGGCGACTGGGTTGATCTGGCGTTTCATGGAGAGTGCGCTGTCCAGAATGATATTGAGGTGGTTGGTATGTTCTTTGGGAGTAGGGGTGGGATTGAGTTCTGCTGGCCACCATGAATCATTCCAGATGTAGGTGTGTCTGCTGAAATTCGGAACTTTGGATTTGTCCATGTACAGCTTGAGGCAGTGGTTCTTCATCCAGGTGCAGACGCTCTTTATGTAGTTGTGGAAGTTGGTTTTCGTAGTGCTGGTGTCTGCTGAGAGCGAGAGGATGAGCTGTGAGGGCTGTCTCGGTGCTGTGGTTGGCTCGCAATCTGGATTGCCTCAGGTATTGCTCATGGAGCCCTCAGGTAGCCTGGCGTCTTTTTTGAAGGGTCCAGCAGGTTGTTTCTTTCCAGGTGCTGTATGTACTGGAGATTGGTGGCCTTCTCCAGGACTTTGGCTGGGAATGGGATCAGAGTGATAGGACAGTAGTTCTAGAGTTCACTAGGGTCTGCCGTTGTCTTCTTGAGGAAAGGTCCTACATTTACATGTTTCCAGACCTCCGGGAAGGTGGAAGTGTTGAAGATGGTGGTAAGCTGGAGGCTGAACATGTCGCCTGCTAGGCTGAAGAGTCGGTGAGGGCCAGGATTGATGGGAACCCCCAAGTGGACAGAGTTCAGCAGGGTGTTTGTGTTCGATGTGGTGAGCAGCTCCCATGCAGTGAGCTGGTGGACGGCAGCCATGATGGGTGTGATTTCAGGGTGGTGAGCAGGAAGGCTCTCAAAGTTTCTGTAGATGGTCTCTATTTTTCTGTTTAAGTGATCCGGGAGGGCGCTGCAAAGTTCCTAAGGGGGGATGGTGTTTTTAGTAGTTTGTGGGTGGGTAAACTCATTGACTATAGCAAAGAGTTCTTTGGTGTGGTTGACACTGGTCTCAATCCAGCATGTCAGGTCCTCCTTCTTGGTGGGTTTGAGATGGTGGTGATAGCTGTTGAGGGCCATTTTGAATGTGGCCCGGTCTAGGCTGTTTCTGGTGCTCCTCAATTTCTTTGCATATGCGTTTTGTTGTGCTGAGTTCTGGGGTGTACCAACTGGCCATTGTATTGGGTCTGTGCGGTCTGGCCAGTTTGGTTGGTGCCACTTGGTCCATGCCGCAGGTGATCCAATGTACATATGGTTCTTTTGCTTTAGA
Organism: Pleurodeles waltl; assembly: GCF_031143425.1. Classification (NCBI taxonomy): domain Eukaryota; kingdom Metazoa; phylum Chordata; class Amphibia; order Caudata; family Salamandridae; genus Pleurodeles; species Pleurodeles waltl. Next base: position 813,928,262 of record NC_090437.1, on the reverse strand, counting down.
CGGTGGGCTATCTGTAAAATTTTCATGACAGTATGAAGGCTGCAGGTAGTATGATCTTTAGCACCTTCAGACCTTAGATATTTTTAGTTAATAGCAACTCTTTGAACAAGTTTTGGATAGAGTGTACATTATAATTAGTAGATACTTTTTACTGCTTTGTAATGTGTTTTTCATGAGAGTTTCAATGTCTTCAAACAGGGTGTGCGAGAGACCAGGCTTCTTGGAGGTTCCCTCCACTTTTTGCCCCCATTTGGACTATTAGCAGCTGTTTTTTTACTCTAACAGTACACTGAGGCCTGCTGTCCAAACCTCAGTGACAGTGTTCTGTTCCTTTATAACAGGTATGTTGAACTGGGGTGTCCCCAATTGCTTACTTATAAGCCTCTAGTATATGGCACCCAGCGCATGGAAGGCAGAGTGTCCACTCAGCACTACAGCACTGTTTGTGCCATCCTATGTGTGACAAAGTACATAATGGTTCCCAGCCTGTCACTGCAGACTGGAAGGATAATGTGTGTACTCCCAGTTCGAATTTGCCATTCACACCGATGGCAAAGACACTCTTTCCCATATCAATATATATAAGTCTCTCCCTGAGGAAGGCCTCTATAGCCCTATGCCAGGGAGCTGTGTTTCGTTATGTAAAAAAAATATTTTGAATATGCCTTAACAGCAACACTTCCAAATTGTCATCCTGCTGTGGATAAAGTTAGTAGCCCCATTGGCTAACACAGGGTTACCGGTTGGCACCCCAGCCCAGCTAACTCCTCAATGGGACAACCAAACTGGTTCATGGAAGGTACCAAATTAATCATGTTACTAAAGCTGAATTGATGGCTGAGTTGACATTTATGTCACTTTTAAAGTAAAGCAACTTTCAGAAAGTTGCCACTCTGTGCCCCAGATAGACCAGTGGCCTTGCAAAGGTCCTGGCACACAGGCAGCTTTCTGACCACCTGGAGGGACATGCAAATGCCTCCCAGGCTCAGGAATAAAGACAGTTGCCTCAGAGTGAGCTGTCACCTAGTCTGCAAAGATGGCCACTCAGGGAATTAGCCCAGAAGTGAGCTTCAAAGGGGAAGCCACTTTTGATGGGCCACCAACCACAACACCCTTGAGCAGCATGCCTTTTGATCCTGTAGACAGAATGATGACAGGGTCAGAGAGGAGAAACTCACCCCCAAACTGGTTATACTGTAGGCATGGAGCCCTCAGGTAGCTTGGCGTCTAGGATGGGCTACTAAGCTCCTGATGACGGAGGAAGAGTTGTACCATCTTGAAAGTGGCAAGAATGTGGCATGTCAGCATAGCAAGATACCATACATAACAGTGGCCCATTGGCTGATGACTGTGTGGTCCCCTCAGGGCACTTTCCTGGGATAAATATGGCACCCCTGGCACCCTGACCCTCAGATAATGCTGAGATTGGAAGAGGACCAAACAAGGACTGCCCAGCTGCTCTTGGCCTTGCAAAAAAGATAGGCTGCACCATCGGAAGGACTGCACCTGCTGCACTTTGGGCTAGCAAAGTTTGGACTGTGACTACAACTCGCTCCTGGCTTAGTGAAAAGTTGATTCCTGTCACAATCCTACAGCAGTGACTCTGAGCAAAAGTTGTCTGACTTCCTGGAACCAGCTCCAGGGACACAAGAGTTGAAAGAGCCCACACCAACAAGTTGGTAGTCACCACAGAAGTTTTGCCCCTACGAGTCACTGAGGACAAACTCGAGATGGCCAACAGTTGCACCTATGTCTGCTGTACCTGAGAGTGCTATCTGAGTTTGGATTTATCACACCCAAGAGACACTAGACCCCCCTAAGGATCTTGCCCCAATAGCGGTACAGACTGACCAATAGCCCAGATCCATCTGGCCTGCTAGTGCAATGTAAAGGACTTCGGGCCATTTGTACGAACACTTTTTCCCATAGACACAGAATGGGTAAAAACCTTTGCTACATCTGGCCCTTCGAGGATCCCTGATCTCTGTAGCCAAGTTTGCCCCATTTCACCTGTTGACTGAGGGGCACCCAGAATGACACCCTGATGACTGCACCTCAACTGGAGCATACTTTGAGCATCTTCATGCCTGTATCCCTTAGCACCAGCACCACTCTATTGATGTCTAAGGCGGTTGTCCTCTATAGTTTTGATCTTGCTCTGATGACCAAGTAACTGTCCAAAGTATCTTTTCTGGCACCCTAGACCTCTACCCTGCCGGACCTGGTCGCTGAGCCAGACTTGACAAACTATCTGTTCCAAACTTTTCGAAAGTTTACAAACTTTTGTTGGCCATTTCTTGTTTGTGATTGATATAAAAGTTATATATTTCTTCTACAGTTTGTACCTCTGGAACCCTCCGTTGGATTTTGAGGACTAAGGTCTCTAAAAATTCATAAACATATCATCTGTTTTTTACAAATTGGTGTCTAATTTTTTTGTGTTGTGTGACTTTCTTATTTTTATTGTTTGGTACTGTTAAATGCGTTACACCTTGTTCCTGTGATAAGGCTTACTGCTCACAGCCACAACTACCCAGGGTTGAGCTTAATGTTAAGTAAATGTACCTGACTGGACCCATGATGGTATCTGTGAGTGTACTGCATGATAAGGTCCCACAACTCTATCACATAGTACACCCACATTCTCACAGTGTGGTACAGAGTAAACTCTCTCCATGGAATAAACACTTTAAGCAGTACCCACTGTTCTACTCATATCCACATAATTTCTCAAAGTAAGTTCAATGACTGTCAGGGGTTTGATATGGGCAAAGAGTGTCTATGTTAGTGCATTAGTTATGTAACAAGGTATGAGTATTAGGAAGAACCTGGTTTTCCCTGAACAGTTGCATATAGATTGAACATGGGCAGCAAAAAAACGATGGATCTAGGCCCAGATCACTGTACTGGGGGTGAATGTTTGACAATGTTCAGCATTCCGTCCATCACTTGTTGTTTTTGCATTTGTCGCCCTAAGTGGGAAGGGTTTGCCCAGACGTGGCTCCCGTGCTTCCCATGCCACTGGATTCAAGCTAGCCTGGCTGATGAGGGGTGATACCACGAAACCGGTCCCAGGATGCTTGTTTCCAGTCCAGGGAAGACCTGGCCTAGCAGTTCGGGTTGGACTGTTCCCATGGGGACAGGGTCAAGACTGATTTGCATATGGCTGGGTCTAAACTGGAATGGCACGGGCAGCAAAAGAACGATGGATTTAGGCCGAGATCACTGTACTGGGGGTGAATGTTTGACAATGTTCAGCATTCCGTCCATCACTTGTTGTTTTTGTATAGATTGAACACCACCAATGTTGCAAATACCACAAGCTTGCTTTACCTACCATGGTTGTATGTGTTATAGCAGTAAATGAGCTTCATATTATTCTGAGCTATTTTGCACTTACTATCATAGGTATACCAGTTTAAAGAGCAATGTGTACAAAAGAAGCTTGAATGATAGGCTAGAGATTTTAATAAAAATAAAAGATGCAATAAAGTCATAACCCGTACAAGTGGATTATAGGCCTAAATAAATGCTGCATATTAAACACAATTGTCTTTCACTCTTAACTCTGCACTATCTTCACTTGGTTAACCTGTTAATGTTTGCAAATTACATATTGCTATAGTGCAGCTGAAATTTTTCTTTTGTGACATTTTGCATAACTTCTCATGATGCAAATATCCTATGTTAACAAAGAAAGTTATATTTTCATTTCTTTTTATCCTCTTAACCTGCACTGGAATTTCTAATTTGCTTATTAAATTGTAACACTTGTTTCTTTATGAATAAGCTTTTAGTGAGAAGATATGTGCGAGAGGAAAAGACAAAATGAGCTGATACCCAAAACTTGTATGATAGTTCTTTCTTTCAGAGACTCAGATGTATGGGAACATCACTGAATGTTGCAGTATAGTTAAAAGTCTGGTAAAGATATCTTGTGTTTAGAATTCTCCTTGTTAGAAGTTGTCATCTTGAAGGAAATTGTTTCTGTCTCACAGAGCCTTTTTCTTCTGAGTTTGAGAAAATATTTTATCTGTGAAATTGTTAGAACACATGTATCATTATATATTGTATAAATATGTCCCAGGGAAAGACAGGTTCACACTCTACAGAGACATGCTACAGAGACACGCTACAGACACACGGTATAGAGAACATTCTACATGGCAAAGGGACCCACATATGCTATGTTATATGCCAATCAATCAGTCAATCAATCAAAAAGATTATAGAGAACGCTACTCACCCATAAGGGTCTCAAGGCACTGGGGGGAGGTAAAGGAAGTAGAGGGGAGGAGGCCGATTTACTGTTCAAAAAGCCATGTCTTGAACTGCTATCTGTCTGCTGCAGAGGCTCTTTTTCTTACTGCCTTGATTTACATTCTTCTCACTTCGCAACTGAACAGCCTTATAAGCTAGACAGGCTCTCAGACTCTGGCTAACTGAACAGCCTTAGAGGCTAGACACGCTCTCAGACGCTGTCTCATTTTTGCTGTATCTTATTTTATTTCTTGATGCTCTCTAACTCATATAAATCTCTGTTGTTGAGCCTCTATTGCTGCCACATAAGAAGAGCTTTACTTAGACACTTTAGAAAACAAATAGATTAGGGATTTTAATTATGGGACAAGCTTGAGGCTATGTTCTGTAATTTTGACTTAATTCAATAAACAATGAAATATCTGAAAACTAATGATTAATAAAACTTTGAGAATTAATTAAATTCTCATTATTGACTTTAGATTTTAAAGTTAAAAAGAGATAAAAGTAATTTCATGTTTAGGGTTTCAGTTTCCTACTTCCTTACTCGTCTTACTAACGTGGCCCACAAGGTGCAGAGTTTAAAATAGTTGGTGAGATTTAGGACTTTCTGCACTCCTGAAAAGTTGGTAGCAGAGGTATGATTTAGATGATAAGGAGAAGAGGCTACAATAATTAAAAAGTAACCAGTTTAGACAAGAACCCAATTGCCCAGAACCTGATTTCAAAGGTTAATCGAATGCAGTTTGTGAAGCAGTTGCTGATTGTAGTTGAAGATTGGTGATTCAACGGGTGTGAGTATCAAAAGTGTGATGTGTTGAATTTTAATGATCAATGTGAATTATGCATTTGTGAACTGCACTGAGAACTGCCTATTGTTGTTTTGAATTACATTATTGAGTTTATATGCACTACTGTTGAAGAAGATAAAAGGTTATCAGACTAAAAAGAAGTCTAAGATCCAGGGATAAATACATAAGAGATTTGGTATTCTTATCTGCTAGGTGAAGTATAAGTTGTGAGTCGGCGTTGACTACACAATTAGATAGGCACATAATATGTTATTGGGATTGTACTCATATTGATCAGTGCTATTGAAACCTGATGCACAAAGGTGACACTGCATTGATTAGGTGATTTACCTCTGGTCGCGATTTCACTGATGTAGGTGTAAAGCTCTTGCTGATTGAAAAGTCTGAAGGTATAAAAACCTAAATTCCGATTGATAATTGTATTATTGTTTTCTTTAGAAGAAGCAGAGAAAGACTGATGTTATTTATAATGCTCAGTTATTAGAATTGAAGTTTTTGTATTTTGAGAAGAAATTGTAAAGGAGGGAGAGCCTCTGCGAGGAGTGAGTTGTTGCGTCATATTGTGCCAAGCTGGTATTCAGTTGGTTGGTGTAATGTCACACTGTGATTGGTTCAATTACGTCAAGAGTTGTGTGAGGTTCATTGATCACATAACTGATCTGCATGCTTATTTAAGAAGAGGGCTCCAAGGTTTGGCTCATTCGGAACAGTTTTATAACAAATCAAGATGCTGCAATTTTGTTTTTTGAAAAAAGAATCAAAGTCATGAATTATTTCACAGGTCTTAGAATTTTGTTTTTTGTTTTTCTGAACTTGTTTTCAATTAGCAGTTACAGAAAATACATATGAACAACATAATTCAGAGGTCAGTGTCACATGTGTGAGTCAGATCATTATGATCACTCAACAAAAGAAAAGAGTCACTTTTGAGAGGACCAGAAACCCACTACAGTAGTCACTGCAGTTCAGACACCCAACCATAGAACCCCAAATGAAAGCAAAATGGCTATGCATAAAACTGTATATGCACTGTGTTTAGGTTTAGTATTTTACTTAGACAGCTTAATGATACCCAAAATGTCTAAACTTAGTCAACAGCAAGTACAGAAACAGTATCATAGATCCAGTGTGTGCTCCTTGCCCCTGGATCCTACCTACTATAGTGATAATGGGTCAGAGGCAAAGGACAGGGCCGGGGGAGTGGTGAACCTCATCCTGATATGATAGAAGCTTAGTAAGAATGGATGTGTTGATTCCAATGAGGGAGGGTGAGGAGGCACCTCCTGAAGGTACACCCGCATATCATAAGATGATTGAGAAAGAGTTACACACAGGTGTTTGGCTTTGTCAGTGGCACAAGATAACTGAAAAGAAAGATGTATTACATTTTTCTAGAGGGGTATATATAATTTAAGGATTATTGACAAATTACGAGAAATTCTAAGTGAAATGAAGCCACTTCCTACCCCTCCACAGTTTGAAGCACTTAGGCCCATATTTATACTTTTTTTGCGCTGCATTTGCGCTGCTTTTTGACGCAAAAGCGGCGCAAAATTACAAAATTCAATTGTATTTTATAAGTTTGCGCTGCTTCTGCAACACAAAATGACGCAAATGCGGCACTAAAAAAGTATAAACATGCGCCCTAGTACTTAGGAGAAAATGGCTCAGAATAAAGAGAGAGAGGTAGCAAAGATGAACAAAAAGGGCAATGAGAAATTATGCAGATGCAATTGGGAATGGCCAAACTTAGAGATGGAGAAAAAGTATAATAGAAGGTGCTACATTATATCCTGTTGCTATTAATTAAAAGAATACAAAAGTTGAAAATTGTGAAAAGCCTAAAAGGAAAAAGATCAGAGGGGACAGAGAAACAAAAGATGAAATGAAATTTGATACTGATGCAGATTTGGGTAATGAAATATTACATCAACTCTTAGCTACACATCCACCATCTTATGTGGGTCCTGCACCAAATCATGGAGCTCAGTTAACTAATAATGTGACAATAGCAATGGCTCCTGTAGATGAAGTTGTTTCATAGGTTACTAGCCCAATGCAAATGGCACAGCCTGTAGTTGTAAGTTGTACAACCACTATTAAGACAGTTTGTTATTGCACAGCCTGTAACTCAGGGTTCCAGCACAAACAGGAACTGCTCAAACTGTAATACTCATGGATGCTACAGCTTCTGTAATTAGGACTCCAACACAAATGACTGAAGTGATGTCAACCCAATAAGTTCATGCACAAGTTGTTTGCTCACCAATTACAGTAGCTTGAGAAGCTACTAGAGATACTCCAATAAATGAGTTTAATGGAAAATATTTTTTCCATGATGCTGAGGGTTGCAGAAACATGGTATGAACTGACATGAATGCAACAAAGTATCTCTGAAGCAGACAAACAGGGGTGGATCAGAGCAGGATGGGGGAAAGATGAGTATAAAGTTTGGGTTTCAGCAGATGAAGAACCAATACTGCTAGTCCTGTCTAGTTTCACTTTGGAAAGGCCCCTACCAGGCTATTGTAATCACAAACACAGCTGTCAAGTGTGTTGGAATTCTAAACTGGGTGCATGCTTCACACACCCAGAGAACAAGAGATACTTATGAAGGAATAGTGTTCTGTGAGCCAAAGTGAAGAACACTGGTAACTGTACTACTGCAAATTGTACCAAATCAGATTCAGAGAAGAGAAGACACAGCAAGTAGAAACAAGGGTGAAGAAACTCTGACAGGTAAAGAGGACTAACTGTTAAATATATATCACAAAGTGGTATTAGAGCTCTTTTTTTTAGGTCCTCATTCACATGCTGCAAAGTGGGGAGGGGGTCCTTTCGGCAGCGGTTTACTCACAGACTTCACAAAATATCTCGAGTAAAAACACTGCCTGTCTTGCTTCATATCCCACCTTCATTCAGTCCCATCACAAACTGCAACAAACACTCTTACACCCAGCATAGTATATAATCATTGAACCAGTCACAAAATTAAGTTTTGGACTTACCCCCGTAATGACTCAACCATTCATTCAACGGATTCCAAAACCTGTATTTCTTATGATCTTATCTATAATCCAGTTTTAAGTTATACATTATTGAGTCTTTCCAGCCCTTAAAAAGGCGGGGGAGGGGACTGATCCACTTTCTACAGATCTCTCTCCTGGCCAATAATATCATACAGAAAAGTAATTTTTCTTCATCCATCTTACTTGCCGAAATATTAGGACGGCACCCGAATATGACTAGCGGAGCTCTTACCTCCAGATTTACTTGAAAGATCTTACTTATCACTCCGCCCATCTCTCCCCAGAACTCTCCAAGGTAGGGGCACTCCAAAAACATATGTAAATCATCAGCTGCAGGTAGCCCACATTTTTTACAGTTAACAAGGGCATCTGTACCCATTTTTGAGATCCTCACTGGAGACCAAAAGGCTCTGTTAATGGGTTAGCGAAATAAGCCTAGTCCTCCAAATCGTTTGAGCCTCCCAGTTCCTCCTTCACATTTTTCACCCAGATTATTACCTGAAGGTACTTAAACTTAGAGAGGTTACCCCTCACCTCTCACTATTCAAGTTTTAATATGATCGTATCTCCCCGTTATAGCAAAAATGACTCCATTCTACGAAACCCGTTTCCTTCAACAGGACGGTGAAAGCATCTTTAGTCCAGCCAGGGGAACCTGGTGAGTCCCAAACGAGAGCATTCCTGCTATAATATGGCAAACTTGTAGTATTCCTCAGCAGGTACCAAAGCTTTGCTACATCTTGAAGCACCTTAAGTCTTACTTTTAAAAAAAACTTTGGATCTCCAAATTTGTATAAAAAACCTCTCTGCCCACCTCCATTTATCTCTATCATTACTTTAAATATCTCCCCCAGCTCTGAACATCCTGGCTCATTCAGCAACTACCTTACATTTTTCAATAGAAAAGACCAAGCATAATTTTCCTCATCTGGGAAGGCCAAACCCCTTCCTCTTTTTACCTTTTCAGCGTTTTCCAAGCGATACGGTAACTTTTGGAGGCCCAAATAAAGGTGTTAATTTTCCCCTGCAGTTTCTTTAGCCATTCCTTATTATACATTAACGTGACTGAATGAAAAACAAATAGGAATTTGGGTAAAATCACCATCTTAATTAAATTTACTCACCCCACAATAGTTAGGGAAAGATTCATCCATTTCCTCATCAACTGATCAGTATCTTTCAATAATCTCATAAAGTGTGTTTTAACTAGCTCATCTATATATCGTGTGTGATAGTAATCCCCAAGTATTTAACCTCCCTTTTAGAAGGCCAACCACCAGTATCCAAATTCCCAAAAATTGCCCCAGTTTTATCATTGTTAATCTCATAACCAGAAATTTCCCCAAATTCCGCTATCACTTCTTCCAATGCTGGCTTTGCTTGATTGAAATTAGTTGTATAAACCATCAAATCATCCGCATATAGTGCTACCTTTCTAGATAAATTCCTACACGAGAATGGCACTATTCTTTGATCCCCTCTTATTCTACATGCCAAAGGCTCGATATACAGATCAAATAGTAATGGAGAGAGTGGGCACCCCTGTCTCGTACCTCTCTCAATCTTAAAAAGAGGGGGGGGGGGTTTAAGAGCCATTTACTAAAATCCTTGCAGTTGAATCCTGGTAAATCTTTTGTAGCACCTTAATGAACTTCCCACCTAGGTTATAAATCTCGCATAGAGTAATCAGGTAACCCCAGTTAACCCTGTCAAAAGCTTTTGTTGCATCAACCATTACCACAGCTAAAGGAAGCTCACATGTACAAGCAAGATCAATTATCCCTACCAAACCTGTGTCAGTTCATGCATGTACCTTCCATTTATAAAACCTTTTTGATAGTATGAATAAGCTTCCCCGACACTCCCCCCAATCTGTCTGCCAAAATGTTTGCAAAGAGTTTACAATCACAGTTAAGCAATGATATTAGTAAAAAGGAATCACATTTTTGTGAATCTTTACTCTGCTTTAATATTACTGTAATAGTAGCTTTCTTCCACAAAGGGGGGAGCCCAGGACCATCTAAAATATCATTACACAGCTTCACAAAATGTTCCACTGTACTACTCCCCAAAACTCTGTAAACTTTCAGAAGTTCCCCATCTGGGCCTTACCCAATTTACCAGCTTTAATAGCTCGCTCCACTTTCAATGTCGTAATCGGCACATTTATCATTAACTTTTCTTCCTCATTTAGTGAAGCTAATCCTAGATCACCTAACCATGCCTTCACTGCCTCAGGCGCCACCACAAAATTTTAGTACCTTAAAAAAGCTCTAAAAGCATTCTCCAATTTCCAACTTCTCTTCACCTCTTCAGAATCCTCACAACAAATTTTGGTCACCCTATTTTTAGTTGAGTCAGTTTTTGTTTTCCAGGCCAGCATCTTACCACAACTCTCCCCATACTCAAAATGTGCTACCCTATTAGCCTCATAGCTCAACCTAATCTTTCTATCCATTACAGCAACCAAATCCAATCGAGCCGCCTGATCTTCCATATGCAGTAGTTCTACTTCACCCTCCTCCAAATCAGGACACGCCAGCCTTTGATCAATTTGGTGTATCCGCTTTTCTACGGTACTAACCTCCTGTTTATGGGCTTTCCTCTTAAATGATACAGCTCTTATCAATCTCCCCCTCACAAAGGACTTAAAGGCATCCCATATCAGGGTTAACGCAGCTGAACCTCTATTATGACTAAAAGATTCCTCAGTGTCTACACGCAGCTCGGCTATCACCTCATCATCCAATAATATTGTTCTATCTAATGTCCATCTACTTTCTCCTTCCCTCATTGGAGTTCTTATCTTCAAATTAATAGCCGACTAATCCGAAAGCTGGGAGCCGACATGCAATACTTCCTCCACCATTTCTCTCAAGCCCTCCTCAATTAATACATAGTCAATCCTTGATTGATGCTTATATTTTTTATTATTGTACATATAACCTCTCTTAACCCCCATGGTCTCTCTCCAAACATCAAATAAACCAAGCTGCGTCATCATCAAGTGAACCGGAGCCTGCATCTTCTCATTAACCTGTAACCAATTACCAGCAGACCTATCCAACTCATAATCCATAACCACATTAAAATCCCCCATCCAAAGTATAGGATCTTGATATTGTACCAAAATTTGAAATAGCTCTATTAAAGAGGAAACATCTTCTCTATTGAGCCCATAAAACCCACTAATCTAAATATGAAATCATATGCCCTTAATCTGCCAACTACCCATCTCCCGGACTTATCAGTTATTTCTTCCACAACGGAGATTTTCGGAAGGTTATTGATGAGAATAGTCACTCCCTTACTACCCCCAGCACTATTAGTACTGACTATCTGTTGTACCCACTTACAAGGCTTAAACACATCCAAACACTCCTGCCAAGACAAATGCGTTTCCTGCAATACCAAAACATCCGCAGGATTGTCTTTTAATATATAGCAAAAGCCTCCTCTGTCTACTCTTTACCTGTAGACCATTAACATTCGAAGACAGGGCATTCAAAACCTTCACTCCCAACTTCCAAGTATATCTGCACCTATAGTTACACCGTCTCCTCCCACCCTCAAATTCGACCTTTCTGAGGACCTAATTTTTATTTTTCCTTTTTTTTCCTCCTTTTTGCTCCTCACCTTGTGCTCCCCATTATTCCCCTTCCCTCGCCCACCCCAGCCTACCTCATCCCCGGACACCCTGGGAAAACCCCCCAAAACTCCTTAAATCAGATGTAACACCTGAGGGGAGGGAACTGTTGCTGGACTCCAACTGAACGCTGATTATCTCATAACGAACTCACCATTAGGTAAAAGGAGAGGAACTTATTCTACCACCTTTTCCAAACTCCTAATCAACTCATCCACCTCATTACAATCCCTAAAACGGTACATTTTATTATTTGCCATCACTCTTAAGGATGCCAGCAACATTCAGAAAGCCACAGGTCACGGCACTCCACCTCCATGGAATTCCACAGAGTTTTTTTCAACTCCGCAGAATTCCGCAGAGTCAAACCCGTGAATTTCACCCAGGCCTACCCTAATCCCATTGATATGTGGCTGTTGTCTGTATCTTTCCAGGCTACTGTGCCACTCAGCTAGGGCAGCTATATCCAGTCCACATACTGTGAGAAAACAGGGCTGACTGCAGAGGCCCCCTTATCTTTTTGCCCCCATTTTTCACTTTTTGCTGTTTTATTCCTGTCTCTGAGAGTGCCCGGGGAACTGCTAATCAGTCCCAGGGCCTCTGCTCTGTGTAAAATTAGTATGCAAATTAGGCTAATTATAATTGTCTATGTCAGCCTATCTATAAGTCCCTAGTATATGGTAGGGCATGTAGGTTTAGGTACCACAGCATAGGTGGTGCACCCATACGTGCACTGCTGAGGTGCCCAGGGCAATTTTAAAGGCAGGCCTGCCTTCCTGGCTGCTTTTAAACTAGAGCTATATGCAAATTTGACTTTGAAATTTAAAGTACTTCCAAAGTCTTACTACCTTATTTTTACATTAGTCACCCCTAAGGTGTGCCCCATGCGCCCCTAGGGTTGGGTGCCATGTACCTATAAGCAGAGACCTCAAGAAAGTGTTTTATAAGCCCTAGTGATGGAAAATAGCCAAGTTTGTTTTTCTCTCACTGTAGTGAATGGCCTCCATAGGCTAACATAGGGAGACTTTATTTTTAATTAACAAAGTCCCCATAAGTCACAGATACCTTGTGTTTGGCATCAAATGAATTGTTATAATAAATCCCACAACTTCCCATTGTTGGAGTTAATATAACTAGTTCAGGTAAAGAGTTTTTAAAAACTACCTGAAAGTTGCCAAATTTAGCTCTGTTGTGCCCTTCACTGATTGGCCAGCCTCTGGCAGCCTGGCCAGGCTGCATTGATGAGGTGTGAAGTGGCCTGGGCTAAACACAAAGGATGTGCCTGGGGGAGGAGATCTGCCTCAGCAGATGGTCATACAGGATGGGGGTAAAGCAGCCAAACTGGTCTTCAAAGGCAGAGTAGGACATTTGGTACAGCTCAGGATCTCCCTCACATCCTTCCACCCCAGATAGTCAGGTGCCCTCTTAATTAAATTAGGAGAGGGCAGGAGAAGGGTGTGTTTAGGATTTTTAGCCACACCAGTGGTTGGGCTCAGACAGGCCTAACCCCCCAAAATCACTTTCAGCCATGATGGATTTTTGAAGGATGTTGCTCCCTGGGATTGCTTTTTGCCACACTTCCCAAGAAGTGGTCATCAAAGGGGGAAGGAGTCTGCTTGTGATTGTACAACGAGGAACGCCTTGATTTCCACCCTGGGGCAAGGATAAATATGGCAGAGCTGCACTCGCATCTCAGATCCCTACAAGGAACAAGACAAAGAAGAAGGACTGTCCAGCTAGATCCCTGACCTGCACCTGAACACTGCACTCAGAAGGACTGCACCAGCTGCACACTTGGGCTCCACCACTAAAAGGGATTTTGCCTGTCTTCTACTGCTTCAAGAAGGGGATCACTGTTTGCTACTGGTAGAAGGCAGCAGCCCAGAGTCCCCTGCATCAAGTCCTGCAAGCAGAGTCCAGTTGACCAGCGTCTGGTGACCATTTGAGGATTCTGACCAGGTGCATTCTGGGAATTGTAGTCACAACCCCCAAAAAGCAATTCAGAGCTTCTGGAACCTTGGATCAAGTTGTGGACAATTCAAGGACCCAAAAAGGACCCCTGGAAGAAGATCCAGAAGTTTGGAGACATTTGGAGCAACACCATAGGTTGAAAAGGTGCATTGTGGGAGTTGTAGTCCCAGACCCCAAGAGGGAAACCAGTGCCTCTGATCCCTTGGCTGGTGCTTTGGACCACGTTCCTGAATCAAGAAAAACTTAAGTGAGTAAGTGTGACAGTGTTACTTTGTGGGTGGTCTTTACTCTGGACTTTGTCCCTTTCCAGTGTGACCTTTTTTAACCCTTTGAGCGCAAGTTGCTTCAATTTGCTAGAAAACATTAAGGCCCTCATTACAACCCTGGCGGATGGTGCAAATAGGGTGGTAAGACCGCAAACAAGCCGGCGGTCATTACCGCCCCATTATGACATTGGCGGTTTGGCATATGCCAAACCGCCAATGTCCCGCACCGTCTGCCACGGCGGTAACGACCGCCAAGCTGGAGACAACGGTCTCCAGCCCGACAGCAGTCACTAGTCCGCCGGCCGTATCAGGACCCGGCATACCGCTATGGATTTCGTGGGATTTTCAAGTGCCATGAAATCCATGGCAGTATGCACCATCAGTGCCAGGGAATTCGTTCCCTGGCACTGATTGGGGTCTCCCCCTTCTCCCTCCCTCTCCCCTGAGTCCCCCCCCAACACCCACTACCCCCCTACCACTCCCCAAAGGTAGTAGGACCCCCTCCCCACCATCGCCCCCTGTCCCCCCACCACCATTGAAACCCCCACACATACCCCCCACACTCCCCTACATGCACGCTCACACCACTCACACACATAGACACGCACATACATGCACACATACCCACATACATACAAGTTGTATTTCCACCATACACATTACACCCCCACATCCATACACGTACTCACACAACCTCTCTACACACTCACATGCACACCAACATGCACGCACACAATACACAACATCCCCCCACCCCCCTCCCCTAACGGACGATCACCTTACCTGTTCCAGTGATCGTCCGGGAGGGAACGGGATCCATGGGGGCTGCTCCGCCGCCAGTACCCCGTCACCAGAACACCGCCACGCCGAATACTGTGTCATATTACGGTGGGCGGTGTTCTGATGATGTAGCGGTGATGGTGGAGCATAATATGGCGGAAGGCCGCCAACACTGGCAGTCTTCGACCCGCCGGTACATCGGCGGTCTCTGGAGGAGACCGCCGAGGTTGAAATGAGAGCCTAATTCTTTAAAAATTCATATCTCCAGTTCTCCTTATCTGATTTTAATCATTTTGGTGTCATTTTAAAGCTAGAAATATAATCTATTGTTACAAATTGGTGTTGATTTTTATTGTGTTTTGTGTTTTACTTATTCACTGTTTTGTGATTTTTAAATGCTTTACACACTTGTCTCCCAAGTTAAGTCTTGTCACTCGTTGGCAAGCTACCAAGGGTTGAGCTGGGTTTCATTTATTGAGACCTAACTGGATCTAAGTGGAGGTGAGTGGCCTTTTGCTAAGTGTAGGTACCTACCTGCCCTCACCAATAATCCACTTTCCAACACACTGAGACTAAAGCTGCCTCAGTAGGCTCTCTGACATGGTCAGAGCCTATTTGGAATCACATCTGGAGACTTACCACTGCATTCGCTGCAGGTGCACTAGAGGCATTCCTTTTGTAGGGACATGTAAGATCTCCAGTTCGGTGTCCAGTGGCTTTGCAGTCATGGCACCAAGCCTTTATGAGATCCCAATTCTTACCCTTGCACCCACCCTTGGGTTGAGGAAAATCTTAGGGCCCACCTTCCTGTGCAGGTTTTTGGGGGCTTTAGAGGACTCTTTGTTTTTATCTTTGTTTTGGTTACCTTCTTTCTGTTGTGGGGACTTTTTGGCCTCTTTCTTGTGGCCCCCCCCACCAGTAGAAGTTTGTTCACCCTTGTTTTGACCTGCCTTCTTTCCAAACTCTTGAGGAGTCAGTGGATCTAGGTCTACCAGGAACTGGTGTAACTTTTCTTGAACACAATTACTTAACAGATGTTCTTCCATCAGTACATTGTAAAGTCCCATCATAATCATGCACATTGCGAACTTTAAACCAACCACCTAGGGCCATATTTATACTTTTTGACTCAAAACTGAGCCGACGCAGTTTTGCGTCAAAAGGTTTAACGCCGGCTAACGCCATTTCCATGCGCCACCCAGGCGCCAAATGTATACTTTGACGTTCGGCAGCGCAAACCACTGGTTAGAGTCATTTTTTTGACTCAAACCAATGTGCCACGTCGTAAAGAAAAACGACAGTAACGCAGCGAAAATGACTTTCATCCGGTTTACGACATCGCAAACCAGATACGTGCCATTTTTTGCCGCAATAGCATCAAAAAGCGGTGCAAACACAGCAGAATTTGCAAAGGAGCCCCAAAATTGATCCCAGAAGCCATAACAGACCCCAGGAAGATGACAACCAACCAGGAACCAGCTAGGAGGACCCACACAAGACCCAGGAGAGGGAGACGAAGAAAAGGAAATGTTGGTTCACTGCAGAGGAACAGGAAATACTGGTGAAAGAGGTGACGGAACACCAGCACCAACTATTTGTCACCTCTAAATTGCCAATTGGTAGGAGAAAGGCAATTTGCCAACAAATTGTCGATAAGATCAACAGTGTGGCAGAAGACACTGAGTACAAGAAACGCTGGCATGACTGCAAGCGCAGGACCAAGACAAAGATGGCAAGGAACAGGAAGTCAACACTGCAGACTGGAGGTGGGAGTCCGGCACCGCAGGAGGCCCTAGACCACATGGAGGACATGGTGGCAGCCGTCATCCCTGAGGAGATCATCACAGGGATACAAGGACAGGACATTGCAGACTACCAGGATACAACACAGATGCAGGGTAAGTGGCATGTGGGACAAAAATGTGTATTTGTTAATTGCAAGTGGGGGGCATACCTCCTACACAATGCATGTCAGCCATGATAATCAGGTAGTGGAAAGGACAAAGGGACATGGCATGGGGGCATGGGCTGTTCAGGGGAAACCTGGGGCACAGCACATCACTACACCAACAACGTTTGCATTGAGGTACTCTGCCATGCCAAGGATGTTGGAAAACCAAAGTCAGTCCAGGAGGGTAGGGTACAACTTAAAACTAGCCTTCTGTCACACGGCAGCTGGTATTGTTGCTACATAAACTAGGGCTCAATTTCCAGTCTCTGGCCATATCTGCAAGTGGTATTTACCAATGACAACAGTTGCCACTACCACCTCTGCTGTTTGTGCAGGTCAAGTAGCTAATGGCAGTTACGTATCCATGGATCAAACACACCCAAAATAGAGGGTTCAGGATGACAACGTTATCAATCCTCTGTAATTAATAAAAATGAGCAAAACCTGTCAAATGCTCATGTCTAAAGGTGCTACAAACATCACGTATTGTATGTAACAATATGAGGTGCACAGCAGTAATGTCATACCCAAACTACACATGTCATGGTCTACCATGTGCCTGTGTCACAATAGCAGCAATGCCAGCAAGCAACATCTCAAGTGTCATAGTGCTAAGACATCATCATTGAGGGGGAAGACATATGTTTCCAGCCAATAAAACACACCTGCACAGTCATACGGGGAAATGGAACATTGCTAGGACCATCAGTGCAATCCAATGTAGCACACATTCCCCAACATCAGCAGTACACACTAACAATGCTGACACCTGTATTGTGCCATCCCAATGCTATACATAGTATATGCTAGGTCTCAGCAACATATACGTGGATGTGAATTATCAGAGACTGGGTCAGTTCCAGATTGTTAAGTGTAGTGCAAGTGCCATCAGAACACCCACAGCCAGTGCGAGGCCACACCATGATGATAGAAGTAGACGGAGGGTTGAGTAGGACAAGAAGGTGGCAACATAAAATTTGGGCAGAACCTACACCTAGAGGATGTGACGCAGACATTCACCCAAACAGCCCACACTACATGTGACATGGAGGTGGGGCACAGGCCTGGAGACTGCTAACCTTAATGACAGGAACAATGAACATGAATCAAGATTACAATGTCCCACTAATAGGAAGACAGGCACGTCACATTTCAAATGCCACAACACAGACACACTAATTGTACAATATCTCATTGCAGAGGACAATGTCTTTCCTGGGGATATGCCTGTCCTGGACTTCCCTGATGACATGGATGACGAGCTGACAAACATCAGCCACCAGACCCTCCAAGATGGCCTTGGAACCCTCCAGACCCCACCTTCAGTCACAAGGAGGAGCACAGAAGTAGCAGCCATCCCAGAAAACCCACCCACCACCCCAATTTTACAACCTGCCATCTCCAACCCAGCTGAGGACTCTGAGGACACTGGCACCAGCATTGAGAGGACTGTAGTTGGAGTACAGTGGGAGCTGGCCAAGGAGGTGCGGGTGGGGATGCAAAATATGGCATCCAGCCTTGAGGGGGTGCGTTCGTGCATGATGTCATCTGCAGAACAGACAGTAGCCATGCAAGCAAGGAACATCTATCATGCAAGAAATTCAAAAAAGTGTAAAGGAAATCAGCACTGCAGTAAGGGAGTTGCC
Source organism: Pleurodeles waltl (assembly GCF_031143425.1). Classification (NCBI taxonomy): domain Eukaryota; kingdom Metazoa; phylum Chordata; class Amphibia; order Caudata; family Salamandridae; genus Pleurodeles; species Pleurodeles waltl. Next base: position 813,909,901 of record NC_090437.1, on the reverse strand, counting down.
ACAACACCTCACACACCAAACCTTTCACTGCTTACACGAATGCAATAATGACCCCCTCACGGCCGACCTGACTGCCTACCACAGTGATGTAGCTGCTATACTTAAGCACCAGCATCTCCTCCTTGCTGCAGTACTGCCCTTAATAGCCCCACACTTGGCAGCTACCTGGATTTCTGACTCCACGTCTTCAAACACTGAAGTGTGTGTTGCCCCTTCAAACCCACCACCACCAAGGGCAGAGGAGACGACACACACATCAGAAGAAGAAGACGTGGAACAGATCACCTTCACCCGTAAGAGTACCTGGTAGCACAAGTCCATGCCAAATGGGCAATTTTATCCTAGGTACTGTGCTTGTTAACATGCCAGTTTTGCAACAGCTGCTCACATGCATTGTTCTCCAACCCACTGTTTACCTTTGACACTATGCTCTGTGATTGTCTCTCACTACCTCATTGGCAATTCATGTTCCTCTGCACTGTATGTTACTTCACCCTAGCATGTCCAATGACATGTACCATTGCACCTGTTTAGTATCACAATCGAATGCATCACACTAATGGACTCACAATCCTGGACTACGTAAATATTGCACTACAGCACTTTAAAATAAATAGCACTTACACAACCACTTTGTCTCTGTGTAATGTGATACATCAGCCGTGTAGGAGATTAGTGATGTATGTCACATATCAATGGCCATAGAATGTCAATACAACTGCCTTGAAAGATTGTGGGCTGATAACTATGCACTAGGTTCTGGATTGTATCATCATCTGCACTTCCTGATGCTTATTTCTGAAGTAAATAGAAAACAGTATAATGCTGTGTTAGACTGAAAAAGTCTGCCTCAAGGGATGTTTAAGCAGAAAATCAATGTGTTCAAAATTGCCTTCTAGACAATCTTTATGTCTGTGACATCTGACTATAAACTTTCTTCACACACACACCATACAGCAGGAATGGGTGTGTACACGTGTATTGACAAATATGTGACCTGGGAGTACAATGTAAGAAATGATAGCTGTGAGTTATGTATACAATACTACATAAGATTATACCATCACTCACCTTATCAGGTTTCACATAAACATCAGGCTGCAGGCAGACGTACCACAGTGCCCAAGATTCCAAATTAAGTCTCAAACGATGACAGATTGAAAATACACATCCAAACTTAACAACACATTGGGAACCATAGTAACTTTGAGTGGTGGGTGCAATAGATGGCAGATGCATAGAGAAGTGGCTTTGGTGTAGCTGCCAATGTGCCAGCTCAATTGGAAGTGGGAATAACCATGTCAACTGATGGGATTTGGATGCAGGATGAAACATGAATGCTAATACTAAATTGACACTGTTCACCCATGCCAAGGCCCTGATCCCCAAGCATATGACACATACTGTAAAGGAGTACCTAAATATTTATTAACAGTAAAAAAAACAGATACTAAAACTAGGGGAAACACCTTAACTAACCTAACCTATCCTAACTACAAGCAAAACAGATCACAGCACACAATGCGCAATAGTAAACAAAAAGGTTATGACACTCTGTAGTGTTAGGTTAAGTAGATGAAGAAAACAGGCACATCAGTATTCAAATCTTGTCTTGAGAAGTGAGTTATTTTATTGTGGGCGAAGTTGCATTCAAAAAGCAAAGAACATCATTCCAGACACAGCCAACACGTGTTTCGTCACACTGGTGACTTTTTCAAGGCTGTAAAAAAACATACATATACATACTTGATGTATCAGTGGAAATTACAAATTGAAACAAGTATATATGACCAAAGGAAGCCATCATGTACAATGGTTTGTGCAAGGGGTGACAAGATCCCAAGGTCAGGCAAGCATATATACGCACCATGGACATGGCTTAAGAAATTCCAGAAATATCACCTGTGTGTACCAAATTACACCCAAGCCTACAAGAGGTGAAAAAGACGGCAGAATTCTTGCAAGTTTCCCTGAGTTGAGTAGTCTGAGAAACTTTAGTGACCAAGTGTAGTGACATGGAAGAGAGCTCAGTTAAAGTGACTAAAAACCGAGTGATAAAAACAGGGAAAGTAGAAAAAAAGGTTTTAAACACAATTGAGAACCATGAGTCAGATTCAAGAAAATCAAGGAGACTAGTGGTCTCAAAACATACCTATTCTGGCATACTGGTAATAACAAGATAAATCTAAACAATCTCAGGAATAGAAGTACAGTCCTTGCATCAGAATAGTCTGAGAAAAAACATGGGGGAAACAAAGTAAGCTAAAAATAAATAATGTGAAGCATAGACAACCGTAAAAGAAATGTAAGTTAAGGGATCCATTGAAAAATCCCAATGTGAGAAATACCTGTAATTAGTTATTGCCGGTATTAATATGCCACACTGGAAAAGGCGTCCTTTTTAGGTGAAGGAAAGCCAATACTTAGGACCATGGTAAGTCCATGAGCCAAATTCTAAGAAAGAATATAAAAGACCATTACAATGCGAGAGTAAGAAGAGAAAAGTCTCTAGGGGCAAACCACACCAATGACTCATGATCCAAAAGAAACCCAGGCGAGAATTAGAGTTAAAATTACAACTAAAAGATAAATGAAACCAAAGCCAAATGCCACCCCTAATGTAGATTATGGAATTTGGAGTCGCACGAGTGAAGCGACTACTACCGCCAGTTAGGTAACAAGTGACTTTGGTGGTCATTACAACCCTGGCGGTCGGTAAAACCGCCAACAGGCCGGCGGAAAAAAATTTGGAATTATGACCGTGGCGGAAACCGCCAACAAAGACAGCCACTTTAACACTCCGACTGCCACAGCGGTACAGACAAACAGCGCGGCGGTCACCGCCAACAGACAGGCGGAGGAACATGTACCGCCTACAGTATCACAACCTACCAATCCGCCACCTTTTCCGGGGCGGATTCACTGCAGATAAAAAAACGGTGGAAACAGCCATTTCAAAGGGAAAACGCTCACCTCTGCACACCCCATGAGGAATCCGGACGCCATGGAGCCGTAACTCCATATTCTCCCTGCAATAGTCTTCCTGCTCCTATACGAGGATCAACAACGCCGTCGGCGAAGACCACGTGAGTACTGCACCTAGGACATAGGGGAGGGGGAGGGAAAAACACAGGGACACACACAACCAACATCACAACCCCCACCCGACCCTCACCCACTACAACACACACACCAATGCATAAACAAACATTACAGTAACAACCCCCAACTCCCCCGGAAGAATGCAAAGACAAAAGGAAATGAGTTGAACCATTGTAATATATCAAAATACAGTAACCAAATATATACAGATATATACTGTATACACATCAAACAAAATATACACCACAATTAGTAGTGCAGGTAATGCACCATTCATTGTCCGTGGACCACTGGGCCCAAAATGCATGGGTGAGGCCCACACTAGATACCTGATCAAAACGGAGAGAACACTGCAGGGGCATCAGATAGAAATACAACAGGCACCTCGGGGGAAGGGAAGGGGGGCACCTCAGCCGGATGAGTGCACCACCCTACATCCACGAGGGGGCTCCATGCCCATTGATGTATCCTGGGGAGTGCAAAGCCACAGTCTCTCAAGTCTCTACAGTGGGTGGGTTGCCCACTGTACCATCCTGGGGAGTGCAAAGCCACAGTCTCTCAAGTCTCTACAGTGGGTGGGTTGCCCACTGTACCATCCTGGGGAGTGCAAAGCCACAGTCTCTCAAGTCTCTACAGTGGGTGGGTTTCCTACTGCCATATCCTGGGGAGTGCAAAGCCACAGTCTATCAAGTCTCTACAGTGGGTGGCTTGCCCACTGCCATATCCTGGGGAGTGCAAAGCCACAGTCTCTCAAGTCTCTACAGTGGGTGGCTTGCCCACTGTACCATCCTGGGGAGTGCAAAGCCAGAGTCTGTCAAGTGGATTACAGGCTCCACTGGTGCCCAGAGTGTTTCATCCTGTGCAGGACAGGTTCTGGAGGGGGACTGTTGCCCAGAGTGCTTCATCCTGTGCAGGACAGACGGATTGGATGCATGTCTCCACTAGTTCTGGAGGGGGACTGGTGCCCAGAGTGCTTCATCCTGTGCAGGACAGACGGAGTGGATGCATGTCTCCACTGATTCTGGAGGGGGACTGGTGCCCAGAGTGCTTCATCCTGTGAAGGACAAACGGAGTGGATGCATGTCTCCACTGGTTCTGGAGGGGGACTGGTGCCCAGATTGCAACACTCACCCCGTGACGGTCCCTGTTGCGTCACTGTCCCTGCCGCTAATGGGCTAGCGGTGTATTCCATGGTGGTCTTTGCCCTGTTCAGCGGTGTTTGAGTTGGCAGTTTCTGACCTGTTCAGTGGTGCTTGCCCTGTTCAGTGGTGTATTCCATGGCGGTCTTTGCCCTGTTCAGCGGTGTTGAGTTGGCAGTTTCTGACCTGTTCAGCGGTGCTTGCCCTGTTCAGCGGTGTATTCCATGGCGGTCTTTGCCCTGTTCAGCAGTGTTTGAGTTGGCAGTTTCTGACCTGTTCAGCGGTGCTTGCCCTGTTCAGCGGTGCATTCCATGGCGGTCTTTACCCTGTTCAGCAGTGCTTGAGTTGGCAGTTTCTGACCTGTTCAGCGATGCATTCCATGGCGGTCTTTGCCTTGTTCAGCGGTGCTTGAGTTGGCAGTTTCTGACCTGTTCAGCGGTGCTTGCCCTGTTCAGCGGTGCATTCCATGGCGGTCTTTGCCCTGTTCAGCAGTGCTTGAGTTGGCAGTTTCTGACCTGTTCAGCGGTGCTTTCCATGGCGGTCTTTGCCTTGTTCAGCGGTCCCGGGTCTGTTCAGCAGTGCTTGCCAAGGCGGTCCTTCATTGCCCAGCAGGCCTGTGGCTGGCGGTCCTTCATGGGTCAGCTGGGCTGTGGCTTGCGGGGCCCTCCTGGCCAGTGACGATTGGGCAGGCCTCCTGGGCAGTGATTCTGGCGTTGGCCTCCTGGGCAGTGACTACGGCGGTGGCCTCCTGGCCAGTGACGATTAGGCTGGCCTCCTGGGCAGTGACTCTGGCAGTGGCCGCATGGGCAGTGACTCCGGCGGTGGCCTTCTGGCCAGTGACGATTAGGCTGGCCTCCTGGGCAGTGACTCTGGCAGTGGCCTCCTGGGCAGTGACTCCGGCGGGGGCCTCCTGGCCAGTGACTCTGGGGCTGGCCTCCTGGGCAGTGACTTTGGTGGTAGCCTCCTGGCCAGTGACGATTGGGCTGGCCTCCTAGGCAGTGACTCTGGCGGTGGCCTCCTGGCCAGTGACTCTGGGGTTGGCCTCCTGGCCAGTGATGATTGGGCTGGCCTCCTGGGCAGTGACTCCGGCGGTGGCCTCCTGGCCAGTGACTCTGGGGCTGGCCTCCTGGGCAGTGACTCTGGTGGTGGCCTCCTGGCCAGTGACGATTGGGCTGGCCTCCTGGGCAGTGATGATTGGGCTGGCCTCCTGGGCAGTGGCCTCCTGGCCAGTGACGATTGGGCTGGCCTCCTGGGCAGTGACTCCGGCGGTGGCCTCCTGGCCAGTGACGATTGGGCTGGCGGTGGCCTCCTGGGCATCGGGGATGATGCCGGTCTTCTCCGCTGTACTGCCCCTCCCAGACTTTGGAGATTTCTTCTGCCCCTTCCCCACCTTGGGAGGAGTCACAACTGAGTCGACACTACCCCCGGGACAGTTGTGAGTGGCTTTGCTGGCTGGAGTCTTCCCCTTCTCCCGCCGGGCACTGTCCAACTTCTGGTGCTTCACAGGGGGGGACTGGCTGTGCTGTGGCTCCGTGCCACACTGGCTGGCCTGGTGGCCAGTGCACTCCACATACCTGTAACAGGCACCACTGGTCCCGGCGATTTTTTGGCTCAGGTGCTAGTACGGGACCTATGAGTTGGAGGGGGGTGGGAAAGAGCTCAAGGTTGGCCAGGAAAAGTTTCTTAGAAACACTGGGACGAGTAGCTGGAGGAGGTTTGGGAGTGGAGGAAGAGGTAGTGGTTGTAGGAGGTGTAAGTTTGGTGATTTGGGGTGAAGGTGCATGCGCTGGAGGCTGTCGTGAGGTGGATGGCTGTTGGGTGGGTGTGTGCCTGCGTTTGTGTTTCTTCTAAGGGGGCATCGCACACACACTGGGAGAGGACACTGGGGATGTGTAAATGGGAGTGGGGGTGGTGAGTGCATGTGAGAGGGGTGTGGTGGTGGGTGTGCTGGTGGGGGACGTAGTGGCTGTAGAGGTAGTGCATGCAGGTGAGAGTGTAGACGAGACTGGGAGGGAGGAGGGAGATGACGAGGAGGGGGACACAGCGGAGGCAGTTGATGTTGGTGTGTCTGTATGTGTGTGATGCTTACGTGAGTGCCTGTGGGATGTGTGGTGCTTATGTTTGCCTGAGCTTCCCTTGTGTGGTGAGGTGTGTGCAGGCTGGTCTGATGGTGTGCTTGGGATAGGCTGGGAATTGGGTCTGGGTGGAGGAAGTTGGAGGGGGGAGGCTAGGCACAGGGACAATGGCTGCCATCAGTGCTGAGGCCAGAGTTTGCAGGGTTCGATGAAGGGCAGCCTGACCAGAATGAATGCCCTCCAGGAATGCATTTGTGTGTTGCAATTCGCTTTCTACACCCTGGATGGCATTCAAAATGGTAGACTGCCCAACAGTGAGGGACCTGATGAGGTCAATGGCCTCCTCACTGAGGGCAGCAGAGGTGACAGGGTCAGGGGCTGAGGTGCCTGGGGCGAAGGTGATGCCCTCCCCCCTGGCTGGGCGGGCACGGGGCGAAGGCTGAGGGGCTGCTGGGAGGGCGGTGCTGGTAGAGGGGGGGCGGCTGTACCTGTAGAAGTGGGGGGCACACATTTTTCCACCACCACAAGGGAGCCCGTGTCGCTGGTTGCTGATCCTGTCCCCGCTGTGAAGGTCCCTTCGCCCTCCAGCCCACTGGTGTATTCCGAGTCCGTGGTGTGGCCCTCCATGGCCATGTGGGATGCAGCTCCCTCGTGCTCCGGTGCCACTGTACCTCCGCCTGATGATGCTGATGCACACAAGAACAGGGAGACCACAAAAAGGGGGGGGACGACAGAAGAAAGACAGGTTGAGTGCATGGCTTACCGCTGGCGGACAAGACAGACACAGCAGCCCCCTGCACTACGTTGCGCTGTTGGGCTCTACAGATGCAATTCCTGGGATATGTCCTACATGGCTATGGTCGACACCTGCACACATAGATGACACAGGGGCATGTATACCTGTACTTGGCACTGTACAGAGGTGGGGTGGGGTGCCACATGGCCTGCATTACGGAGGGACCTAGCCTACGGAACTCGCCCTGGCCTAGGGAAACCCACAGCCCTCCTCCCCACCCAGACACCATCACGGCACACAAAGTCCGCTGAATGATGTTGTACTCACCCCCTTGTGTCTGCTGTGATGCCCTGAAGCGCCCATCCAACTCAGGGTAGGCCACCGCCAGGATCCGGAACATCGGGGGGTCATGGTTCGACGGGCACCCCTCCCACGTTGGGAGGCCATCCCCAGCTGAGCCTCCGCCGTCTTCTTGCTCCAGCAGCGAATGTTCTCCCATCTTTTATGGCAGTGGGTGCTCCGTCTGTGGTGGACCCCCAGGGTCCGGACGTCCTTGGCGATGGCACGCCAAATATCCTTCTTCTGGTGGGCGCTGACCTACATGACATGTACAGGGGAAGAAGAGAAGTCATTACCAACTGCACCGTCGAAGTGAGTGGCCCACATCCCTACCCTTGCCATGTGGCACATGCATTCACAGCCCTTCATGCACGCAGAACTGTGCCCCCTCATTCTTGCAACCAGCCCTCTCCACACAGGCATAGCCCATACAACGTGCTCCATGTGTACTTACCTGTTGGTCTGGAGGACCATAGAGTAGCGTGTACTGGGGGAGGACCCCGTCCACGAGCTTCTCCAACTCCTCTGCAGTGAAGGCAGGGGCCCTTTCCCCAGACGCACGAGCCATTGTCTCTTCCAGACCAAGGTCACAGCAGCGCTTGCAGTGTAGGTCCTCTCCTGTCGAAGATCAGATCAGGTATTGAGTGATTCAACAGATAGAAAATGTCGGTCATGTCCGCGGCGGTCACGTCCGCGGCGGTGCGTACCATCACCGCCGACGTACATCGTCATTGGCTCCTGGGACCCATAGGGTCCAATGTTAACCAATGCAGCAATGCGCTGCGGTCTTCGATCGCCTACCGCGACGGTGTACAACGCCAGCGCAGTAACCTGACATCCCATTGCCCTACTTTAGAGGTCAGGCAGCCGCCATTTCAGGGGCCCACATGGCCTCATTCCCAACTGCATCACACAGACCTAGGCCTTGTCGTGCAACACAAACACAGGCCAGATTTTGTGTAGTAATGGTGTTCTGTGTAGACTGTGGGTACATACCTCTGAGTTGTTTGACTCTGTGGTCGCTGTTGTCATTCCTAGGCACCGTCCGCTGGGACATGTGAGGAGATGGCGGAATCCTCTGGTTTATTGACCGCTGGTGGACCTGTTGACAATGGAGGAAAGACATTTGATCATCAACTACAGGTTTGACCGTGCCACAATCCAGGAACTGTGTGCCCAGTTGGAGCCAGACCTGATGTCAGCAATCCGCCATCCCACAGGGATCCCCCCTCAAGTGCAGGTGCTATCAGTGCTCCATTTCCTTGCAAGTGGGTCATTTCAAACAACAGTGGCCATAGCATCAGGGATGTCCCAGCCTATGTTTTCCAACGTGTTGTCCAGAGTGTTGTCTGCCCTGCTGAAACACATGCAGAGCTACATCGTTTTCCCTCAGGTGGAGAATGTGCCTACAGTTAAAGGTGACTTCTATGCCCTTGGACATATCCCCAACATCATAGGTGCCATTGATGGGACCCATGTAGCTCTGGTCCCCCCCCACAGGAGTGAACAGGTGTACAGGAACCGGAAGAGTTATCATTCGATGAATGTACAGATGGTATGTTTGGCAGACCAGTACATCTCCCAGGTAAATACTATGTTCCCTGGCTCTGTGCATGATGCCTACATCCTGCGGAATAGCAGCATCCCTTATGTGATGGGTCAGCTTCAGAGGCACCAGGTGTGGCTATTAGAGGACTCTGGTTACCCCAACCTGTCATGGCTACTGACCCCAGTGAGGAATCCCAGGATCAGGGCAGAGGAACGCTACAATGAGGCTCATGGGCGGACTAGGAGGGTGATCGAACGCACCTTCGGCATCCTGAAGGCCAGGTTCAGGTGCCTCCATATGACAGGTGGTTCCCTATTCTACTCACCAAGGAAGGTGTGCCAGATCCTCTTGGCCTGCTGTATGCTTCACAACTTGGCTTTGCGACAACAGGTGCCTTTTCTGCAGGAGGATGGTCCAGATGACAGTGTTGTAGCAGCTGTGGAGCCTGCGGACAGTGATGAGTAGGAAGCAGAGGAAGAAGACATTGACAACAGGGACTCAGTTATCCAGCAATATTTCCAGTGACACACAGGTGAGAACACATTCCTGCCCACGACAAGTACTTTCACACTTTTACCTCTATCCTGTCTGTCGATTTCAACCAGTATATGGTAACTGAGTTGTACATTTCCCTTACAGTTTCACAGGTGTGGTTTACAACGTGTGTTATCTGCTTAGATTCCTCATGGACTTGAGATGTGTGACATAGGTATGTTGACATTACATTTGAAAACGCATTTTGTCACTGTCATTGCTAATACACATTTTCGAAATCACAGACTGACTCCAGATTGTTTTGTGGTTCAAGGGTGTTTATTGAAGTGTTCAATATTGGAGGGGGGTTGTAAAATTGTGAGCGGTGATGATGGAGGAATGTCCATGGCAGAGTCCAGTCTATTAGTCTCACAGGTGCACACCCGAGATGGGCATAGGAAGTGGAGCTGGGGCAGTTCCAAGTTGGACAGGATTACAAAGTGGGACAGTAGGATGACAATCAGGGTGGTCTCATTTCTTGGCGGGGGTCTTGGCATCGTGCTCTATCTTGTTCCTGGATCTCAGGGACCGTTTGCGGGGTGGATCTCCGTCTGCAGGGGGTGGGGTGCTGTTGTGGAGGTCCTGTGGCGGGGCGTCCTGTCCACTAGCGCCGGCGGAGGTGGTGGGCAGTTCATCGTCCATGCTAGTGTCAGGGGCCCCTTGCAGTGCCACAGTGTCCCTACTGGTGTTAAGTATCTCCTTCAGCACCCCGATGATGGTGCTCAGGGAGGAGCTGATGGTTCTGAGTTCCTCCCTGAAGCCCAAATACTGTTCCTCCTGCAGCCGCTGGGTCTCCTGAAACTTGGAGAGAACAAAGAAAATTGCCGATAAAATTGGTTAATCATCACTACATATATTATCATTTTAATCAATAGTCAGGGATGAAACCAAGATTAAAAACAAGAGAAAGTAGTAGATTGAGTGTCAATGCTCAATTACTTTCAAAGAGCAGTAAACTCGGAGGAATAACACTCTAGAGATCCCCCTAAACCAGGGTCAACATGTTTCGCGTCGTGTGGTCCCCACGGATCCAATGACGCTTCATCAAGACCAAGATATTTAAGACGTAAGTCAGCTCTTCTCCAAATAAACAAAAATTAGTAATATAGAAATTAAAAATTATATAAGCCGGTCACTTACATTGAAGTATACTGGCTAAGTCACAGTCAGGTCGCCCTAGAAAACACAAGGTAGAAACAAACACCAAAAATATACCCAACAAGTGGTCATAGGTGTAGTCATGCAAACATTGTGCAGTCAATCATAGAAGGAGATGTGATGACAATAAAGTGGGCTTACCACCCGCAAGTCGGGAACAGGCTCCTTGGTAAGCACGTTCCGAGGACTCGGTTAATAGCTAGATATAGTAAACATAAATCATCAACATATGTCAATGTGAAGCATCTGTCATATGTGTATTATAGGACAAATCAGTACCCTCGTTTGGTAGTACATATAGTAGTGAAGATATGAAAGAAAAAGGGTGTCGAACATATCCTCACCAAACAATGTATATAGTGTAACAATTGTTGTACAGTAACTAGGTCATTAAAACATTGATAATGGTGATAAACAAACCACTGATAATGATGATCAAGGAGTGACACTTAGGTGGTATTAATCACAGTAAATAAAGCTTTCAACGATGCTGTAGATGTTAATACGGCTGTTAAAAATAGACTGACTCAGTCACAGGGACGCTATTCGAATTACCAAAAAGCGTCAGTATGTCAAATAACACAATACAGTTACCGACCGAAATAAGGTGGTAGCTCAATCCATCGCTAAGTTTATATAAAGAATGTCCAAAGTACTTACAACAGAGTAACCGGTCAGAATTTTGGACCTACCCTCCGGAATCGTGAAATCGCAACTAAACGCGGTAAAACGCCACCGGAGTTCTTAAGGACGTCACCGACCCGGAAGTAGGCAATTAACCAAGCTCCATCTTCCTAGCTATGGAGGTGTGCTGCACCTGTGCTCCAAATAGCTGTTGCTCTACCCGTACGATTTCCTCCACCATGACCCTGAGCTCCTCCTCAGAGAACCTGGGGTGTCTTTGCCGTGCCATGGGGTGGTGTAGGTGATGTGTGGGGCGGTGTATGTGGTGATAAGTGTGGTGATATGTAGTGGTGTTTTGTGCGTGGAAGTAGTGTGGGTGATGGTGTTGTGTGCCTGTGGCTGCTAGTGTTCTTGCTGGTGCTGTCTCTCTCTGGCTTTCGTTCGTGATTTGTTGTCGTAAGGGTTTCTGGGTGATGTGGGTGTGTGTTTTATATTGTATTGGGAGTGTGGGAGTGGTGTGTGTATGTGTATCAGGTGTGTGTATTTCGAATTGTCCAATGTGGGGGTGTTTTGTAGAAGTGTGTGCATTTTGAGCGTGGCGGTTTGTACCGCCAATGGAATACTGCGTTGAAAGTGGCGGACTTGTGTGGGTGTCTGAATTTTGTCGGATTTTCGAGATGTGGGTCGTAATAGCTGTGGCGGAATTCCGCAGCCGCAGCAGTGTGTTGGCGGTCTTCTGCACAGCAGTAAGCGGCTTTTACCGCCAATGTTGTAATGACCCCCTTTATTTGTAAAGTTAGAAAAGAATACAGCCAACGATATGCGATCTCGTGCTCCAATACGGGCATCCATTCAGCCCACGAAAATAATGCTATGTAGATACATAGCTAATTTTTAGATTCAAAAGCCCGGAACTCAAGCTCCGACTCACCGCATAGGTGACCAATGCCGTACACCCCCCAAAAAATAACTGTTTCTTAGAAAATATAAACCTGGAACCCAAGTTCCGACTCACCGCGTAAAAGTCTAATGCCGTAAACCCATGATTTGTTGTGTTTCCATCGGTTCCCAGTAGAACGTTGAGAACGCGTCTAAGTAGTCAACGTGACACACGTGACTTAAACAGTCACTAAAATAAAGATAGGACTATCGAAAATATGAACGACGACAAAGAGTAAATATACCAGTAAAAAGGGGAGCCATATTAAGTGCAAGAACTGTGTGAGAGGAAAAACAAAGTACAATGTGAACACCGAGTAGCTATAAGCTAATGGGCATGCAAAGAGGCAGCTAGGAGACAAAAGAGAGATGCCATGTAGTAAAAGAAACAGAAGGTAAAGGAAAGCCCAGGTTCCAGTCATGCCTACGTCCTAATAGGTGTAACAGATTCAGGCATCTATGGTAAGACAGAAACAATATATATAAGGTAACGTACAAAAATGGCGTGCAGCCTTGAGGCCACACATATAGTTATACAAAGAAATCAAAAGCAAATGTATTACAAATTACAAACGAAAGAGATTAAACAGTGATTATTCATAAAGGTTGAAGTTGGTCAAGTCAATGATGGTCATAGTCATACGAACATATATATATATGTAAACAACATGTCCAACATGAAAAGTACAGTAACAGGATTTTTCTCAGAGTGGCCAACCACAATGTTGCACAAAGAGGTATACCTAGTACAAATAAGAAGACTCATTATGGGATATAGTCAGGGAGACCAAGAACAATATAGACAAAAATAAATAATTTTATCAAGGTAGAACGGGCACCCCAATAGAAGGGACAGTAATGCATAGAGTAGCTACGTAATGAGGACCGGGCTAGTGAAGAAAACACATGTAATTCCCGGTCCAAATTGAGGCCCATATCAACAGCCCTAAGTTTCAATATCCATCTGGCCTCACATTTGCACAAGTCCTTAGTCCTATTGCCAAATCTAGGTGCAGTTTTAAAATGAGCAATCCCGAGGAATTGGATATTGAGAATGTCATTCTCTCCATGCAGTAGATTGAAATGTGTAGCAAGAGGATAAGTTTGATTATGGTTCCTGATAGCTCTAATATGCTCTTGTATTCATTCTTTCAAAGGTAGAATTGTGCTTCCCATGTATATCAGACCACATACACAAATAATGCAGTACACAGTATATTTAGTGTTACAGTTGATAAATTGTCTGATGTGGTGGGTGACCCCAGTGTTGTAAGAAAAAGTCGTTGTTTTGTTGAGAGCCATAGAACATGAAACACAGCAACCACATTTATAAAAGCCAATTGGTGAGTTGGGGAGCCAAGTAAGCTGGGATGTTTTGGCAGGTGGAGCCAGAAAGCTGGGACATTGGAGAGTTCTCAAGGTTTTCCACCTGCTGTGTATGATAGATGGAGTTTTATTGATCACAGTAGCCAAATTACCATCTAATAGTAAGAGATGCCAGTGTTTTTTCAAAATCCGGTAGATTTGCATACTGGCAGGGCTAAATTTACTAATAAATGGAATGGCCTTCTTCTTACCCAAGTCAGTCTGTCTACTACGGCCTCTAATAAGTAAAGATTGTCGTTGTTTCACAGTAATCCGTTTACTGGCCTTGGAGATCAATTCTACAGAGTATCCCCTAGCGTGAAAATGTTGTGTTAGGTCCCCAAGCTCTTTTATGAAAATAGTTTTGTCACTACAGTTACGTCGTATCCGCACCATCTACCATTCGGTATGGCTTGGATTTGGGACTTGGGGTGTGCACTACAGGGAGTGCAGAATTATTAGGCAAGTTGTATTTTTGAGGATTAATTTTATTATTGAACAACAACCATGTTCTCAATGAACCCAAAAAACTCATTAATATCAAAGCTGAATATTTTTGGAAGTAGTTTTTAGTTTGTTTTTAGTTTTAGCTATGTTAGGGGGATATCTGTGTGTGCAGGTGACTATTACTGTGCATAATTATTAGGCAACTTAACAAAAAAAAAATATATACCCATTTCAATTATTTATTATTACCAGTGAAACCAATATAACATCTCAACATTCACAAATATACATTTCTGACATTCAAAAACAAAACAAAAACAAATCAGTGACCAATATAGCCACCTTTCTTTGCAAGGACACTCAAAAGCCTGCCATCCATGGATTCTGTCAGTGTTTTGATCTGTTCACCATCAACATTGCGTGCAGCAGCAACCACAGCCTCCCAGACACTGTTCAGAGAGGTGTACTGTTTTCCCTCCTTGTAAATCTCACATTTGATGATGGACCACAGGTTCTCAATGGGGTTCAGATCAGGTGAACAAGGAGGCCATGTCATTAGATTTCCTTCTTTTATACCCTTTCTTGCCAGCCACGCTGTGGAGTACTTGGACACGTGTGATGGAGCATTGTCCTGCATGAAAATCATGTTTTTCTTGAAGGATGCAGACTTCTTCCTGTACCACTGCTTGAAGAAGGTGTCTTCCAGGAACTGGCAGTAGGACTGGGAGTTGAGCTTGACTCCATCCTCAACCCGAAAAGGCCCCACAAGCTCATCTTTGATGATACCAGCCCAAACCAGTACTCCACCTCCACCTTGCTGGCGTCTGAGTCGGACTGGAGCTCTCTGCCCTTTACCAATCCAGCCACGGGCCAATCCATCTGGCCCATCAAGACTCACTCTCATTTCATCAGTCCATAAAACCTTAGAAAAATCAGTCTTGAGATATTTCTTGTCCCAGTCTTGACGTTTCAGCTTGTGTGTCTTGTTCAGTGGTGGTCGTCTTTCAGCCTTTCTTACCTTGGCCATGTCTCTGAGTATTGCACACCTTGTGCTTTTGGGCACTCCAGTGATGTTGCAGCTCTGAAATATGGCCAAACTGGTGGCAAGTGGCATCGTGACAGCTGCACGCCTGACTTTTCTCAGTTCATGGGCAGTTATTTTGCGCCTTGGTTTTTCCACACGCTTCTTGCGACCCTGTTGACTATTTTGAATGAAACGCTTGATTGTTCGATGATCACGCTTCAGAAGCTTTGCAATTTTAAGAGTGATGCATCCCTCTGCAAGATATCTCACTATTTTTGACTTTTCTGAGCCTGTCAAGTCCTTCTTTTGACCCATTTTGCCAAAGGAAAGGAAGTTGCCTAATAATTATGCACACCTGATATAGGGTGTTGATGTCATTAGACCACACCCCTTCTCATTACAGAGATGCACATCACCTAACATGCTTAATTGGTAGTAGGCTTTCGAGCCTATACAGCTTGGAGTAAGACAACATGCATAAAGAGGATGATGTGGTCAAAATACTCATTTGCCTAATAATTCTGCACTCCCTGTATGTGCGTGAAGGATGGAGTTACAGGCTGTAGGTTTTCTATATAACCAGGATGAGATTTTGCTCCCGGTAACGTATAGCAACAGATCAAGGAATTCAATCTGCGCATTGTCACTTTTGTAGGTAAAAGTTAGATTATATTCATTAGTATTAATGTGATCAATGAGTAGTTTGAGGTCCTCAGTATTGCCTGTCCAAATAGTGAGAATAATGTCAATGTATCTGGCCCAGAATAAAATATGTGAAGTGATGTTAGTAGGGCAGTTGGACCAGAGGTGTCGTTTTTCGAATTGTCCCATATAGGGATTGGCATAGGAAGGCGAGAATTTAGCTCCCATGGCCACCCCCTGGCATTGTTGGTACCATTGTCCGTTGTGTAGAAACACGTTATTCTCAAGAACTACTCTAGTAAGGTCCAAAAGCATTTGTGTATGTTCATAAAGAGTTGTATCACGATCAGCAAGTGTCAAGGAAAGCATATCTAAACCTTTTCCCAAAGGAAAAGAGGTGTATAGAGAGCTAGCATCAAGTGTCACAAAGGTGCACTCATCCGTCCAGTCTATATCCTCTAGTTGACAAAGTAAATCCCTAGAGTCCTGTATGTATGATGGTAAATTATGTACCAGTGGTTGTAAGAAAGAGTCAATGTATTCCGAGATCTGTTCGGTAGGAGAGCCTATGCCAGAGATGATAGGCCTACCCGGAGGGAAAAGCCCAGATTTGTGAACTTTTGGCAAGATGTAGATGCAAGGGGCCCGAGGTGTACTGTTAAACAGAAATCTGTATTCCTGTTCCGAAAGAAGCCAGAAATTCCTCCAATATGTTAATTTGTTTTCAATTAGCCTAACAATTTTGTGTAGGGGGTTGTCAAGTAGGTATGTGTAGGCATTCGTATCACTGAGTTGCCTGTCAATTTCGGACAAATAGTCTATTCTATTCATGACCACCACAATGCCCCCTTTGTCTGCTTCTCTAATGACAATATCGGTACATGTGGAGAGTCCCTGTAATGCCAAGAATTCTCTGTGGTTTAAATTATAACTGGGTCTTTGGTTGTGTGCTCTGAGTTTGTCCTCCAGTTCGAAAAGGTCAGTACTAACAGCCTTATAAAAGACATCAATGTTATTGTCAGGAGGTAATATGGGTACAAAAGTAGATCTAGGTTTCAGGCCGCTGTCAAGATCCAGATTAGGTTCAATGTTCAAATGAGAGAGTAAGTCCTCCATACTCACACCAGATGGTGTCGTACAGTCCAGGGACAAGATGGTCTGGATGTCCCGTATATCATTTACATATCTGTTACAAGTACGCTGAGACTGATTAGGTACCTTGTCCTATATAGGTTTGTTAAAGAAGAATTTTATTGAGTTTTAGACAAAGTATGTACGTGAACAGATCTATCTGAATTTCTGTAAAGTCCGGTTTACAAACAGGACAGAAACCCAAACCTTTCTGTAATACATTTATTTCATCATTGGTCAGTGTAAGCTTGGACAAATTAATGACCTGTACTGAGTCAGAAGGTACAGATGGTAGTAGTTTATTGCAACACTTCAAGTCTTTTGGGTCCTGGTAGTCGAGCGAGTGGTCACGCCTTCCCTTTTGTCTCCCACCATGTTTCTCCCCCCGCGGGTAGGTTTGCATTTGGATTCCTGTTGAAGTTCTGACGTATACCTTTCCTGTAGCGACCCAGTTCTTCTAAAAAAGGAGAGGGCTTGGGAACATTCTGTGTAGTCGAATTGGCAGTGGACTCCTCAATAAAAGGGTCCAAACTAGTACCGGAAAGATTGGAGGTATCGATATGCTTCTGCTAGGGACAGACACATCTGAAAGATTAGTATTACTACTCTTATCGGTACGGTCTCTGTTCACCTGGTCAAATCGGCGAGCAAAGGTATAAATGCGACCATTGGCATAGTCATTTTCATCTCTAGTAAGTTTCTTAAGTCTAACTACACATTACCCACAACTAGCCCTAACTACCCTAATCTAAACTTACTTATCACATTTAACTAAACACTCTAAACATCAACCCCCACCCCCCTTATATGAGGGGACACATGTAGGACAACATATACTAACCTAAACACATACTATCTTATCTTAAACAAATATATATATATATGTATGTATATATATATTTGTATACACAAAAACCCCAACATCATCCCCCACCCACAAATAAAACACATGTAAAAATATAATCCCCTCCACCCCAACCCACTTATACTAACTAAACTAACAGCCTATTCTAACCTAACACTAAGCCCCCTAAACCCACTAAATAAAAGAACCAGGAAAGAGGAGGAAGGGGAGGGAATCATAGCTGAGGGTCCAACAGTTACTAGTTTGCCCTCCGCAGGATCTTCTTTATCCCACCTAGGCTCCTGCTATTGCGGGACACCTCCTGCTGCAGTCTGTCTATCCTGTGCAACATCTGTTGCAAGTCATGTCGCATCTTCATAAATTCCACATTGTCAATGACTGCAGCAGGGGTGCTCTGTGTGCCACTAGTGGATGGTTGTGATGGTGCTGATGCCATGCTTGGAGGGGGAGGTGCAGGAGCTGCTTTAGTGGTCCAGGAGTGGATGATGTAGAGGGACCTGCAACAGTGGCTGTCATCCTTGGTGCCACTTGGGTCGGAGTGGTGGTGCTGGTGGTGGCGGCTGTTGTGGACACGGATGGGCCCCCTTGGCCAAATGCCCTCCAGACCCCTGTGGCTCTCTCATGGGGATAATGTTGTGCCATGTTGCGGAACCCAGACTCCACATCCAGAATGTGGCGGTAACGTATCACCCTCCTCTGGAATTCTCGGATCTGATTGGCATCCATATTGGCACAAGAAGACAGTAAATTCAGTAAATAAAGAATTGATGATTCCAGTGATCGATTGTAGGGTGATATCCGACTCGCTTCGCCGAATAGGACACTCCCGGACCAGCATACAGGTCACATATTTGGGCTTATCAGGGCTCGGATATCACCCTACAATCGGTCACTGGAATCATCGATTCTTTATTTACTGAATTTACTGTCTTCTTGTGCCTCTGGCCGGACGGGCCCAGCCTTGATAAAGTCACTTGTGTGACGAAACACGTGTTGGCTGTTTCCGGTAAGACGACACAAACCTACACCTGTGAATAAAGACTCTACCTACAACACCTACCCGGAATCATCGTTTTACTCCTCGCCTTTGGATTCATTGTATTTGGGCTCTACTTTCGTCCCACAATCATTGTTGAACTTTCACCTCTCTGTGTGCCTTGGTCTACCTGTACTTACTGTTTTTGTGTATCTTGATACACACATTTTTGTGCCCACCAGGGTAGTGGGGCACCTGACCAAATGGCACCTCTTTTTCTCATTTAACTTACTGTGTTACCCTAACAAGAATTGTAACGGAACGGAAGTGCGGCATTCTTACCACTCACTACCAGTGTCTAAAACTATTTTATCACTTTATATGTATGATGGAAGCGGTCAGGGGTCCCTTGCACAACATCATGCAAATAAATAATTTGTGACCATGCATTCACCAAGTTCAGGTATCCCATGATGACCCATTAACTTATGAGAATTGCATGGCTATAAATTGACACAGACCGCAAATGCATCAGCTCTGTTCCAGCAATTGTGCCCAAGACTAATTAAAACACACAGGAACAATGAACAGAGGGCCAGATATTTTTTTGTTCTTCAATTTGTAGCATTTGCTTCATGTTTTACGCTACAGCTATGGAAAGTAGCACCAAACATTTAGCTATTATCCCGTGTGCATTATTGTGGCATCCATTTATAATTTAAATACTGCACAAACCAATTCAAAGTATCAGCCTAAGATATTACCCGAGATTAGGAAGAACTTTGTACGTATGGCCATGAATACAGTTCAGACATGTATTCCAAATAATTGGTGACTACAGTCATTCCTTGCTTTATCATGTGAAATACATTTCGTTCCTGACCAGACCATGAATAAAACATAAGTTTGAGCCGTGTTACCTTCATCTATTGATGTCAAAGCAACACTAATTGACAAGATCGAGTTGTGTTTTGTAAGTTTGTGCAGCTTTTGCATCAACAAATGACAGTAATGTGTAGCAAATATAGTAGAAATCACGGCCACTGTATATTGAATTTGTATTCTACATGTCCACAAACATTGCATGCAGCATGTCAACAAATCTGCTACTGTCACTACAGAGCATTTAAATGTGCACATTACTCTGAATTATACTCACCAACAGGGCCACCAATCACCACACCCAGGTGGTCCAGCAGGTCTTGCTCTCTGGCAACAAGGTCAGCCCAGCGTTGCTTGAGTTGGTGGTTGTTGAGCTGTATGTTGAATATTCTCTTCAGATGGTACCGCACCTTGGACCACCTGAGCCTCCTCACCTCCGTGTGATACCCCTGTATCACCCTGCCACCAGCCTCTAACATCAGGGGGAGGAAGTGGCACACCAGCCAAATGAATGCCCCCAGCTCCTCCTCACCCATTCTCCCAAGACGTGGCCTTCCCAACATGACAGAAATAATAGCGAAAGGAAAGGGTAAAGAGGAAAATACAGGGAAAGGAGGGAGGAAAATTAAACTTAAATAACTAACAAACAGCCCAACAATGCCCCAACTAAAAATACCCACTACACTCTCCCAACAGTACAAAGACAAAATCAAACTCAAAAAATGACAAATACACACCGATTAACTGAGACAATTACAAATACAACAGATGACAAATTGAATGGCACACAGGAGACAAAAGCACAATTTGGACAGACAAAACTTTCAGCACAGCCACACAGTCTAGAAGAATCACAGACTGCAAAGTGAAAGTGAAAGTATACCCACTGCACCATTTCTGTAAACAGGATATCCTATTACATCACTTCCTGTCTCAAATGCAGTGCATTTTTATTAAGATGCGTGAAATTGTTATGACGCTTACGGGCCTTGCATCAAACTTTTTTGACGCAAATGCTTAAAAATACCTCACCATTCAAAGATCAATATATTTTCCATGGATAACCAATTTCATGGGGTGCAGTGTTGGATTTACCGCTAGGGACCAATGGATGTATAATGGCTGTGAGGATCATTTTTCAACACATATGAGGCCAAATTTAACACACAAGCGTAATTTTTCACGCGTTTGCATCAAAATATCTGTCTTTGTGTCAGTTTTCTCATTTTTAGCGTACATGAAAGCTGTAACTATACAGGGATAGGCTGTTAGGGCCTGCTGTGTGTGTTCCAGTGTTTGGGCACACGTGGCAGACCACACTACTGCGGACCATAATACTCATGTTGTTGTGCCGGATAAGCACTCTTGACTGACGCAACAGCAACCCAAACATTTGGAATAAAAATTGGTATTCCCTAGTTTGAGCAGGTGGTGCATCAATAGAGGATAGCAAGGCTACGCAACTTGCTACATTCACTCATGGCCTGTGGGTACGTGTCTGTGTCATTGCCTATTTCAATTGTTGATGTGCCTCTGTGTTTACGTCACAAGACGTGTTTTGCATAATGTGCTTGTATGCATGTATTCTAAATGTGGATAACCATTTGATGCCATTCATTGTGGTACATCAGTCAGGATAGGTGTTTGTCATACCCGTAGTGTCTAATGCTGTGTGGACTACCCTGACTTGGGGGACAAAACATCTCCCATGACAAACTATGCACAGGATAGAGGATGGTTGATAATGGCAATGTTACAAGGGTAATCCAACACCAATCCAATAAAGTTATCTTACACCACAGTTTGAGTCATATAAATGACCTATGTTTTGCCTGTGGTAGTAGAGGACCAGCAGACAATGCTGTATGTGTTCACATATTTCCAGTGGTTCATTGCACAAAGGTGACCAGTTCAAGTGTGCGGACATGTGTACGCTGTGTCAGTATTGGCCTCCATGTTGTCACAGTTACGTGCAGGTCTGGTCCTTAGTCACCACGCAAGCACCATCAATATGTTGTGGCCAATGTGAATCTGTGTGTGGACCATCAGGGCACCAACATGTTTTGTCCTTTCATACACATTAGCAAACGTTGTTTGTTGTGCTGGGGCAGTGTACCAAATCCATGCATATAGCCATATTACACTGTCACAGTTTGTCACTCATGAATATATGAAACCCAGACAAGGGATGGGGGCCGGATTAGCCAATTTTGATACATGTCCCAGACCATAATACGATAAGTAAACTGATTAAACTATATTATACATTTGAGGATTCATCGTAGACCTACCAGACACAACACCCCAGGAGGAAAGAGAGGGCAGGGAAAGCAACTATGAGACAAATGTAGCCACAGGGAACGTCTATGGTAACGCAAAGACAGGAACCAGTCAGGCTAACAGGATGCAGGCTCAGTCAGGAACAAAAATGAACAACATAAATACACAGTGAGCAGACTTTGACTCGGAAAAGCTGGAACAACACTGTGGGGAAAAAAAAAAAAACTTTACTTGTGCTGTGGGCTGCAACGATACACAATATCCCAAGGCCTGTGTTATACAAATGATTTCTACAGCAATGTACAACAATGAGATTCAGAAAATGGCAGCTTCTAAGCAGTTTCAGGCAGCAACAATGGCAGTGCAGGTTCAAATGGCTGGTCTGCATGGAAGTGCTCACAGGTGTGTGCAGCTTTAGTCTCTCACAAGTCCTGTAGGTGAGGATTACGTTCAAAGGGCCAACAGTACTTTTCACATGGGAAGCAATGGCAGCTAATTACAGGTCCTACCAACTACCAGGCAGTGCATTATCGGACCTGAAGTCCATGCAGACAGATGAACTATGACTATGGCATAACATACTGAAGAGGGAAGCACACAGGAGTCAGAATGTGAGTCTGGGTGTGTAGATGAAGGGTTTCAGGGTACAAATAGTCAATTTACAGGGCCCCCTAGAGAAGGGTGGGGAGAGACTGAAAACATGGCAGTGGCAGGACTTATTATCTGGGATGGACTGAGCAGGGCATGTCTTGTGAGCAATGCTTGCAATACCTGGGGCACTCGTGCTCCTTGCAAAGATAGCTGATGTCACACTTACTGCTGTCAAGGGTATGGTCATACATTGCTGTTGCCAATGCTATAGCACATCCACTGACTCATGTATGATAAACTTTATTTTACCTTATGATTAATGGTGTCTTAGTTGTGTGTCATGTGCTGCAATGGCACATGTTGGCAACATGGATGTGTCTTAGAGATGTAGTCCTCTGATTTTGCCCTTCACATGTGAAATAGACAGGACATATGTAATTTCCACTGTGTGTGATGTTGGGTGTACATTCATACCCATCAAACGTGATGTGGCTTGTTCAGTGTCCAAATCTGTATTTCTGCAATGCTCCATGAGGCTAAACTCTGATTATGATTCCTAGGGATCATGTGTTGCATAAATAATTACCCAGCCCATGATTGAGTGATGAAGTAAGGTGTTTAGGCCCATATTTATACTTTTTGACGCTAAACTGCGCTAACGCAGTTTAGCGTCAAAAAATTTTGCGCCGTCTAACGCCATTCTGAAGCGCCATGCGGGCGCCGTATTTATGGAATGGCGTTAGACGGCGCAATCAGACCGGCGCTGCCTGGTGTGCGTGGAAAAAAACCACGTAGACCAGGCAGCGCCGGCGTTGGGAAAAAATGACGTTAGGGCGTCTTAAAATGGCGCAAGTCAGGTTGACGCTAAAAAATCGTCTTAACCCGATTTGCGCCATTTTTTCGACGCCCAGACGCCATTTCATGACTCCTGTCTTAGTAAAGACAGGAGTCATGCCCCCTTGCCCAATGGCCATGCCCAGGGGACTTGTGTCCCCTGGGCATGGTCATTGGGCATAGTGGCATGTAGGGGGGCACAAATAAGGCCCCCCTATGCCACAAAAAAAATAAAAAAAATAAAAAAGTTATACTTACCTGAACTTACCTGTACTTCACTGGGATGGGTCCCTCCATCCTTGGGTGTCCTCCTGGGGTGGGCAGGGGTGGCAGGGGATGTCCCTGGGGGCAGGGGAGGGCACCTGTGGGCTCATTCTGAGCCCACAGGTCCCTTAACGCCTACCCTGACCCAGGCGTTAAATTCAGGCGCAAATGCGGGTTTTTTTGACCCGCCACCTCCCGGGCGTGATTTTTGCCCGGGAGTATAAATACGACGCATTTGCGTCGCCGTCATTTTTTTAGACGGGAACGCCTTCCTTGCATCTCATTAACGCAAGGAAGGCGTTCACGCAAAAAAATGACGCTCTTTCTTCATACTTTGGCGCAAGACGCGTCTAACGCCAAAGTATAAATATGGCGTTAGTTTTGCGCCAAATTTGCGTCGAAAAAAACGACGCAAATTCGGCGCAAACGGAGTATAAATACGGGCCTTAATGTCATATGGTAAGAAAGTGGTGATGGTGACTAGAGTTAAAAGAAGTTTTGTCCAATGTGTTGTCTCCTACGCAATCCTGCAGCAGTGTTTGGATGGTCCTCCTCATGTTGATGAACAGCATCCTCCTCTTCCTCCTCTTCAGGCATTTGTGGGTCTGGTTCATAGATGGGAATGTTCCTCCTTACACAAATGTTGTGCAAGATGGCACATGTCAAAATTACCTTGCAGACCATTTCAGGTGAATATAAGAGGCTGCCTCCGGTGATGTCGAGGCACCTGAATCTTGACTTTAGGATGCCAAAAGTCTTCTCTACTATGGTGCGCGTCCTCTGATGTGCCTTATTATAGGCACGCTCCGCTGCAGTGCTTGGGTTTGCAAATGGGGTCATGATCCATGGCTGGATCCCATACCCCTAATCAGCAGAAAGAAAAAAATGAGTGTAAATATTTGGAGGTTGCTTACACCTTGATTATAACTTTGCATGGCAGTTCTTATCTTGTGTCGTCTGCGACTCATCTGTGTTTGTGTTATTGTGTGAGATGCTACGGTTCTAGGATGTTCTATCAGCACTGGGTTGTTTATTTATCTAAACTGGTGTTTGGCTGATTGACCGGATATCAGCGGTATATTTGTAAACTTACAGTACATTGTGTATCTCCCATGCATTATGTCATGTGAAAGAAGTGTCCATGTGCCTTCACCGGAGGTGGCATGATACTTCCACACACAGAATCAATTCCACTGTGGTGGTAACGCGGTTGCACTATGTGGCCTGAAAATCCCGTCCAATTCAACATATGTAATATAATGTGAAAAACAACAGTGAGGCCCTCCGATTTGGCTAGGTGACAATGTACAATACATCTCCATAAGTTGGCAGCACTGAAGTGTTGACAATTGACGATGCACAAATATCCCAAGTGTGGCAAGTTCTATGCAAACCTATTTTTGTGCCCTCACCGAGTTGGCTCATGTGCAAACGTGTACCTACACTACTGAACCTGGTCCAGGTAAGCTGGCTAACTTGGTTGTGGGGGTGACTGTTTAATTGTCAGAAGGTCCATATGCCTGTACATCTGTTGTGTATATGTATAATTGTCTCAATCCGTATGTGTAGCAATGTGTACTTTGCAATAATGTCACATCAATATGTGTTCTTAGCACAGTCCACTTCCTTATTGGTAGCAGGCAATGTCACCCCAGGAGTGATGTGAGATGTTGGTACTACCTCAATGATTCCTTGTCACCTTCATTTGAGTAAGCATCATCATGCTATGTGTCTCATGGTGTTTGACCTGGTGCAAAATACATTACACAGTACATATTGCTTGGAAGGGTGTGTGATTGAATGTTGTTGACGTGATATTGTAAGATTCATCTTCCAAGTTGTACTGGCAGTTAAGGCCATGTCATTGTCACTGTGTGGTTTTAAATTGGTCTCTTGTGGCTCTGGAGTGGCATCTGTTGTTATTTGCATCTATCATTTGTCCATAAGTGTGTATCCCATTGGGTCAGGATATCAAACATGACTAGCAGTGTCACAACCTCAGTGTCTTCCTGGCCACGTGTCAATGTAGTGATGTATGTGTTGTGTGTCCTACAGGGTTGCTGTGCAGTGTGTATATAACTAGGTTTCTATGCTTACCAACAAGTAGGCCATTTCCATATTGTCCATCCTGGAAGTGTTGATTGATGGTGCAGTGGAGGAGGATGAATGAATCATGTACACTCCCAGCATACTTTGCCATAATGTTGGAGATCAATCCCTGGTGATCCACAACGGCCTGCACATTGATGGAGTGTGTGTGCTTTCTGTTGCGGTATAGATGCTCTGTTGCAGCAGGTGTCATAATCCGTACATGTGTGTACTCAATGACACCAAGCACGTGTGGGAAGCCGGTGATTTGGTAGAAGCCCTGTTTGGTCTCCTGCTGCTTCAGCTGTGTGTTGGGGAAGCTGATGTGGCGGGTTGTGAGGGAGATGATGGCATCCAGTACCTTAGGTAGGAAGGCAGAGAATGAGGGCTGTGAGTTCCCCGCAACCAGGGCACCATTGGTTTGAAAGGAGCCACTTGCCAACATTTGGAGGACAGCTAGCAGCTTGGTCTCTAGTGGAATGATGTGGCATGTCTGCAAGCTGGGTGCCAACTGTGGCTCAATGTTGCGCAGCAGCTGCCGTATGGCTTGCCAGTTTAGTCTGTGCCTCTTGATGATGTCATCTTCCCTGAGGCCCAGAAGGGTTGTCCTGGTCTGGAATATCCTCTCCTGCCTTCTGAATTGCCTTTGGGGTCCCTGCTGGTATCGTGGAAGCTGCTGCTGTTGGTCCTGTGCTCTGCGTCTTCGTGAATGCTGGATGAATAGCACCTCCATGTCTTCCTTTTGGAGCTCTGATGTTGCTTCTGTGTATTTTCCTTAAGTACAGGTGTGTTTGCCCTATTTTAACACCTGCCCTGACCCAGGCGTTAATTTTTTATGCAAATCGGGCTGTGCGCCATTTTCCTCCCAGCCGTGTGGGATTTTTGCGCGGTTGGATGAATATGGCGCACAGGTGTTTAAGTCATTTTTTGGATGGAAACGCCTACCTTGCATGTCATTAACGCAAGGCGGTTTCATGCATCCAGAAAATGATGCACACTGCAAATTTTTGACGTTTGCGGGGTCGGGCGTCAAAGTATAAATATGGTGTTAGGATTGCACCCAATTAGCGTTAAAAAAAATGACGCAAATCCAGCGCAAGCAGAGTATAAATATGCCCCCTAGTGTTTTTACTGAGAAATCCACAAAATCAACCTAGGACTGACTTGAGGTTTTTTGAGTTTCCCTGAATTTAATTCCTCAGGATTAAGCCCAAATCCCTCAATCAAGGTATCCTTCTTGAGACCATAGGAGCTTGCATCTGCCTCATTCAGTGTCAGTAGTCAATCCCTGGACTTTCCGGAGATCTGTTCCCAAAGGACAGAGCCCCAATTCTGTTTGTCTAGTTTTCTGGGCACACAGGCCCTCTCATAGGCTGTGAACCATTTGGTGATATCATCAGTCTCCTCATATTTGGGTGCGATCCCTTTGGGGATTTTAGGGTCAAAGTGCTCTACTCTTTTCCTAGTTGTAATATTGCTGCCACCATTCATGGGTGTGAAACGCATCTCTGCTCTTACCTTTTCTATTGCCAGTATCCTGTCCTCCAGGGCAATTCTTAGAGCTCGTCTCTCTAAAGGAATCTCCTCCTCAGAGAATCTTTCATTGGACCTTGAGGATCCTGAGGCATCTGAGCTCACTGTCCTAGACACCTGGGGTTGTTTGTGGGGTACAGGTTCCACTCTTTCAAGTGATGAAGGGGCCAGCTCCTCCTCTTTACTTGAGCTGCCCTGATTGGCAGAGCCAGTGGCTCCATCAGTAGGATGGGCCTGCTCATACTCTGCTAACAGCTCCAGGAGCTTTAGAGAGGAAGGGTTTGAGCCTGTTTTAATGTTGTACCTTTTACAAAGGACTATTAGCTGCTTATGAGAAAGCTTGAGGTAAGGGGTAAGGTTGAGCTCATTATCCACACCCTCTGTGGTACTCATTTTTGTTCTAAAGTTGACATATTTTTTCAAGTCCTAACTAAAGTTAGTTTTTGAGATTTTTAAACTATTAAGCAACCAAGACCTAACCAGGGCCCTAACAGTTAATTTTAGGAATTTGGAAAAAATACCCAATTCAAAAAACATATTTTAACTAAAGGCAATTTTTGGATTTACTTGAGTTGTCACTTATTGACTAAGTGACATCAGCAAATGCAAAGTCGCAGACCCCACAGCTGTTCCATCAAAGTAGGAAGCTGTTTCTCTGTATTGTGCACTAAGAAGAAGTGCACCGTGTGCAGAGTGCAGTGGATCCTCAATTGGTTTGCAGAGGCAAAAGCAGATGAGACTAATGCTCTATTTTTGGATAGTGTTGGCAAGCGATTAGGCTTATCAGAGGGTAGTGCTAAGCATTTGTTGTACTCACAGAAGCAATAAATCAGACATACACCAATTTATAAAAATAACACTTATTTTTATATATGATTCAAACCCAAGAATTTCGTATCTAGGTAAGTGTTTTTTCGAACATAAATATTTCTCAGTTTTAAAAATCAACACAGCTCAATTCTCAAAGATCTTCATTATTAAGCTATGGAGGTAAACAATGTTTAGCACACACAGGGCTAACAACTGCTTAGGATGCCAATCTCATGGAGTTAAGGTAAATTCTGGACACTGAACAGAAACACTCCAGCAAATCACTCCAGGCAGCTTTGAGGCGGTCAGGTGCAGGGGTGCAGTGAGGCATCGGGTGCCCAATGGTTTCCTATGTGAGTTTGGTCCTCATGAAGGCAGGCTGCAGGCTTTGGCTAAGAAGCCAGTCGGGGACAACAAAGAGGTAGGTTGTAGACTTGGGGTGCTTAGGGACGTGGGGGCACCTTTGGTCCTTTTCTCCGGGGCCCAGGGGTGATGGATGCAAGAGTATCTTTAGGGGTTGGGTTTCTTTATCCCAAAGCACTCGCAATCAGGGGGTCATGCTTGTTGAGGCTGTAGGTTTCATCTGGGAGTCCAGCAGGGGGGACCCAAAGTAGACTTGAGCTCAGGGGAGTAGGTGGACATCTTTGTCACCAGTGACCTACCTCAGATGGGGTTGGGGTGACGGATCCAGTGGTTGCTGGGGTGTTGGGTTTTCTCTCATCCACAAGGCTACAGAGGAGGGGGAATGCATGCAGGGGCTGCAGGTGACCTGGGGGGTCCAAGATGGGAGAGAGCACACTGGACTCAGACTCTGAACAGCTGTCGAACCTTGCTGGTTCGGGTGTCAGGTCCTTGCTGTTCTGGAACCTGCAGAGTCCTTTCTTGAGACTTTGTTGCAAAGCAGAGCTGCTACTCATGGAGTCTTGAGTCTTTATGAAAGGCAGGCAGTCCTCTTGGGTTTCTTAGAGGCTTAGCTTTCCTCTTCTGCAGGTGTGACTCTTCTTTGTCCTTGGCTTCTTAGGTCATCAGGAACTGAGTTCTAGGGTTCAGGAGTGCCATGTGAATACTAAATTTATGGGTGCTATAGGAAGTGGCATTAGGTAACCAATGGGCTGCCCACCTTTAGGGGGACTACACCCTTTCTATCACCACTTCCACTCGGAAGTGTGCATAACCCTAACCCTCATGGCCTAACTCCTCCCAAACAAGATGGAGGAATTTAAAATGTAATGTCCACTTCAGCTCGTCCACCTTAGGGGTGGGACTGGCATGAAGTGGGCACACCCCATAATCTGCCTAATTTTCCTGCCTGTGTTGCTGCCAAAAGTGGGGTTAAGACATGAGGGTTGGTCATCTCTACCATCTGGAGAGACCTGGACCTGGTAGCTATGCCTTTGAAGCTTCCTGTCCTGAAATGTTCATCCTGCCTGGGTGATGTGATAACACCCTTACCCAGTGAAGACTTTGGGGGTCATTCTGACCTCCGCGGGCGGCGGAAGCCGCCCGCCTGGCGGGTCCGCCAGAAGACCGTACCGCGGTCGAAAGACCGCGGCGGTCATTCTGAGTTTCCCGCTGGGCTGGCGGGCGACCGCCAGAAGGCCGCCCGCCAGCCCAGCGGGAAACCCCCTTCCATGAGGATGCCGGCTCCGAATGGAGCCGGCGGAGTGGAAGGGGTGCAACGGGTGCAGTTGCACCCGTCGCGATTTTCAGTGTCTGCTTGGCAGACACTGAAAATCTTGGTGGTGCCCTGTTAGGGGGCCCACCAGTGCCCATGCCACTGGCATGGGCACTGCAGGGGCACCCAGGGGCCCCACGACACCCGTTACCGCCAGCCAGGTTCTGGCGGTCAAAACCGCCAGAGCCAGGCTGGCGGTAAAGGGGTCGGAATCCCCATGGCGGCGCTGCCTGCAGCGCCGCCATGGAGGATTCCCTTGGGCAGCGGGAAACCGGCGGGACACCGCCGGTTTCCCGTTTCTGACCGCGGCTGTACCGCCGCGGTCAGAATGCCCATGGGAGCACCGCCAGCCTGTTGGCGGTGCTCCCGCGGTCGTTGGCCCTGGCGGTCCATGACCGCCAGGGTCAGAATGACCCCCTTTGTCTCTTGTCCTGAAGAGTG
This sequence comes from Pleurodeles waltl, assembly GCF_031143425.1. NCBI lineage: Eukaryota > Metazoa > Chordata > Amphibia > Caudata > Salamandridae > Pleurodeles > Pleurodeles waltl. The sequence goes on along the minus strand of NC_090437.1, from coordinate 813,879,858 downwards.
CAGGCTCTCACCTTAGAGGGGGTCAGAAACACATCTATGGTGGCTGAACTGATTCGGACCTGTCAGTCAACCCACTATTAGCTGGTAGGTTTTCAGGAGGCACCTTTAAGGATCCCTCTGGGTGCAGTTATAAATAAGTCCCTCACTGGCAGCAGCAATGGCTTTTTGTTCTGAGATGTTTGATACCAAACATCCCTTTATTCAAAGAAGCCATCATGTAGCTGGGAAACTTGTAGTGACCAGTGTCCATCTTATTAATTTGAAATGGCTTCCCTGGTCACTTACTATGTCTGAGAATCGACAAAGACATAGCAGGGACATACCTGCTTGTGCAGATATGACCTCACATGTAATGTAATGCACCATGCCTTAGGTCTGTAAGACCTGAAGGAGGGGTGACTTACATATATTGCATGCAATGCTCATGGCACTTGGCACACAGGCTGTGTTCCATGTTGTGTTTTCACTTTTATCTGCACCAAGACACAGCCTGAAATGGCAGCTGGTAATATGCTTGGTGAGGGGTCTCTTAGGGTGGCACAATTTGTGCTGCAGCCCTTAGGAACCCGCTTTAGTACCCGAGGTACCATGGTTGCCATTTACTAGGAACTTCAAGTGGGTGCTAAAGGTTTTGCCAGTTGGGAAAAACAACTGTGCAGTTTTGGAGGAAAGGGATTGGGCACTGGGGTCCTAATTAGCAGGAACTCAACACACTTTCAGTTCCAGCAGAAACTAGGCAAAAAGTGGGGGGTGACCATGTCAAAAGAGGCATGGGCCCTCAAAGTTGAAGGTGGGTGCCCTGGTGCCCACACAGGTCACCTACCATACTCTTGTTAGGGGCTGCGGGGGTAGTACAAAGCCCCTCTGACCTCAGAAGGCTCTGTGCATACAGGAGGTGTTGCCACCGCTTCCACCTACAGGGACCAACACCTAATGCTTCTCCCTCCAAGTGCAAATAATATTTTGATTTGATTCCTTGTCCCTTCAGTGAGAGCAGGGAAACAGATCAGAAGTCTTCCCTCAGGGGGTTGAAGCATTTGAGCTGGCCCCGGGGGACGCAGGATGTCAAAATATTGACGAGAAAACTTTGCATGGTGGGGGCACAAGTTATAGTTACCTTAGGGTCCGAGTTAGAATTGTATGAAATAACTCTAACTATAACTAACTGCTTAATTTCTATAGTTTTGGGTGAGTAAATTCAGAACCTAACTATAATGTCCCTGAACATTTTTTTTTTGGGCTGTGCACAGCGGGCGTATAGCCACCCAAACCTGTGCCAAGCCTGGCCTTTGGCCGTTCATGGGCTAGGCCCTGCAGCCAACCCTCTATAACCACCCAACCCTGCACCATGAGCCACTCTTGGCTGTGCGCAGTGCCATAGGGATTGGTCACATGGTGGGACCTGTGGCTAGGCCTTGTGGCCAAAGCCCCATACCCACCTAACCCTGCACCACTTACAATGAGAAATGTTCTGAAAAATGTATAAAAAATGTATTTGTCAAATAAAAAGAATGAGATCACCTTTGTGGATGTACCTTAAATTTTGAAGTTTAAAATAATTTAGAGCTGAGAAATGACAACTAACTTACCTAGACCAGAACCATTTTTCTGGGTGAGTGTCTGAGACCTTGACCACAAGGCCACAGATGATTCCTTAGAGTGTAGTGCCCAGACATGTCTATGACATTCATCCCAAATATAGTGATGAGGAAAAAGACATAAATGTTACATGACTAGGAATGTTAAATATTCTAAAGATGAGTAAATAAACAGACACACTGCCATGAGATACCAGCATATGAACTTTCAACCTACTGAGTGACAGTTCAAGAGCTTTACCAGTAGGCCAGACATGACAATGTTCTGCTGTGCATGAAAATGTAAGTATAACATTTGCACCAAACATCCTGCTTGTGTGCCACTTTGAAAGTCATTCTACGGAAAGACAATTGCTATTGTTATAGCAATGGTCTCTCCATAGAATGACTTCAAAGCAGCACACAAGCAAGATGCTTGCAGACAGCACAGGACACCTGGGGCAGCCGGAAGGTCGCCATGGTAATAACTGGCTCCCCGAATCCTGGGGGAGACAGCATTGCTCTCACCAGCAGAATGCTGCTTTAAATATCAGCTTCCTGCTTGCAGGAGCAATGTTTTCATCTCTTTCCCTGCATGTATATGTGCTTGCAGGGAAAGAGATGAATACTCTGCTTTCAGCATGCGGGAGCTGATGGAAAGCTCCCGCTAGTTGAAATGCAGAGTTATGTTTGCTTTTGCTTGGTGAGAGCTGTCAGCTTTTGCCAAACAAAAACAAATAGCTATCTCCCAAGAGTGGGCACCTCGGGAGGTAGCATGCACTGGCCTCGGGGTTGGCAGTCCCCAGGCCATGTATGGCTCCTTGAGGTGGGCTGTGTACCCCCCTCCTTGTATTAATTTTGTCCCGGGGAGGTGGTGGTCCTCAGGGCCACCACCCCCAGTGGGGCCACCACCCCCAGTGGGGGTTCCGCAACAGACCCCTTCTGATATATTTTTTGTAACCCTGGGGAGGTGGTGGTTATCGAGGCCCTGGGGGGGTCCATAGGACCAACCTATTATTTAATCTTTTTATTGCCTTGGGAAGGTGGTGGTTCCTGGGGCACGGGCTTGGGCCCCCCCCCACATGTTTATAAACTAGAACCCTGGGGAGGTGGCAGTCCTCAGGGCCATGGAGGGTCCTCAGGACCCCCTATGAAATACATGTGTTTCCCCGGGGTGGTGGTTGTCCCTGGGCCCTCAGGACCCCCCTTTTATATATAATAAATAAATCCCAGGGAGGTGGTAATCCCTTGGACAACTCAATTCCCTAGGAGAGGAGCCTCATGTGATCCCCCTTCCTATTTTGCCTGCAATGCCACTGGGACCTGGCCTATCTGGGGGAGCAATTTAAATCAAGTGTGGGAAACCACGCTTGCTTTTTTTTAAATGACTTCATAATTTGTAAATATACATGATTTTATTTAAAAAAAATGCTTTTTTCACTTCACCAAGGCTGGGGGGTAGGGTAACTGTATCCTTCCCCTTCTCTATTATTTTGAGACTCGGCTGAAGCCGATTCTCAAAATCACTGCCAACAGATCTCTGCATGAGATTTAGCAGATTCACAAAGCCTTTGCACCTCTAGCTATACATATTTGGATTAACACCAAATAACAAAAAGCATAAACTGCATACCGAAAGCTACCTTTCTGCCAAATTTGGTGTAATTCAGTCCAGTGGTTTGGGCAGTAGTTTTGTTCAAACCCCCTATGAGAATTAACATGAGAAATGCATTTTTATAAACCGCCTTTTACTCAGCCCCCACTTGAATGATCACACTAAAACTTCATATGCACAACAAGAGTCTTAGGCACACTTTTTCTGGAAAATGTTGTGAACAATTGTCGAACGGTGCCAAAGCTATAGGCAAGCCAAAAATTGTTTTCTCTATGGAAACAAAGTCCTAAATTTAACTGCCTACTGGCGACTGCCATTATGTTGTTTATATATATATTTACTGAAAAAGCTAAAAGGTACAGGGACGTTATAGTTAGGAATTACAATTTAAACAAACATAGAAATGCAGTTAAAAAATAAAAGGTTACAGGGCCATTATTTTCGGGCTCACATTTCAAACGTATAAAACCATAGAAATGTAAGTAATTTCAAGTAACTGTAACTCGTGCCCTAAGGTAACTATAATTCGCTCCCCATCCAGGCACAGTTTTCTCATGAATAATTTTATAGCAAATGGTTGCAGTGATATTATAAATGATGTAATAAAATACGTCATGAGTGCTGCAATATCTGGGGTAATTATCAGCGCAGGGCTCATATTTCACCCAACTTTACCCTTTGACAACATCGATGTCTTTGAGAGAGAGGTTGTGAAAGATTTGAAAAACTTGAAATCCATATGTAATCGGGGAGCATTTAACCTCTCTCAGGCACAAGGTGAAGCCTTAGCTGAGTTGAGGGGGAATGACACACCTGTCATCAGAAAATCGGATAAGGGTGGTAACACCATTAAAGTGTGAAAAGAGAACAATGTAGCAGAAGGATATAAACAGCTGGCAGGCAATTCTTGTTATAAGTCCTTTGAAAGGAACACTATTATTATGGCCAATAAGACATAATGGGACAAACTGATGGAGTGGCAGGAGCAGGGACTTGTTGAATGAGAGGAATGCCAATTCTTGTTAAAGAAACACCCTAAGATACTGGTATACTTACTCCCAAAAATCCAAAAATATACCTTAAACGCTCCAAGCAGGCTCATAGTGTCCTCTACAGATTGTCTTCTAGAAAATGCTTCAAAATATGTGTACAATATTTTGGGGCCCTTCGTAGAAACCCTGGCCTCATATGTAAGGGACAGTGGTGACTTCCAATGTATCATTAATGATATTACATGGGAGAAGGATTATCTACTGATGGGGCTTGATGTAGCTAGCCCGTACATGTGCATTCCCCACGAATTAGGAGTTTAGCCTTGTCACGATTTCCTTATAGCTCATTCCTTATCTTACCTATTCCAAACAAAGATGATCCTAGACATGATCTGGTTTTGCCTGGACAATAATTTTTTCATCTTTGATAATAAATACTACCATCAGACACAGGGCAATGCAATGGGAACTTACTTTGTTCCCAATTTGCATGTTTGTACATGGGCTGGTGGGAGGAGCAAGTTGTTACCAACATCCATCAGTAAGATACACTTGGTGCTCTGGGCACGTTAGGTAGATTACATTTTTTGTCATCTGGAAAAGTTTCAAGTAACAGACTCTGGAATTTGTTCAGGAACTAAAATAGAATGATCTTAATCTGAGCTTCGCCAGTGCCATTAACATTAATACTCTTAAGTTTCTGGATTTTAAATTAGTCATTAACGAATCCTGTATTGAAAGGATTCTGTTCAGTCAAATTACAGCAGGGAACAGTATTCTTCATGCTACCAGCAATCACCCTAAAACTCTTATCCACAGCATTCCATATGGTGAGTTTAAACAAGCCAGATGAAACTGCAGTAGCGATGAGGCATTTGAACAGGAAAAGGAGGTTATGATTGACAGATATCATGCCAGGCGATATAGTTCGGAAACACTGAATGCTGTCTGTGGAAAGCTGGACAAACCTAAGAGTGAAAATGTCCTCTTTACAGGCAACATACCTTCTGACGCTAGTGAACATATCATATTCATTGCTACATTCAGCAAGGATTCTAACAGAGTGAGAGTCTCCAAACACAGTTCAGAATACTCCAAGTTCACTTTTAAAATAGGCAAACCACTTAAAGAAATTCTTTGCAGGAATCTGGTAGTGGGTGAAAAGGCTATACCAGGTCCAATCAGGATAGTTGGCTTTATTAGAAACTATGAGGCCTGTAAGAATAGTAAGAGCATTTGATCTATCACAATACCTGATACAACTCCAAAATATAGAATTTTGAAGGGTTTTTCATGTAATGCAGATTTCTGTGTGTATGCCTTGTTTGTGTATGCAACCTATATTATTTTGGGAGCATGCTACACAAAATAAAAAAGCAAATATTACAACATAAGAAGGTAGTCACCAGATGTGATAAGTTATATCCTGTTGCTAGACACTTTAGACAATTCCACTATATTGTCTCTGATTCACTGGAATTCTTTACTTTGAACAGTGTCTGAGCTAGTATGCACGGTGATACAGAGTGCTATCTTTGAGGAGACTGGAATCCAGATACATAACTGACTTCAGCACTCTTCACCCTGCTGGGTTCAATATGGATGAAGAATTAGCAGGGCACTTAGGGTGATTGCTTAGGAGTGGTATATCTTTTCGTACAATGTTGCAGATTTGATGTGTTCTATTATTTGTTTTTATCTGTCCCTTTCCTCCATGCCATTGGTTTTAACTGCATTTTTTTAAATGTTTTTGTACAGATTTCACTGGAGTGACTAAGAATTGGACACATGCTTTGTTAAGCTAAGAATGAGTTTTCTATTTTTCACTGTGAATTGTTTCAGTTGAAGCGGCCCGGGGTGAATGCTGAATGGGCAACTTGTTATATTATCTTTAGCCGCAGGAGGATATGTTGTAGGTCATACATGCAATTTCATTAATAGCCAACTTTGGCGGAATATACCTACCATGTTTGGGGTAGTACACTCCACGTGACACCTCTTTAATGGTGTTCTGCAATAATTGTTTTATTTTGGCATTTGTCCAATTTTAGGAGTAAAAGATTATATATGAGCTTCATATATGTACTTATGTTCCTTCTTTCATTGTTTTCTAATGCATGTGACATTGCCATCCCTTTGATTTTGTTTCTCCTTGCAGTCGTATTGTAAACAGTGGGAATATGAGTCACGTATGGCATTCCCCCCTTTGCCCCATTATTTTAACTTTCCCTCGTGTATATGTGCCCAAGGGTTTGCTATTCATTGCCATGTAATATGATTGGGGTGGGGAAATGTTTACCTCATCATCAACCCCATCTATGGCCACAGTTGTAATCAGAGGTGTTAAGTTTCATCATGGCACCCACTTGGGCTAGATCAATTTCATTATTACCAATGAAGAGTTCTATGTCTGCCATGCCCACTTGCACTTTGTAAGTGTCGCCAACAGGGTACCCCAGTATGATTCATTTTCCCTCTATATTTGATATGGGGGAGGATTTATTGGTGCTTTATTGGTTAAGTTTATGTAAGCATGCAGTCATCAATATTGCAATATTGCACTGTTCTAAGATGGTGGTGATACTTGTGTATTTCATTTTGGTTGCTCTGAAGTCTGCCATCTGTGCTGTGTATGATGATGTCACTACTTAATGTGGTCATGTTGGTTTCTGTGCACTGCTGAACAAGACAAGGGTTTATTTATTGTTGAAACATGTTGGGTGTATTTTGGTTAGTGCCACTGCAATAAAGGTGAGAAGAAAGGTGACCCTGAGTCTTCACTAATGCATGTATACAGCCACGCTCTAACCCACTCACAAACCCATACACCCACTCACCCACTTACTCAGCAATACAGCCACACAGATACCCAGTCATACAGACATAGAGCCACTGAGACAATGATTCACTCACCCAAAGAAGTACTTGTACAGTCACTCACTCACCCATGCAACAAATAACACACTCACCCACAAACTTACTTACACATCCACTCACTTACTCATACAGTATAGCTACAAACACAAATGCTCACTATCTTATACAGTCGCTGATACAAGTACACACTCACCCATATATTCACTGATATAGTCACTCAGCATACAGTCACTCACACACCCACTAACTCACATATACAGATACTTGAAAGCCTCTAACTCACTTAAAGAGCCACTCACACAGCCACTCACTGAGCCATTGAAGCACTCAGTCACTACCTTACCAGTGCAACTACTGAGAAAACCATTCACTCACACGTAGAACTACTCACACATCTACTTGTTTACCCATACAGCTACACAGAAACCCACTTAGTTAGTGAAAATGCTACTGACACAGCCAGTCACTCAACTGTGCAGCCACTCACACTCCCACTGTAAAAACCAAAGGTTACAGGGGCATTATAGTTAGGTACTGAATTAGCTGACACAAAACCAGAGAAATTCAGCAAGTATACTTAGCAGCCCTAACTATAACTTACGCCCCCGCAATGCACTGCACATCACTCATGACATGCTCAGTGACATCACTGATGATATCGCTGATGACTTCTCAAATGACATAGCTGATGACATCACTGATGACATCATCCACTGACAGCCTGTCAAACCTCACTCACATGCCTATTGAAACCACTCATGACAAAATAAGTGACATTGATGGTGACATCTCAAATGACATCGGTGATGACATCATCCAGTTTGTGTAAGAGTATAACCAATGTTCAAAAGAGTAAAACATATATAGAAAGGTATTGTTTAAGTTAAAATAGTAGTCTTACACAGCCAGTGATGACTGATAGTATTTGTAATATTTGCGATCTCAGTGGATATTTGTGTGTGTACATTTGTATTTCACTGGTTGTGTAACAGCATGTACATTTGGATCAGTGATTGTGTGAGTACATGTTTAAGGTGAGTGAGTGGGTTCCTGTGTAGTTGTGTGCATCAGTAAATGTATGTGTGAGTAGTTGTATGTGTGAGTGTTTGTTTCAGCATGTGTAGTGGTAAGTTAGTGTCTGAGTGTTTATGTGCTTGAGTGAGAGGTTATGTGATTGGGTGTTTGAGTGAGGTAGAGGATATGTCAGTATGTCTATAGGCAAGTTAGTGGGTATGCCAGTTATTCTATGCATGAGTGAGGGAGTGAGTGTGTTAGTGAATATATGCATGATAGTGCACTTGTATCAGTGACTGTATAGAAGAGTGTTTATACGTGTTAATATCTATATGATTAAGGGCATCATTACAAGTTTGGCGGTCGGACCGTCAGGCCGTTAAGTTGGTGGTCCTGAAAAGAACGCCATGTTGGTAATACCGGCATGACCACCGACCTCTAACCAAAAAAGGCAAACCAGCAGTGGCAAGGAGGCCTGGAAATAGGCGCCGACAGCTCTGCAACCAACCACTGACTGTATTACGAGCTCACAGTGACCAAGGCGGACCCCCATTTCAGTCAGCCAGTGGCAGTCTGAAACATTACAGTCCGCGCCCACCAAAGTAATACACAATAGCATATTAGATGGATTTGAAAACTACACAGCTGACACATTTCTACATGGGATAAAACTTGCCAAGGACACTATAAAACACATTCCTTCACGCACCAAAATCGTTTGCATTTACACTGCACCACCACCTGTATAGATACTAGGCACCACTTTTTGTCACCATCCCATAAAACACCCTGCACACACTTTTGTCCATCACACCCTTTTGCACTTTCCCTGTTTAGTAAATCACTGTCACCCGTTTCATTTTTTTTTGTCCAGCATAACGCGTGTAAAAAAAATCCCTGTATCTCAGAAGATGAGTTAAGACTCGTGATGAATGAAATCATAAGAGTAGAGCCACAGTTGTCTGGCGTGCAAATCCAGCATACTCCTCTCAGTAGAAAAGTGGAAATGTGGGACAGGATCATCAGCTGAATCAATGTTGTAGGTACTACCATATGCACAAGCGAGGACTTTCGGAAGAAGTGGCACAACCTCAGTGGCAAGGTCCATTCCTGGTCTCCAGGCACCAGCTCCAGGCCAAGGAGACTGGCGGTGGCCCCTCAAGTGCCCCATTATATCGCTTTCTCTGGGAAGAGAAGGGCTTAGCCATTCTGCATTTTAAGGGCTTGCCAGAAATCCCTGGGGGATTGGAGTCTGATAAGTCACAACACTAAAAATATCACCAAATTGCTATATCATGCATTCTCATAGTTCATCTTTTGCCTCATTTACTGTTACTCACTCCACAGCCCAGTGTTCATTCTTTCAAAGACCACTATTGTGCAACTCACATTTGAAGTATACTCACTTGGGAGATGAAATTTGCATAGTGTGTGTAGTGCAGGACTGGACTGACTCCAAATCCTAGCAGGTACTGTTCTATAACTCCAATCACCAGACAAGTGGTCTTTTCTCCAAATACCACAGTTTTGTATACATCAATGTAAGGGTAAACACCTGGGAAGGTAACGTATACAGTGTGGGTAGTACAGGCGCTGACATTACCACAACTCCCAGCAGGCACTAGTCTTGTAATTACAAGCACTAGCACAGCATTCACATGCTACAATACATCTGTTAGTGGATGCTCAATTGAAGGGCACTCACCTGGGGGGATAACATTGGTCAAGTGTGTGTAGTACAGGGAAGTTACAGGACTGCAACTCCCAGGAGACCCTATTTCTGTAACTCCAAACACCAGCACAGGATTCTCTTGTCCAAAGGCCCCTCTGTCTCAACTCTCTATTCAAGCGTACTCACCTGGAAGGATGATATTTGTATGGTTTGTAGGACAGGGACCGGCATGACTGCAACTCCCTGAAGGCCCTGTGTCTGTAACTCCAAACACCAGAACAGTATTGTCTTGTCCAACGACTACTGTTTGTAAATTCCCAAATGACGTTTACTCACCTCGGGGATAACATTTGTCAAGTATTGGGGAGTAGTCGGAGTGACATGACTGCAACTCCCAGCAGGTCCTGTTTCAATAACTCCAACCACCAGCACAGTGTTCTCTTGTCCAAAGACTACTTTTTACCAATTCATAAATGAAGTTTACTCACCTGGGGGGATACCATTTGGCAACTAGAGGAAGTAACATGACTGCAACTCCCAGGAGGCCCTGCTTCCGTAAATTTAAACACCAGCGTAGTAATATCTTGTCCAAAGACCTCTTTGTCTCAACTCTATCAAAGTGTACTCACCTGAGAGGATGGTATTTGTATAGCGTGTGTAGTACAGGGAGTTACATGACTTCAACTCCCAGGAGGCTCATTTACTCCCTCCAACCACCTGCCCAGTGTCTTCTTCTCCAAAGACTCCTCTTTGGGAACTCACACATGAAGTGCACTCACCTGTGGGGATGGCATTTATCAAGTGTATGAAGTAGAGGGAGTAACATAACTGCTAAGACCAGGAGGCTCTGTCTCTCCAACTCCAAACACAAGCCCAGTGTTCTCATGCCCAAATACCCCTGTGTCTTAACTCTCAAATGAAGTTTACTCATGTGGGAGGATATCATTTGTATGGTGGTGTGAAGTTGAGGGAGTGACCGGAATGCTAAGCCCAATAGGCCCTGTGCCTCTAACTCCAACCACAGAAACAATGTTCACATGCTCAAATCTATCTATTTATGAACTCTCAATTGAAGTTTACTCAGCTGGGAGGATACCATTTGTCAAGTGTGTGTAGTATGGAGAGTGACATGGCAGCAATTCCCAGAAGTCAGTGTTTCAGTATCTCCAAACACAAGGACCGTGGTCACTTGTCCAAATATCCTTGCCTGCTAACTCTCAATTGGAGTTTACTCACATGGGAGGAACCAAGCTAGAGATAATGCTCAACTCAGAGATGTGTCTAGCCACCTAGCTCCATCTTACCCAGCTAACTCAAGATTAAATTGTTGAGGACAGGAAGGCTGGCTTATTCAGAGTGCAAAACAATGATCCAAAAAGCCACAAGATTCATCAACAGAATGGTATTGGCAGTAGACATAGTCACAATGCACTGACCACGTGATGACTCCAGTCACATGTACAACAAACGCCAGGGTCTGTCTGCATAAAAATCAAATAGGCCTCAAAATGACCAAAGACATATCTTGCCAAGCCACTGTCTTACCTGCACTGGTGGCAAGATGTCATTTTCAGGCCATCCATCCGAGGGGCTAATGATCTACACATTTAAGCAGCTGCTTGACTTTTATGGAATCAGTATGCATCACAAATGCCAGGTCAATATGATCAATATCATGGCTATTTGCCACAATTAGATCAACTGCAATATAACTTTGTATAAGGTCTATGCTTAATGTCACACTAAATTATTGGACATAGATGTCACAATACAACCAGTAATAATGTATCTTCCACATCAACATGTTGAGCTGCCACTGGGCACACAAAGGCCACAGAGGAGACTGCCACTACCCTCCTGGATGAAGCCCTCGGTGAAGAAGACACTCCTGGATATCTGGAAATGGAGGGCGGTTCTGGCCTATCTGGGCAACCTGGTCAGACACCAACAGGGAGTCTCACTGTTGCCACATCAACACCTTCTACCTGGTTGCCTCTACATCAGAGGCAACCATTCACCCCCCCAACTTGTGTACAAAGCACAGTGTCTACCATCAAGTGTCCTCCAGTCCTGGATTCTGAGCTGCAGTGTAACACTTCCAACAATGATGGTCCAGGAATCAGTGGGAGAGGCCCCCCTGTGGCAAGGGCACAAGCTTGTAGGGGTAGGGTGCATGGGAGGGATGCTGTGGGCCAGCTGGGTGAGCCTACTCTGGCTGCTCATTTCCAGGACACCATCAACCACGTCTTGGGGGTCTAACAGGAGTCCCAAAGCGTGGTGGGCCAAGTAGTAACCAAACATGGGGAAATAAAGCAGTTATAGAGAAACCAGCTCATGGGGTGCTCACAATACACAATACCAACATTGCCTCCCTAACAGGGGTGATGGACGACATTATCACACCATGAACTGGTCTCTGCCACACCACTCTACCCCTTCCTTTGGTGCATCAATACCCTTCTTCATCGGTGTCAGCCACTGGACGGGAGACCCTGCCAGAGGAACAAGCCCCAGACAGCAGATCCCCCCAACCACGCAAGCGGGGACATCCAGCGAAGAATCCAGGGGGTGCGGATGGCAACACACCCACCACTGCCAGCAAGTGACCTTTTCATAAATGTGCTCCTCTGTGTGCCACATATTCACTCTCTTGACTGATCCTGAGCTACACACCAGTTCTAATGGGAGGAGTACTCTGGACTTTGGACTCACAGTGGTGTGACATCTACTCCAATTATTTCATTCACCAGGAATGACACCTTCACCATAATATTTTTCTTCTTTTGTCTCAAAATTTAATTTACTGCATCAACACTGTAATTTATTCACCCATCACAAACTCATTGTCTTCTTGCTTAATTTCAAACATTTTCTATGTAGAGATGAAAGACCATGTGAACCATATGATGAAGGCACAGGCTACTTGTACAAGAAGGGATATGTCACAGGTACGCAGTGTCCTGCTCAGGATTACACACAGACACATCTGTACAAGTGTCTGGTCACACCAAACATTTTATTCCAGTGTACAGCATATAAGCTGTCCACATGCCCTGACCTTTATGACATAATAATGTGTGACTCATATTGAGTCAAAGTACATACTCCAGGGTGCAGCCCCCCAGACCATGGAAGCAAGGGATTTGTCAAACATTAAAGTGGATAATGTCAGCAGCTTGAGCTTTATCACATACCACACCAAAGTAACTCAACATCACATACGGACAGATGGCAGTACAACAGCCCCTGATCACAGGGTCATCATAATCCAATGACCATGCATCTGGTGGTATGATACAAACATCTGTCAGTGTTGCGGCCCAGGTACTGAGACCTGCAATGATGAAACGCAGCTCCAGCTACAAACAGGTCATCTAAAAATAGTGTTGGGCCAGTGTGAAGGGTGAATGACTTGCTCGCAATCAATGACTACATATTTCATGCCCACATGATGACACACACGGTGCAATTGGCCCAATATAGCACACAAAACAATTCCAATCTATACTTCAGACCTTCCACCCAAACACTGTGCAACCTCTGTGACCTACATTACCTGGAACAATCCATGTCCACTTTGTATGTCAGAACAGCATCAGATACCTGACAATGTCACAACTCTGAAATGCCCATATGAGGATGTCATGGTAAAGATGCTTATACAAAGAGAAAACAAGGATTATAGTCTTGAAAACACATCTATTACACAAGTCACATAGAAAGCTACTGGAAATGTAATTCCATTGCAATGAAACTGACAAAAGCAAACGTCATCAAGGTGGGAATATGTCAAAGGCAAACTCATCAAGCAGCCTTTGGCTGAAGATTGCTGAGTATCAGCACCCTGGTTGTTGCTAAAACACTCAAATCCACACATTCCCACAACCACAGTTCATTGTACAGTAACAATCATTTCATGACATGACATACATGTTCATGAAAAGTAGCTGTTGACAAGATCTTCCCGCAAGTCATCTCCTTCCTCTACACAACCGTCATTATCACTTTGCATTTCATGAGTCTCACCCGATGGCACTGCAGGTTCCCCTTCTTCTGGGATGTATGGGATTATCCTCCTCAGAGCAATGTTATGGAGAATCCAGCATGCCACAGGGATCTGACACACTTTTCAGGGTGAGTAAAGAAGAGCTCCACCAGTCCAGTCAAGACATGTAAATCTGGCCTTCAGGACCCCACAAACTCACTCCACTACCCGCCTGGTTCTTATATGGGACTCATTGAAGCCTTAGTGGTGCCAACAACCAAGGACAGTTTGGGTATGTGGAGTCTCCAGTTAAGGAAAGGGACATATGTGCAACAATGAGTCACTCACTTCATGATTGTAGCACCAGGCATTGCACACACACAAACCGAACAGATGTGACTTACCAACCAGCCAGGCCCTATCTGGGTACAGTTGTGACATCAGCTGGGGTATGGTGCTGTTCTGAAAGAATCATGAACTGAATCCAGATAATGGGCACACACATGTGAAATGCAGTGATCCACCAAAGAGACAACTTGCCTGTTGATGTAATGGAAGTTTTTTCTGTTGTAGTATACTTGTTCATTGGCCTGCGTTGGGACCAAGCCAACATGTGTGCCATCAATGGCCCCCATCACAGGTGGGATACATGAAAAAACGTAAACGTCAGCCTTCACATGGGCTAAATAATCACATCACAGAAACTGGATATAGCTGTCCAGGTGTTTCAACATTGCCAAGAGGACATCCTTCAATACCAAGCTGAACATAGGTTGGGACATACCAGCAGATAGGGCCACTGTTTGTTGGAAGGACCCACGGCTCGGAAGTGCAATACTGGCATGACTTGTACAATGGGTGGTTTGCTAGTTGGATAACTAATAGCTGGCATCAGATCTGGTTCCAACTGATTGCTTAAGTCCACTATTGTTTGCCTATTCAGACGGTAGAGCAGTATGATGTGGTATTCTTCTATGGTCTGAAGGTCGAGTAGTGGACCGTAGACAGGAGTTTGTCGCATCCTTCCTCTCTCTGGGTACCTATATATGACAAGACATGACTTTTCACATAAGTCATTGTGTGCACAGCAACCTACATGATGCATTGCAGCTGCAAATAACACAAGTGTCACATGTTCCCACCATGGTTTTCCACACATGTAGTCACAACATATATATTGACCTAACTCAAAGATGTGTAACACAATTGCCCCTTGAAAAGTGACTGGATATCCCTACTGCCAAAATGACCATTGTCGGTGGTGGACCCTTGCCCACTCTTAAATGCCATCTGTGCCTTGCAACATACTACAGTGGGACTTTAGTAGTAGGACCTCCATGGCAAAACAGCATAAGCATGTTTATGTGGCCAATAATCCATATTTGCAGCTGTGACACATTTTTTCAATAGTCCAATACAGTAAGTGGTGGCTGCCTGACCTATTCTACTGGACATTAGGAACCACCCGCGACTGCCTTCGGAAGTCATCATGGACGTAGCTGGTTGCAGCTGTGGCAGATAGCCATAGGCTAATGTCGCGGGCCAATGGCTGTGTTCCCTGGCGATAATGACCACAGATGTGACCTCGATGTTCTGCAAATCCACTCACTTGGCTCCTGACGCTGCTACCAGCAACACCTCCATGACCTGAGCTGCTGTGTGCTGCCTCTAGGAGCAATCATGCTACGTCTTGCAGGTGATAGGGCCCCTACCCTCTCATCAGAGGAGCTAGAGAGGCTAGTTAATGAGATATCCCTGTATGGACATGTCTATGGGTCTCCAGAGTAGTAGGTAAGTACCCCATGTGCATATATTTATATATGTACTTCATCCTTTTCTCGTCACAGGCTAGAATGTGCCCATGTGTGTCAGTTAGACTACTTGTGCGTCTCTTGTTGCAGTCTGTGTGGCATCAATGGGATGGACAATGTGCAAGTATTGGTGTCCAGTGCCATATGTGAAGTTCAGTTACATTGTGTAGTGTGAGGGTCCTAGGTCCTGCTTGTGTTGGATGCACTTAACTAGGTAAGGAAACATTACTGCCATTCACTGGCAACTCTTTCCTCATGATTGTGGTAATGTCAGACAGCATGTTGGTGTATGATAGCGTGAGCTGTGTATGCATGTTGTATGAGTCAGTTGTGAGTCATGTGAGTAATGTGGATAGTGCCACAGATCTTTCAACTCACATCTGCCCTTGCTAAACGGTTGCGTGGAAGGCATATCATGAGTCACTCTGCCCTTCAGGTTGCTACACACACCACATGCCAAAATGTTGTTGGCTACATGATGTCCTGTCATGCATGGAAGCAATGGGAATGGAGTGTCATGAAGGTTCTGTATGCTCAGCCTGCAGACCCCACGACCTGTTAAATGTATCTCCCAGAATGGAAGCTAGTCTTGGCAGTAGGAGAGTGACTGTGGTAATGCAACTCTCGTACTGTGCCCACTCCCTGTACACCAGCAGCTCTTGTCATGTGGCCAAGATGAGGCTTTGGTGGCAAAACCTGCCCTGAATGCCTCATTCCTTTGACTAGATTAGAAAAGGGTACAGAGGTAAATCATTAATCTAGTCCAAATGTCCATTTAGCATCATTGTCAATGTGTGTCTTAAACTCATGATACATCCCTTACTCCCACAACTCTGTTGTCATCTTCACACAGGTCATATTTGTCCTGTTCACATATATTGCACACCTGTCAGTCCCACATAGCGCAGACAGTGTGTTCATTCCCGGGAGGCAAACATATGTGAGTCAGTAGGTTGGTCACATAACAGAAAGTGTACAATGCATGCCTTTATTTGTTGGTTGACATTTCTGTAGGATGGACACATATGTCAAAAGGAGTGTTTTGTGGTAAAGGTACATAGCACAGAACCCCACCCCTGAACTGGCATGAGTCTGAATTTGGGAGGCCACATGTCCATACATGGACAAGGAAGGCACTTTCTGTACCCACCATGCCAGTCCCTTCATTGTTACTCATGTGTAATGTTCAAGTTTGTACTCTGGTAGTTGCCTGTAGGGAGTGCATGAAGTCAGTCATTCTCACAGAGTGTGAATGTGTTGGTTCATTCATTCCTAAGGAGTTTACCCTTCAGAAGCCACAGAAATATGTATTGTTTCACAGTGGCTCATATTACAGTACAGATTGCTAGAGCATGGACTACCTGATGTCAGTAAGCTTGTGTAGTCATTGTAGTCCATGATCAGTGTAGTGGGTTAGTCTGAAGATGGAAATAAATATGTCTGTAGTCATGTCCTTGTACACATTGGCTTGTGTGTTTCGCACTTGGGGAGTATTGAGAAAAAGTCCTAGCTTGATGTTATTGATATGTATGTGACCAATTTGTGATGAAACTTGTGATTATAATTTCTTGATTTGTCTTTTGCATCCAGGCAGGTCTACAGCCACCAAAAAGGGCACTATGGAGAGCCATCGCCAAGAAGATGCAAACCATAGCGGTCCACGGCCAGCAGAGCACCCACTGCAAGAAAACGTGGGAGTACCTAAGACACTGGGCTTGAAAAAATGCAAAGGTCCAGCGGGGGCTGCCCTCCCAATGTGGGAGGGGTGCCTGTTGGATCATGACCTCACTCCTATGGCTTGCATTCTGGCGGTGGCCTACAAAGATCTTGATGGGCCTTTGAGGACAGCACAGCAGCCACGAGGGGTGAGTTCAGGGTTTATTCCTGCCTGTCAGAGTGCCAAGTGTCACATAGTAGATGTAGACATGTCATGTATTGTATACTGATGTTTCTTGCCTATTAGCCCAGGGACCTAGGACACAACTGTGTACAATCTACAAACCACTTGCTCTCTAGGAAAGACATATGGCTATGTACATTGATCAATCATGTACTGTTTGTTGTTGTGTGTGTAAATTCTATACAACAGACCACCACTCCTCAATGTTACAGGTCCAAGGTAGGGAAGTGATGGATCACTGTCCTTAGCCATGTGTCAGGGTTAATGAGTATATTGGCATCTGCCACCCAGAGGCTAGTTGTCTTCAGCGTATGAGGGGTGCTGGTGCCTCACTGCAGTCTGTATTGTGAAGATGGCCATCGTACATGTGACAGAGCCTACATTGTACTTTAGGTGCAGCTACAGATCAATACCTTCCCTTGGGAAGTGGGGCATGTCCCTTGAAATGATTTATGTGCCATCACTATTCCCAACAATCCTTGTGTATATATATCAGCATGTGTAACTTTCTCATTAGCAAACATATTTAAGCTGCTGTTAGATGCATGGTTTACCTGTGTTGATGGGATAATTCCTTGACATATATGTGCATGGCAATCTGTGTGTGAAATTGGCCTTTTACAATGGGGGTACATTTCATGTTGTGGCACATACGGGTGTGTGTTTATTGGCTGACACATTACCTCATGCATCATAGCATGTCCCTTGGCATGTACAACTGCAATAGCAATGACAAATGAGGGACATGACAGGTAGCCCTAGAGTTTTGAGCCACAACAACACAGACAGACATCTGGGTCTGCATGTCCATAATGGAGACAATGCTGTAGCTTCCAATTGAGCAGCATTTTGAGGGCCTTCAACAAGTACATGCAAATCTCAGGGCCTCTCTCAGGGACTAATAACATCTAATGATGCACTCAGAGTATGTCAGAGTAAGGGGTGACAGACATTAGTGGTGATTACCCTGTTACTTGCTGAGTCATTGTGTTATTGATTATGGGGACATCTCTCCCAAACAAAGTGCACATGATGTGCATAGTGCCCATTTCCATGCCACATGTGTGGCCTATTTGAGCAACATTAGTACTACCTTAATGACTCTAGTGGAACAAATATCACTTGGAGAAGTGTGCATTGTGGAATTGCTTTAATTGTGACATGAGCATTTCCATGTGACCTTCTCCAGCCTATCGTGCTTTTGTCAGCAACATGGCAGGGTTTTGGAGCATAATTTCTTATTTTTGGTTGATTATGTATGGGACAAATAGTTGTCTGCATGAACTTGAATGGGATATGTGGGAATGCAGGTGGCATTGGCCTACTATTGTACCACAACAGATAACTGTGGTCTGCTATAGGGGCAAAACTCTGAGGGTGATGAGGTCTCCAACTTGTTTATTGCTTACTGTGATTGCACAACCTTAGCCATGCAATTGGAGTCGTTTGAGATCCTGATCTTCATGTGGGCAGCTCTTGACAGTTCAGATGGCATGCATGCATATGGTATGGCCCATCTATGGGCCACATAGGTGGAGTTTTGTTGCTGGAGCCTACTTGACAACATGGTAATGTTTGCTAATCAGAGCTGTTATTCAAGTGTGTTCATGGACATGTGATGACCCTATATCTCTTCGTATTTGCAGCATCAGCACTGGCAAGTGAAGGAGACAGGACACAGCCGAGTGGGCCGCATCTGGCCATGGGACCTAGGGTCAAGACACCATAGACATAGAGGGACCCAGTTACCCAGTAGCCCAGAGGGCAAGTGGAATCCTACGGATGAGACCGGAACATCCTCATCATCACCAAAATCTTCCTGCTGTGGACACTCCTTAGTGCTGGTATACCTGTGGGGGCATACCAATGTACCATATTTGACCGCCACTCACCGTTCTATCACCACCTTCTCTGTTGCTCCCCAACTAGTTGGCTATGCCTGCTCATCCAAGGGGGTGGGCGTGTCTTTTGCCGCATGCACCTTGGACCCAGCCACTGTTACACCTGCTGCTCTCAGTGAGGAGGATTTTGATCTCCTGAGAAGTATCTGTGGGTCAGACAGCCATTGTGAATGCCATCCAGGGATTGGCAACCCAACTCCAGCAGATGAATGCATTCCTGGAAGGCATTCATGGTGCAAGGTCTGGCCTACAGAGATTTTTTCAGGTTCTGGCCTCACACTGATGGCAGTTAGTCACACCAACCTTCCTTCCCCCTTCCCCTCCACCTCCCTCTTCCCAATCCAAATCTCCCATTCACCTACCTACCCAAGCAGACAGACGGATCCACATGCATCCACCTCAACACACAATAGCAGCACACACAGACACAAGCACTGCAAAACACACCAGCACACAAGCAAAGAATAAACACCCACAGACTCAACATCAGTCATCACTTCCCCAGACACCCCATCCCACACATGACATCAAGCATACCCACAGTCACTACCAAAAAAAGTCAGTGACACACCTACCACATCCATCACACCCGCAGACACCACCCCAACAGACACACAGACATGCAGACACAGAAACATCCACAACATCCAGCATCCCTGCAGATATCATCTCAACAAACACACACACATCCACCACTCCATTTCCCAGCACCTCTACCTCCCAGACCTCCAAGACACACAAACACACACACTCACCTACGTAACAGACACCACACAAACACAAGCATTCCTCCCACATGCATGCACCCATGACATCCACACCGATACAGCAGACACTCTCTCCCTCAGCCTCCAAATCCCCACCCTCTTCTGCTCACTATTACTGTGTACCTAAGAAAGATTTCCTGTTTGACCTTGACCTTTCTCCTATTCCCTCCAACTCACCCTAAACCTAGGAGTCCCGGCCAACCTCCCAACCCCTTTCTTATACCTCCAAGTCCTCCCCTGTCCCACCTGCCCCCCTGCAAACATCCATACCACTCCCTCCATGAAGAAGCTCACCTATCCCAAACGCAAGACCAAACCTACCCATCCCAAATCCGACTCCACCAAAGATGATTCGTGAGGTGCCTGCCTGCTCACTTGATGCCCCTTACTGTGGCGGTACCCTGGCAGTTAGGAATCAAGTGACGGCACCATGATGTGCCTGTACAGAGACATATTGACTGGCCAATTGGACCTTACAAAATTTAAAGATAATAAACCCAAACAGTTGTTTTTTTCGGGTATACACTTGTCCTGCAATTCCTTTCCTACCTTTATGTTGCTGCTGGGTGTCCTCTGTTATCTGCCTACCTTTGTGTGTTTCAGCCTGCCTGCTGATCCATTTGCTGTTGTTTGCAGTATATGACGTAGAGCAGAGCTGGTGTCCAACAAGATAAGGGTATATTTTGACTGTATTGATACATGGGTGTAAATGCAAAGGTGGTGTTATGGCATTGTATACTGTTTTGTATAGTAAGTACTTCATCTTGTGTTGTCCAATGTGAGCAAGTACGGTGTTAGACTTTTCCCCCTGATCTGGCTTATGGATTATTCTAATGTGTGGCAGCTTGAATTTTGTTTGTGCAGGAATGGAGTGTGTTCAGTTGTGATAACTTTGTTTGTATTTGACTTTGCATGTGTCCAGTTAGCTGTGTGCAGCTACTTAAAGTAGAGGTATGTCCCATGCACTTAGAGTTGTATGTTTTTTGTTGACTTGTACTTCCACATTGTGCAGATAGGCATGTCGTTTGGGTCTAGTGATATTTGTCCCCGAGATACATGTAGGGCCATTTCATGTCCAAATGTTTAAGGGACATATACAAAGTCATATGTGTCCTCGTGCATCCTCATTCCATGAGTGTTCCTGATGCCCCATCCCCATTGTGCAGGTATTGTTTTCATAGTGATCTTTGTAGATTTGTCTCTCTGTATATTGTGCATCCTATTGTCCTTCCATGTGTGTATCTATTGCAGGGATGTTTATTGGGAGTGGTGTTTCTGTACCATGCAACATCCATACATAAGTGTGTTGAATCTGATGACAGTCCATGGCACGTGAGGGATGTATTTGTAGATGTGATATTGGTGTGTTGTTGGTCTTGTGTGAGACAATATTGTGTACACTTCACTGTCCCTGCGCCTGAGGTGATCAGACATGTGTTTTTGTGTAGTGTTGCAGTGGAGTGTGAGTGACCTTCCCAAAGGGGTCATTTTGTGACTGTGATTGTATCCTTCTTAGTGTATGAATCTGATGCAGGACAAAATGACAAGTGTTCTTGGTGCCTGTACAGTGACTCACATATGATATGGCTAACGGCGTGACGCACAAACGTTGAGAATAATGACAGAGGCAGGAGTGTGTACTTTTGGTCGATTGCGCTCATGGCAGTGTGGATTTTGTGCTCTATTGATGATCCTCAGCAGTGACAGGGCATGTGTGATGTGCTTCATGGTGGCACAGGAGGTGTGTGACTGCCTGTGGGTGAGTGTCTCCCTTTAGACTCCCCATTCTAGCCTGCTGAGACGTGGTGGCTGGACTGCAATGGTCAGTTTTGCGGTGTGCAACCTCATAATGTGTCCGGCGGATACTATGGGGGTTATTCTAACTTTGGAGGAGTGTTAATCCGTCCCAAAAGTGACGGTAAAGTGACGGATATACCACCAGCCGTATTACGAGTTCCATAGGATATAATGGACTCGTAATACGGCTGGTGGTAAATCCGTCACTTTTCTGTCACTTTTGGGACGGATTAACACCTCCTCCAAAGTTAGAATAACCCCCTATGTCTTTGCCGGCCTCTTTGTGCAGCCTCGTGACCCCAGTGGTCTCTGCTGCCTGGCAATGCCCGTGGGACCACAGCAGTCTTTGCTCTATAGGCCGGAGTGACTTCTAACACCATGGTCCAACTGCCAGCCCAACGGTGGTCAGAATGCCAACACCACCATGGCTATCCACAGACCGCCAAACTTGTAATGAGGTCCTAAGTTAGTGTGTGTTTGAGTAACTGTGTGGATGAGTGACTGGTTGTGTTATTTGTTGTTCCGGTGAGTGAGTGGGAGTATAAGTAGTTATATGGGTGCATGACTTATTGTGTGGCTGAATGTATTCAAGAGTAATTTGATGTATGAATGTGTGTGTTTGGGTGGATGAGTGGGTGAGTTAGTGGGTGTATACATGAATAAGTGAAGATTGACTTAGCATGTGGCTGAGTCTATCTCACTGAATTTATATGTCTATAACTCACTATTGGATTAAGTGCAAGGCAAAATTAATGGTTGTGTGACTGTCTATATAAGTAAGCTAATACATGTGTGTGCACTTTAAAATGAGTGTTTTGTCTTTAATTGGATGGACGTGTGTATGAGTATGTGAATATTTGTGAGATGGTGTGAGTGGGTGTATGAGAGATTTCAATGGGTATGTGAGTGGGGTGTGACAGGCTGTCAGTGGGTGATGTCATCAGTGATATAATCAGTAATGCCATTTGAGATGTCAGTAGTTATGTCATCAGTGATGTCTCTGACCATGTCATGAGTGATGTAATGCATGAGGTGGTAAGCAGTGTATTGTGGGGCATAATTTATAGTTAGGACTGCTAAGTATGACTGCTGAATTTCTCTGGTTTTGTGTGAGTGAATTTCTTAGTTTTTTTTAATGATATTTTCTAACTATAACGTCCATGTAGCCTTTTTTTTTCAGTGAATTTCTAAGGTTTTTTAAATGAAGATGGAGGCTGTCACTAAGGCCTGATCTACGTGGAGTTCTGTGGCCACATTACTACAATATTGGGATTTTATATAACCATATCTGAAAAATAAATTGACAGTTTTAAACTATGGCAAAAAGGAAAAGGAACAGGAAGTAGGGGAAAGTAATTTTGAGGTATGGAAGGAAAAGAATTCAAAAACACTGAATAAGCAGAAAAAGGAGGAAAAATCAAAGAGATACTGGAATAAGTATAAAACACTACTGATGAAGCAGTCAGGATAAGGGTAAAAATAAAAAAAGAAAGACGTTTGATAAAACAAAAAGAAAGTATCAATAAAATAAATGTAACCATATTTACAGTATTATTATTATATTTTTAATTTGTTTAGGATTCACAGTTACTCCGCGGGGCTGGAAAAAGTGGACTGTTGTGCTCTATGGTTTTTGTTCCAATGAAGTGATCGCTAGGGATCCGCGCACCCTGTGATTTTTTTTAAAGGATTAGTTTTAGTATATAAGGGTCCCTGTGTTTCATATTGGAATCAGGATGCACCTATTTGTAAGTATTTATAAGTTATCCTATGGTTATTTTAGTTTCAAATATTTGATTGTATGTGTAGTTTGAATCTGTGGATTCATGAAGGGACCAGATAGATAGTTTTGGACCATACCTACTTTTGAGTAGGACCATGCCCTAAAACAGCTATTATTTCACTGGTTATTGTGAGAGGAAAGAGATTTTGGAACACTTGTTTTTAAGGGCTGAAGGTAGTGCTGCATCTCCATCTGCTAAAGGTTTACATTGTGAACATGAAGAAAAGGAAGAACAGACGCCTTCAGGGTCACTGAAGGAAAGTGAGGTATGGAAATTTATTACCTTACCTAGCAGAGAGAAGAAAGTTACAGTCCAATTTGTTAAATGCAACTTGTTTGGCAACAAATTGTCTTGTGGCACATCAAAAAAGTATATCCACTGCACATCTAGCATGTACATATCTCTAAATGATGAGGTAGAGAGAAGAAGGAGATTTGAGTGCTGAAGCTGGCTCACCTTCATCTGGTCATGTCCCTCCTGCAACCATCACTATGGAAGCCACATGCACCAAATTAGGTTTAATGGTGACATCCTGCTCCATCTGCCACAATATTGTTGTCATTGTAGTTAAAGATGTGAGTGATTTTTTCTCCCCAGTTGAAGAAGCACTGTTGCTATTTTTTGACACTTTATTGTTTTCAGCAACTTTTCTACAGCAAATGTTTTGCATTTAGCTTTTTCAAAAGTTTGTTTTCACTTTGAAAAAAAAAAAGGTTTTTCAACCAAAAATCTGAAAAAAGGGTTCTTGTTAGAACCACCATTGAATCAACCAAAGAGCTGTGTTTGACTTATTATTCTTTTATATATTTGTGTACATGGTGTTGGGTATGTAAAAAACTCTGTAGTTGTGTTAGTGTATGTGTTAATGTGTATTAGGGTGTGTTAGTGTGTATTTGAGTGACTGCGTGAGTGAGTTTACCGGATCCATCACTGTATGCCTGTATGTGCTAGTGTATGTACCTGAGCATACTTGGGTGTGTTAGTTTATGCGCCAGTGTGTACCTGGGTGTGTCAGTGTATGCATCAGAGTGTGCTGGGTTTTGCCAGTGTATGCATCAGTGTGTGCCTGGGTATGTCAGTGTATGCATGAGAGTCTACCTCGGTGTGTCAGTGTATGAATAAGTGTGTGACTGAGTGTGTCAGTGTATGCACAAGAGTGTACCTGGGTGTGTCAGTGTGCATGTAAGTGTATCCATGAAAGTCTACCTGTGTATTAGAATATATATTTCAGTATGTGTCTGTGTGTGTCTGTGTATGCATAGGTGTGATGCATAGGTGTGTTCCTGGGTGTGTCAGTATATGCATAAGTGTGTTCCGGAGTTTGTCAAAGTATATTTTAGTGTGTGCCTAAGTGTGTCAAAGTATATATTAGTGTGTGTCTGGGGGTGTCAGTGTATGCATTAGTTTGTGCATGGGTGTGTCAGTGTATGGATGAACATACTTTGGTGTGTCAGTATATCCATCAATGTGTATGTGTGTCAGTGTATGCATAGGTCTGTGCCTGGGCGGTGTTAGTGTATATATCAATATGTCCATGGATGTGTCACTATATGCATCAGAGTGCACCTGTTTATGTTACTATATGCATCGGTGTGTACCTGGGTTTGTCAGTATATGCATCAGAGTGTGCCTGGGAATGTCATCAGAGTATGCATCAGTGTGTGCCTGGGTGTGTCAGTATATGCACAAGAGTGTACCTGGCTGTCTCAGTGTATGTATGTGTGTGCCTGGGTGTCTCAGTGTATGCATAAGAGTGTACATGGGTGTGTCAGAATATGTCTTAGTGTGTGTCTCTGTGTCAGTGTATACATACCTTTGTGTTTCTGTGTGGCAGTGTAAGCATGATAATGTGCCTGGGTGTGTCAGTGTATGCATCAGAGTGTGCATGGGTGTGTCAGTGAACGCCTGTGTACCTGAGTGTGTCAGTGTATGCATGAAAGTGTACCTGTTTGTTAGTATTTACATAAGTGTGAGTCTATATGTATCAGTGTATGCATAGGTGTGTGCCTGGGTGTGTTAGTATATGCATAAGTATGTTCCTGCTGTGTTAGAGTATATATTAGAATTTTGTCAGTGTATGCATTAGTGTGTGCCTTGGTGTGTTACTGTATGCATCAGTGTTTGCCTGGTTGTGTTAGTATATAGATATGTATATGCCTGGGTATGTCAGTGTATATATCAGTGCTTCCCTGGGTTTATTAGTGTATATATTGGTGTTTGCCTGTGTGCAGTAGTGCATACATTAGTCTTTGCTTGTTTATATCAGTGTATTCATCAGTGTCTGTCTGGATGTGCTAGTGTTTGGATTAGGATGTGCATGTATGTATTTATACATGACTGAGTCCCTGGGTATGTCAGGGTGTATACTAGTTTGTGCCTGAGTGTGTCAGTGTATGTATTAGGGTCTGCCTGGGTGTATTACTCTGTACATCAGTGTGTGCTTGGGTGTATGAGTGTATGGATTAGAAAGTGCCTGGCTGCCACAGTGTGTTCGTCAATGTGTACCTAGGTGTGCAAGGGTATATATCAGTGTGTGGCTTGGTGTGTAAATATATGCATCAGTGTATGCTTGGGTGTGTCAGTGAATGCATCAGTGTGTGCCTGGTTGTGTCAGTCTGTGCCTGGGTGTGGCAATGTATATATCAGTGTGTCTATGTGTGTCGGTGTGTGAGTTAGTGTGTGGCTAGGTGTGTCAGTAAATACATCAGTGTGTACCTGGATGTGACAGTGTGTGCATCAGTGTGTCTTGGTGTGTAAGTGTATGCATCAGTGTGTACCTGGCTGTGACAGTGTGTGCATCAGTGTGTGTCAGGGTATCTCTGTATATGCGTCAGTGTGTGCCTGGTTGTGTTAGTGTATGTGTAAGTGTGTCCCTGGGTATGTTAGTGAATATATCAGTGTTTTTTCCTGGGTGTGCTAGTGTATTCATCAGTGTATTTCTGGGTGTGACAGTATATGCATGAGTGTGTGGCATGCTGTGTTTGTATATTTTTCAATGTGTGACTGGGTGTCAGTGTATGCTTGAATGTGTGCCTGTGTGTTGCAGTGTATGCCCCAGAGAGTTCATGGGGGTGGAAGTGTATGCCTTAATGTGTACATGGGTATGCCAGTGTAGTCATCAGTGTGTGTTTGGGTATCTCAGTGTATGAATACGTGTTTGCCAGTGTATGTATGAGTTTATGCTTAGGTGTGTTAGTATATGCATGAGTGTATGTCTAGGCATGTTATTGTATGTATGAGTGGGTCCGTGGGGGTGTCACTGTATCTGTCAATGTGTTTGTGACTGTGTTAGTGTATGTTTCACGGTGTGCTTGAGTGTATATGTGTATGCATCAGTGTGTGCCTGGGTGGGTCAGCTTATAGATCAGTGTGCATCTGGGTGTGACAGTGTAGGTATTGGTGTTTTCCTGGGTGTGTCATTATATGCATAAGTGTGTTCCTGGGTGTGTCACTGTGTGCAGCAATGTGAGTCTGGGTGTGTCAGTGTCTGCATCAGTGTGTGCCTAGATGTATGTAGTAGTGTGTTCTGGTCGTGTTACTGTGTGCCTGGGTGTGTCAGAGTATACATCAATGTGTTATGGGGTGTTTTAGAGTGTGTATATGTGTGTCCCTGGGTGTGTCAGTGTATAAATGAGTGTGTCTGGATGTATCAGTTTATGTGTAAGTGTGTTCCTGGATGTATCAGTGTATGAATTAGTACGAGCCTGGGTGTGCCATTGTATTTATCAGTATATGCCTGGGTGTGTCAGTATATGCAATAGTGTGTCTGTAGGTATGTCAGTATGTGCATCAGTGTGTGCCTGGGTGTGTCAGTGTATGCATCAGTGTATGCATAGGTGCTTAATTGTGTGCATCACTCTCTTCCTGGGTGTGTCAGTGAATATATCAGTGTGTGAGTGAGTGTGTCAGTTTGTGCATCAGTGAGTGCCTGATTTTGTTTTTGTATGCATTAGTGAGTGCCTGGGAGTCTCAGTGTTTACAACAGTGTGTGCTTGGGTGTGTCTGTGAAAACATTTGTGTGTGCCTGGGTGTGTCAGTGTGTACATCAGTGTGTGTCTGGGTGTGTCTGTGTATGCATTAGTGTCTTTTTGGGTGGGTTAGTGTGTAAGACAGTGTGTGCCTGGGTGTGTTAGTGTAAACATCACGCTAAGCCTGGGCATGTCAGTGTAGGCATCATTGTTTGCCTAGGTATGTCAGTGTATACATTAGTGTCTTCCTGGGTTTTTTACTGTATGCATCAGTGTTTGTCTGGGTGTTAATGTATGTGTATGTGTATGCTAAGGTGTGTTTTAATTGGTCTGTATTACTGTTGGAGTGTTATTAACTATTTGTACATTGTACATGTATGGATGATGTATGAATGAAGCAAGATGAAATTGGTTACATATTTATTACTGCAAAAAAGACACCCTTTATTCTGTATTGAAAGAGAGAAAAGATCAATAAAAGTTAAACTTCCATAATATTATTTTATATGTTAAAGCTTCACAATCTGTAATAAAAAAGTTGTTGTTAATAACAAAACACAAGAAATGTATATCATTGAATAGCAGTTAGGTATATTGTCTAAGCATCTCATGTTCTCTTTCCACTGTTCCCAGCTTCTATACTTTTGCACTATAAAGGAAATGTGTATTCATCAGTGAACAGTGGGGGAAAAACAGCCACACGGACTGTAAAAAACTCCATAAGTACATAGCATGTTATTTAAAATTAACAAACAATGTTCATTCCGAGAGTGCTTTTTTGAGACACCATTGGCACTATTCCTTCTTTAATATCCTACAGAATAGTTCAAAATTCATATCAGATGCTTGATGAGTGTCTATACTCCACAGAATTCGACAGAGTTAGCTAAAAACTCTGTGAAATTCTGCAGAGTTTCACGTGCATCAGAATGCCGCCCAGAGTTGATGCTTACCCGGTCTCCAGCCCTCCCTACAGGCCTCAGCACTGTACCCCATAACATCACTTTCTTTCTCAGGGACTCTGAGAAGACAGGTTCTTTCAAGTGGAGCTATGACTGCAAATTTCCCTTTTTTATCTGCACAGACCTTCTTTTCACCTTGCTGGCCCAGGTATTCTGTTTGTGGCTTCCAGTGGGAGGATGTGCCTTCTTAACATCGTGTTTAGAGGGACTGTTCTTTAGCTCACACAGCTGTGATCTGTGGTTAACCAGCTTCCTCTCTGTCAGAAACAAAATCACATCAACTCAGGCACTGGTGTTTGCACGGCCTCTACTTTATTATGCAATTCAAACGTTACGAGTTAGCTCAAGGCGCTATTTAAAAGTCACAGCAGGGAGCCTTTTTAGAATGTGTTTTTTTGTGGGCTGCAACTACATTTTCCTTTGAAAATGTCAACAGTATTGCTAATGGACCTACGAAGAACCGGGGAGTGGGTGAGGAGATTTAAAAACTCCCATCAACAGATTTTCAAACATAGTAAATGCATTGTTTGAAAGAGGAAGGCCTTGCTGTGACTGAGCCATTCCCTCCATTTCCATCTAATAAAACAGGTTTTAGAAGTAGAAGACATAATTTACTAAACACATTTAAGGATTTGAAAAGGTGGGTGTTCCTGACTGGTGTGAGGTAAGGTGTGGTGTACTTGACATCTGCAGCTGTGTCATGTGCAGTACCACCCCCTCCTATGCAAGTACTGTGCATGCCCAGTAGCCATTCCTGTGTGGACTTTGAAGAGAAAATGACACCAGGATCTGAATGCTTTCTGGTTCCAGGGCCCCCGTTGCCAGCAACATGGCTCTCTGCCTCCCTCTACCCGCTGCTCCCTGGCTGCTGAGGACAGCAAAAAAAAGGAGGTCTGCAACCAGAGCTGGCACTTACAGCAGGTCGATGCCAACGGACAGTAAGTACTCATTACTAGTTGAAGGTCTTCTCTTCTCCTGCGCAATGGCCTGACAGGAGCGACAGTGATAGCAGCAGAATGGAGGGTGAAGTGGAGCCAGAGGTGATGCACATATTGGCAGACCTGGTAGCGCCACTGGCGCACCAGTGAACTCTGATCTACCTCCATCTGGTGCAGTTTTTTTTTCTGAACTCTTTGCTCTGCTTGGACCAGGGAGTGCAAAAAACACTGTGAAATCTGTCAGCAGAGCTGAGTTCACTGCCCATCCCAATTTCTAATGAGTTCTTTGTATTGGAATTTTAACCAAATGTTTATATTCCCTATGCTTCTTAAAGAATTATGAGTTTGTTCATGTAAGAGTGTCTTAAAAACAGGCTGTCTTTCCACAAGGGTAAGTTGTAATAAATCAACAAAAACAATGTGATGCTTTTCTCCAAAAAGGACACCATACTGTATCTTGACTATCTGTTGCATTCTTAAATGTACAAAGGTGAGCATTAAGTTTGGGACCATGCTCACCTCATCAATGATTAAACGTTTTAATTTCTTCAACACTCTTGAACATTTGTGACAAGCTTCTCCAGATAACTTTTAATACTCCAGTTTATAATTTTGTTCCACAGGGGGCATAAGAAGATGATGTAATGTAATTCCTTTGATGTTGTGTGCAGCCAATCCAGTAAGGTCTGTTACTCTACATGATAACATCGTGTGTGTAGTATTTTCTAGATAAGTGGTTAGAACTTGTATTAAAAATCTTTTTCCAGTGCCAACTTGTCCTCTGACATACAAAGGAATTGGCTTAAAACTTGTACATTTACAATTGATTGTTTTCATGGAGGAATCCATGATCTATTTTTTCTTTAACTTCCATATACATTTCTGTCTACTTATTGAGTTGTTCTACTAACTGTCAACATTTTCTTCTCTTGCTTGTTACATTGCGGTCTGCACCTCATTCATCCCTATGGCAGCTTTCTTTTTAATTATTGGTTGCCCAAGGGGATCTTGACTGAGAGGTCTGTAACTATGACTGCTTTGTGAACTATCCTTTGATATCTTAGTAGCCATTGTTTCTTCTTGTTCAATTTGTTCATTTAGCATTTTTAGGTAGTTAGGGAATATTGGACATTCAATTCTGTCTTTTATAGCATTAAAAGTATATTCTTTGAAGTCATACTGTCCAAGTAACTCTGTTTCTAAATGCCAAGGTTTAAATAGTTGTAGAAGTGATAAAATAAAATTCTCAGCAGTTTGACAAGTAAGTTTTCTATGATTTATTAAGATACTTTTTGCATGGAAAACCAAACAACCATTGCAACTAATTATACCTATTTGCTTTCATCAATGTTCTCTGAAACATTATTTTTGTACCTATTTGTACCTATAGTACTGCAGAATTTCATTAAGACACATAGGTGGTCATTACAACCATGGCGGACGGTATTAAAGCTGCGGAAATACCGCAAACAGGCCAGCGGACCAAAAAAGGGAATTATGACCCTGGCGGAAACCGCCAACAAAGACAGCCACTTTAACACACCGCCCGTCACGGCAGTGCAAACAAGCAGCGCGGCAGTCACCGCCAACAGACAGGCGGTAGACAATGTACCGCCCACAGTATTACAACCCACCAATCCGCCACCTTTTCCGGGGCGGATTCTCCGTGGATAAAAACACGGCAGAAACAGCTTTTGCTATGGGAAAACGCTCACCTGAACACATCCCACGAGGAACGAGGACTCCATGGAGCCAGAACTACAAATACTACCTGCCCTTGTGTTTCTGCTCCTCTATGACCAACAGCTACGTAGGCGCCGAAGACAACGGTGAGTACTGCACCTACGACATAGGGGAGGGGGAGGCAAAAGTTAGGGGGACACCCACCAAACACCCCCACCCCTACCCTCGCATATTACAACATACACACCAATGCATTCACAAAAATCACAGTAACAACCCACAATCCCCCCGGAAGAATGAAAAGACAATGCGAAATTCGGTCAAACATTATAATGTGGCAATATACATGTCATACAAAAATATACAGATATATATTTGAAAATCAGTCATAATTATATACAATATTAGAAGTAGTGCAGATATGTACACAACAATGTCCGTGCACCAACAGTCCAAAAATGCATTGGCGAGGCCCACAAAGGATACCTGACCACAATCGGAGAGAACACTGCCGGGGCATCAGATAGAAATACTACAGGCACCTCAGGGGGAAGGGAAGGGGGGGCACCTCAGCCGGATGACTGCAAAGCCAGATCCACGACGGGGGTCCATGCCCATTGATGTATCCTGGGGAGTACAAAGCCACAGTCTCTCAAGTCTCTACAGTGGGTGGGGTGCCCACTGTGCCATCCTGGGGAGTGCAAAGCCACAGTCTCTCAAGTCTCTACAGTGGGTGGGGTGCCCACTGTGCCATCCTGGGGAGTGAAAAGCCACAGTCACTCAAGTAGATGCAGGTGTCTAGTGGTACTGGGGGGGACTGGTGCCCAGACTGGATGAGTTTCCCCGTGAAAGTTCCTGTGCTGTCACTGTCCCAGCTGCACATGTGATAAGGATGCCTGATGTGGCGGCCCATTCATTCCTACCCGGTCTTTGCCCTGTTCAGTGGTGCTTTGCCATGGCGGTCTTTGCCCTGTTCAGCGGTGCTTTGCCATGGCAGTCTTTGCCCTGTTCAGCGGTGCTTTGCCATGGCGGTCTTTGCCCTGTTCAGCGGTGCTTTGCCATGGCGGTCTTTGCCCTATTCAGCGGTGCTTTGCCTTGGCGGTTCTGCTATGGACATTGGTGTGCGGCATGACGTTCTCTACACTGGGCATTGGTGTGTGGCATGAAGTTCCATCATTGCCCAGCGGGGCTGTGGCAGCCGGGATCCTTCAGGGCACTGACTCCGGCGGTGGTCTCCTGACCAGTGACGATACTTGTGCCCTCCTGGGCTGTGACTCCGGCGGTGGTCTCCTGACCAGTGACGATACTTGGGCCCTCCTGGGCCGTGACTCTGGCGGTGGTCTCTGGACCAGTGACGATACTTGGGCCCTCCTGGGCTGTGACTCCGGCGGTGGTCTCCTGACCAGTGATGATACTTGGGCCCTCCTGGGCTGTGACTCTGGTGGTGGTCTCTGGACCAGTGACGATACTTGGGCCCTCCTGGGCTGTGACTCTAGCGGTGGTCTCCTGACCAGTGACGACGGTGCTGGCGGTTGTGTGTCGACCGCCGGAAATGATGGCGCACTTCTCCGCCGTGACACTCACAACAGGCTGGGCAGACTTCCTCTGGCCCTTCCCCACCTTTGGTGGAGTCACAGCTGACTCTCCAATCCCCTTGGAACCCATGTCAGTTGTTTTCCCACCAAGAGTCTTAACACGGTCCCGTTGTCCACTCTCCAATTTTAGAGCCTTTACATGGGGTGAGCTGCCAGTGCCTTGGCTCCGGGTCCTACTGCCTGCCCTGGTGGCCGGTGCACTCCACAAACCTTGAACAGGCACCACTGGTATTGAAGGCTTTTTGGCTGAGGCGCTACGACGGGACTGATGAATTGGAGGGGGTGGGGTGGGGGCAAAAAGGTCAACTTTACAGAGGGACAGTTTCTGACGAACACTGGGATGGGTAGTTGGAGGGGGTCTGGGAGTGGAGGAAGAGGAGGTGGTTGTCGGAGGTGTCACTTTAGGTGTTTTGGGTGCAGGTGCAGGTACTGGAGGCTGTCGTGAGGTGGATGGATGTTGGGTGAGTGATTGCCGGCGTTTGTGTACTTTGGGAGGGGGCGTCACAGACACACTGGGAGAGGAAAACAGGGGACGTGTAAATGGCACTGGAGTGCAGGTGAGCGGCTTGTGGTGCTGGGTGTCCTTGTGCGATTCATGGTGCCTGTAGATGTGGTGCATGCAGGTGTGTGTGTAGACGAGACTGGGAGGGAGGAGGGAGAAGAGGAGGAGGGGGACACAGTGGAGGCAGTGGATGTTGCTGTGTCTGTACATGGGTGAGGCTTGCGTGAGTGCCTGTGGTGTGTGTGGTGCCTATGTTTGCTTGAGCTACTTGGGTGTGTTGACTTGTGTGCATGCTGGTCTGTAGGTGTGCTTGGGATGGGCTGGGGTACAGGAGATTGGGTCTGGGTGGAGGAAGTTGGAGGGGGGAGGCTAGACACAGGGACAATGGCTGCCATCAGTGCTGAGGCCAGAGATTGCAGGGTTCACTGAAGGACAGCCTGACCAGAATGAATGCCCTCCAGGAATGCATTACCTTGTTGCAACTCTCGTTCTACACCCTGGATGGCATTCACAATGGTAGACTGCCCAACAGTGAGTGACCTGAGGAGGTCAATGGCCTCCTCACTGAGGGCAGCAGGGGTTACTGGGCCAGGGCCTGAGGTGCCTGGGGCGAAGGTGATGCCCACTCTCCTGGGTGAGCGGGCACGGGGCGAACGCTGAGGGGCTGCTGGGAGGTGGCGGCTGTACCTGTAGAGCTGGGGGGCACAGATGGTGCAGCCACCACAAGGGAGCCCCCATCGACGGAGGAGTCCGTGTAGCTGCTTGGTGATCCGGTGGCCGATGTGAAGCTCCCTTGCCCTCCGTCCCACTGGTGCATTCAGAGTCTGTGGTGAGGCCCTCCATGGCCATGTGGGATGCAGCTCCCTCGTGCTCCGGTGCCACTGTACCTCCGCCTGTTGATGCTGATGTACAAAAGAGAGAGCAGAAAAAGGGGGGGAGACAGAAGGAAGAGAGTTTTAGTGCATGGATTACCGCTACCGTTGGCGGACAAGGCAGACGCAGCAGCCCCCTGCATTACGCCGTGCTCCTGCCCTCTGCACATGCAATTTCTGGGATATGGCCTACATGGCAATGGTGGACATCTGCGCACATGTATGCCACAGGGACAACTGTACCTCGACTTGGCAGTCTGCTGAGGTGGGGTAGAGTGCCACATGGCCTACATTACGGAGGGGCCTTGCCTACCTAACTCGCCCTGGCCTAGGGACACCCACAGCCCACCTCCCCCACCCAGACCCCTCCACTACGCACAAAGTCAGCTGAATGATGTTGTACTCACCCCCTTGTGTCTGCTGTGATGCCCTCAAGCGCTCATCCAATTCCGGGTAGGCCACTGCCAGGATCCGGAACATCAGGGGGGTCATGGTGCGACGTGCACCCCTCCCACGTTGGGAGGCCATCCCCAGCTGAGCCTCCGCCGTCTTCTTGCTGCAGCGGCGAATGTCCTCCCATCTCTTACGGCAGTGGGTGCCCCGTCTCTGGTGGGCCCCCAGGGTCCGGACCTCCTTGGCGATGGCACGCCAAATGTCCCTCTTCTGGTGGGCGCTGACCTACATGACATGCACAAGGGAAGAAGAGAAGCCATTACCAACTGCACCGTAGATGTAAGTGTCCCCCCTCCCTACCCTTGCCATTTGGCACATGCATTAATGTTCACTGAACTCTGCCCCCTTCCCTCTTCCAACCAGCCCTCTCCACCCAGGCCTAGCCCATACAATGCTCCCTGTGTACTAACCTGTTGGTCTGGAGGACCGTAGATTAGCGTGTACTGGGGGAGGACCCCGTTTACCAGTTTCTCCAGCACCTGTGCAGTGAAGGCAGGGACCCTTTCCCCAGACGCAGCAGCCATCGTCGCTTCCAGACCGAGGTCAGAGCAGCACTTTCAGTGTAGGTCCTCTCCTGTCGAAGGTCAGGTATCTAGTGATTGAACAGATAGAAAATGGCGGTGACGTCCGCGGCGGTGACGTCCACGGCGGGGCGAATCATCACCGCCAGCGCACCTGTTCATTGGCTCCTGGGACCCATAGGGTCCAATGTTAACCAATGCAGCATTGCGCCGCGGTCTACGACCGCCTACCGCGACGGTGTGCAACGCCAGCGCTGTTACCCCACAATCCAATTGTCCCCGTTTAGAGGTCAGGCAGCCACCATTTCAGGGGCCCACATGGCTTCATTTAATACTGCGTCACACATAGCTAGGCTAACACTCAACACACATACAGGAAGGGTTTTGTGAGTGGTGTAGCCTTGTGTGTAACTGTGGGTACATACCTGGAGGAATAATGACTGGTTCGTCGCTGTTGTCCTTCGTAGGCACCGTCAGCTGGGACATATGAGAAGATGGCGGAATCCTCCGGTGTACCGACCGCTGGTGGACCTGTTGACAATGGAAGAGAGACATGTCATCGTCACCTACCGGTTTGACCGTGCCACAATCCAGGAACTATGTACCCAGTTGGAGCCAGACCTGATGTCACCAATACGCCATCCGACTGGAATTCCCCCTGATGTGCAGGTGCTAACAGTGCTCCATTTCCTTGCAAGTGGGTCTTTTCAGACAACAGTGGCCATGGCATCAGGGATGTCACAGCCTATGTTTTCCAACGTGTTGCCCAGAGTGTTGTCTGCCCTGCTGAAACACGTTAGGAGATACATCATTTTCCCTCAGGTGGAGGATTTGCCTACAGTGAAAGGTGACTTCTATGCCCTTGGACATATCCCCAAAGTCATCGGTGCCATTGATGGGACCCATGTAGCTCTGGTCCCCCCCCACAGGAGTGAACAGGTGTACAGGAACAGGAAGAGTTATCATTCCATGAATGTCCAGATGGTCTGTTTGGCAGACCAGTACATCTCGCAGGTAAATGCTATGTTCCCTGGCTCAGTGCATGATGCCTACATCCTGCGGAATAACAGCATACCTGATATGATGGGTCAACTCCACAGGCACCGTGTATGGCTATTGGGGGACTCTGGTTTCCCCAACCTGTTCTGGCTATTGACCCCAGTGAGGAATCCCAGGACCAGGGCAGAGGAACGGTACAATGAGGCCCACGGGCAGACTAGGAGGGTGATCGAATGCACCTTCGGCCTCCTGAAGGCCAGGTTCAGGTGCCTCCATATGACAGGTGGTTCCCTATTCTACTCACCGAAGAAGGTGTGCGACATCATCATCGCCTGCTCCATGCTCCATAATTTGGCATTGCGACACCAGGTGCCTTTTCTGCAGGAGGATGATCCAGATGACGGTGTAGTAGCAGCTGTGGAGTCTGTGGAGCCTGTGGACAGTGATGAGGATGATGCTGAGGAAGAAGACAACGACAACAGGGAGTCAGTCATACAGCAATATTTCTAGTGAGACACAGGTGAGAACATTTTCATTTTTACCATTACATTAACTTTCACACGTCTACCTCTATCCTGTTTCTCGATTTCAATCACTATTTGGAAACTGAGTTGTACCCTTCCATTACGGTTTCACAGGTGTGGTTACCTACGTGCCAACTGCTTGCATCCTTCAAGTGCTTGTGATGTGTGACATAGGTATGTTAGCCTTACAATGGTAATCCCATTATGACACTGTCATTGATAATACATATTTAGTAAATCACAGACTGACTCCAGATTGTTTTGTGTTTCAAGGGTGTTTATTGAAGTGCTCTGAAATGTGAGGGGTTTGTAAAATGAGGATGGGTGATGGCAGAGGAATGTCCATGGCAGAGTCCAGACTATTAGTCTCACAGGTACACTGCCCATCTGGGCATAGGAAGTGGAGCTGGTGCAGTTTAAGTATGGACAGGGTAACAAAGTGGGACAGTGGGGTGACAATCAGGGTGGTCTCATTTCCTGGCGGGGGTCCTGCCATCTTGCTCTGTCCTGTTCCTGGATCTCAGGGCCCGCTTGCGTGGTAGTTGTCCGTCTGCAGGGGGTGGGGTGCTGGTGTGGTGGTCCTGTGGCGGGGCGTCCTGTCCACTAGCGCCGGTGGAGGTGGTGGGCAGTTCATCGTCCTGGCTAGTGTCAGGGGCCCCTTGGAGTGCCACGGTGTCCCTCAAGGTCTGCTGTATGTCCATTAGCCCCCCTACGATGGTGGCCAGGGCGGAGCTGATGGTCCTGAGCTCCTCCCTGAACCCCAAATACAGTTCGTCCTAAAGGCGCAGGGTCTCCTGCAACTTGTCCAAGACCGTGGCCATCGTCTCATGGGAGTGGTGGTATCCTCCCATGATGGAGGCTAGGGCTTCGTGGAGAGTGGGTTCCCTTGGCCTGTCCGCCCCCTGTCGCACAGCAGCCCTCCCAGTTCCCCTGTGTTCCAGTGCCTCCGTCCCCTGGACTGTGTGCCCACTACCACTGCCCCCAGGTCCCTGTTGTTGTTGGGGTGGCGGGTTATCCTGGGTTCCCTGTAGTGGTGGACACACCGCTGATTGACCTGTCCTGGGTAGGGAGGTTTGGGCCAGCTGGGTGGGTGCTGTGCTGGTGTTACCAGAGGGTGGAAGGTCGGTGTTGGGCTGTGCCTGTGCAAGGGGAACCGACTGTCCAGAGGCCCAGGATGGTCCGGGATGGTCATCAGGATCCAGTAGGGCTGAGCTGCTCTCGTCACTGTGGGCCTCTTCTGGGGGTGGAGTGGTGTTGTCTGGACCCTCTGGTGTGGTGACGGTCCTTCGGGTTCCTGCAGGGGCATAAGAGCATGATTATTGCATGTGTGTGTGTAATGGTGTGCAATGGGTGGGTGTTTGTGTACCCCAGTGCAAGCATTCCTGTGTGTGGGTTTGTGTGATGATGGTTGAAGGTGTGTTCTGGGTATGTGCAGTGGGCATGCTTTAGTGAGGGGTGTCCATGCTTAGTTGTGTCATGCAGGCTTGGTTTGGGATGGGTGGTTTGTGTTATGGGTAGATTAGTGAGGATTTGGAGTGATAGGGGAGGGGGTGAGGGTGGGGGTGTGTGGTATCATGTAGGTAGGGTGGGGGATATGATAGTTAGGATTTAACTTACCAGTGTCCCATCCTCCACTGACTCCTCCGAGGCCCTCTGGATGCATGATGGTCATGACTTGCTCCTCCCACGTTGTTAGTTGTGAGGGAGGAGGTGGGGGTCCGCCGCCAGTCCGCTGTACCGCGATGTTGTGCCTGGAGACCGTTGAACACACCTTCCCCCGTAGGTCGTTCCACCTCTTCTTGATGTCCTCCCTATTTCTTGGGTGCTGTCCCACGGCTTTCACCCTATCCACTATTCTGCCCCATAACTCCATCTTCCTGGCTATTGATGTGTGCTGTACCTGTGAGCCAAATAGCTGTGGCTCTACCCAGACGATTTCCTCCACCATGACCCTGAGCTCCTCCTCGGAGAAGCGGGGGTGTCTTTGGCGTGACATGGGGTGGTGTGTGTGATGTGTGGGGTGATGTATGTGGTGATGAGTGTGGTGAGTGTAGTGGTGTGTGGTGTTTTGTGCGTGGATGTTGTGTGGGTGATGGTGTTGTGTGCCTCTGTGTGAAGGGGTTGTCTATTCTGTGCTCTCTCTCTGGCCTTCGTTCGTGATTTTTTGGTCGTAGGGGTTTGTGGGTGATGTGGGTGTGTGTTTTATATTGTCTTGGGTGTGTGGGAGTGGTGTGTGTATGTGTATCAGGTGTGTGTATTTGTAATTGTCCAATGTGGCGGTGTTTTGGAGATGTGTGTGTATTTTGAGCGCGGCTGTGTGTACCGCCAATGGAATACCGTGGTTGAAAGACCGCCGCGTGGATTCGTGGGTCGTAATAGCATGGGCGTGTTTCTGTTGGCGTGGAGGTGGAAGATTTATTTCCGCCAGTTTATCACTGACCTTTGGTGTGGCGGTGTTGTGTGGGTGTCTGAATTTCAGCGGATTCCGGGATGTGTCTCATAATAGCTGTGGTGGAATACCGCCGCAGCGGCGGTGTATTGGTGGTCTTCTGCACGGCGGTAAGCGACTTTTACCGCCAATGTTGTAATGACCCCCATATCGTGTAGGTCTGGACTTCTTCTTGGATAGTAGGTATCCAACATATTAGTTTTAACAATATCTCTACTCTCCTTTACAAACTCTGCAAGGTATTTAATTTCTGAGAAAAATTTTAATGCTCAGTGTCATGCGTTAGCAAGGCCTAGACTAACCCAAACAAATTCTCTAGACTTTGAGAAAAAGCAAGCTAAACTCAACCTATCTCAGCACTCAAGTGAACTTATCTCCCAATTGAAAAGCATTTTCAAGCTGAAACTGTATAATTTTTTTGCTAGAGATTTTTCTGCATCAATCTCTTCCCACGTTTCCTTAATCTCTATTTTCTCTGATTTTGTGATGTATAAAGTGACATAGCGAGCAATAGCAATGGAATTGTCTGCAACAAATTGTATGGCCATATATGTGTTCCATAACTTCAGAATGTCAGGATTTTAATCATGAATATATTTGTAGGCCTATGATTTTTTCAGAATATATGTATTTGTTTTTGATTTTGTCAGTGTATGCCTCACTGCAGATAAGAAGCTAATCATTCTTCCCTTAGAAATGAGAGGCCTTGGAAATCCAAAACAACATCTTGTATAAAACATTTCTTTACATCTGTATCTTTGGCAACAACACTTGCCTCATCTATGTATGTGGAAGCATAGAACTTGCTGTGGTAGAGTCTTGTTATTATTTTCATCCTGACAAGTCACTCTCAAGTAACAGATGGAATACATAGGGAATACATTTTCAAAACCTAGGGTCCTCTGAAAATAGTCTAGTTGACCTTTATTCAGCTGCTGGTATTTGTGCAAGTCACTGATCATAGCGGCCATCTACTCCTGTGGGAAATAGTTCTAGAAATGGACGAGCCTCTGTTTCCTGTACATCATTGGAGCTCCTCTAACTTGTTTCATTTGAAACAGATCATTGCCAACTACATCTTTTGAATGAAGTGGATGGATACTATAGTTTTCATATATTTCTTCTGACTTCTGTTTATCCAACTTTTATATTTGTCCTCTTGCTTGTAGTACCTCATCATCGATACAACTCACTTTTCCAATAATGTCAACATTTTTTTAAAAACATTATTTTCTTTCAAGTATAATGTGCCTGTTTTTACTTTATTCATATCAACTAACTCTTGCCATATTTATTTTTACTTTTTGTAGGCATATAAGTACTGATACTCTCAGTCAGATATGTACCAAATACTAACACAACCTGCTCAGCTATCCACACATGTTTAACAGAATAGTTATCTGTACATGTGAGTAGGTTGTGGCAGTACCTGGCTACATATCTGAGCGAGTGTATGAGTCCTTCTATGTGTGTGCCACCAGATGTTTAAGTAAATATAGTGCAAACAGGGCTATGTGACTGTGTGCACAACTAGCTCCAATACTAATGGGAACAAAAGTGCTGTGTGTTCATGCATGTATGAGCATCTCTCTCAGTGTCTGACTGGGTGTGTTATTGACTCTATCCTTTTGTTGCTAGCTATATGAGTTGCAGAAAGAGCTGGACACTGCATGTATAAGTGAGCATAAGAGTCTGTAACTGCACATCTAACTCAGTGAAACTTAGAAGGATATGTTTCATCTTTTAAAGATTAAGCTTCCTGCTCTATTCCCCACCTACAGCCTACCTGAGAACTGAACTGTCACCACTAAAATGGCAATTAAAGGATTGATAAACGGCATTTCTAATGGCAAGTCCAGCTGCTAGTAAATCTGCATACTCAGGGTCTACAGTAGTAGGCCTGAGCCTTGTTTAAAATAGTACTTGTGTGGATAGTTGAGCAGGTTGCGTTAGTATTTGGTACATATTTGACTGAGTGTATCAGTACTTCTATGACTATCCCACCAGATATTTAAGTATATGTAGTGAGTAAAGGGGTATGTAACTGTGTGTGCAATTGCCACCTATAGTGCTTGATACATAACTGCTATCTAGCTGTATTCATAAATGTGTAAGTGGCCGTGTCACAGTCTGACTGGCTCTATGTCACTGATTGTCTAAGTGAGGGGGAGTTATTGGTACTAAAAAGAACACTTTCAAGCTTGACAAATGGATTTTTCTTGGCAACTCGAGGTACCAGTACAACTGCACACTCAGGCTCTGTAGTAGTAGGCTCAAGCCATGTTTAAAAGAGGACTTGTTTGTATGGGTGACTAGTTTGTGTCAGTACCTCGCTGTATATCTGAGTGAGTGTATGAGTCCATCTATGAGTGTACCAGCAGATGTTTAAGTAAATACAATAGTATATCACTGGCTCTCTTACTAAGTCACTGAGCATGTAAATGTGTCTGTAAGTACCTCTATGAATCACTATCTGGTGGTGACTACAATAGTATGCAACTGTGTGTGCAACTGGCTCTGATACTGCTGGCTACATAACTACTGCCTGAGTGTGTGCATGACTTTATAAGCGGGTATTGCACTCTCACATTGGCTGTGTTAGTGGTTCAATCTTTTTGCTATTAGTTATATGAGTTGCAGCATCAGTTGGACACTGCATTTATAAGTGAGCATAGGAGTCTGCAAGTGCATGTCTAACTCAGTGAAAGGTAAAAGGATATGTTTTATCTTTGAACTACAAAGCTCCCTGCTGTAAAGGATACTTATGGCCTACCTGAGTACTGAAAGTGCAGCACTTAAGCAACAGTTTAAAGGTGAACCAGTAAAACTGCATACTCAGGGTCTACAGTAGTACGTATGTGTCATGTTTAAATTAGTACTTGTATGGATGAGTCAGTAGGTTGTGTCAGTATTTGGTACATGTGTGACTGAGTGTATCAGTACCACTTTGAATGCTCCACCAAATGTCTAAATAAATATGGTGAGCAAAGAGGTATGTAACTGTGTGTGCAACAGACTCAAATACTATTGGAACCATAACTGCTGCATGGGTGTGTATATGAATCTATAAGGGACCCTTCTCACAATCGGTGTAGCTGGGCCAGTGGCTCTATCCCTTTAATAGATATATGAGGTGAAGTATGGGTGGGACACTGCTTATATAGGTGAGGATAGGAGTTTGCAAGATAGACATGTTTAATGTTTTAACCACAACGTACCACGCTCTATCACCTATCTACAGAATACCTGAGTGCCTAATTTCCTGTAGTAAAACCATAGTTTGAGAATTCTCAGGCAGTCTTTGTAATGGGTACTCGAACTGACAATAAAAGTACATATTTATAGTCTCCAGCAGTAGGCCTCAACTATGCTTAACATAGTAATTGTGTGGATAGGTGAGTAGGTTGTGTCAGTACTTGGCTAAATATCTGACTAAAAGTATCAGTAGCACAACCAGATGTTCAAGCAAAAAAGGTGAGTACAGGGGTATGTAACTATGTGTGAAACTGGATCCAATACTGCTGGAAATAAAACTACTGTCTGGCTGTATGCATGAAAGTATAAGCAGCCCTCCAGGTAGTGTTATGTCAGCAGCTCTATCCCTCTGTTAATAG
The DNA here is from genome assembly GCF_031143425.1 of Pleurodeles waltl. Lineage (NCBI taxonomy): Eukaryota > Metazoa > Chordata > Amphibia > Caudata > Salamandridae > Pleurodeles > Pleurodeles waltl. The sequence goes on along the minus strand of NC_090437.1, from coordinate 813,837,086 downwards.
GAACATGAGTTGTAGTATCTGCCTCAGAGTTGATACATATGTGAGCATAAGGCTCTGCAACTCCACATGTAACTCAGTTAAACATTCAAACAACATGTCCCATCTTTTAATAACAATCTACCCTGTTCTATGCCCTATCTCTAGTCTACCTAAGGGTTAACTATTGTGTCGTAAAAGGAAACTGTAATTTTTCTTTCATGATTATTATACCTTTCTTTATTGTTATCATATAGGTATTATTTATATTCATTTTTAGTGGTTATGAACATGCTACTCACTGTCATTCATGTTAAGTACAATTATCCCTGTAGTAACACATTTTACATTAAAATACATTATACTACACACACCTATTAAGTATGTTTGTTACTCTGTATATTCATCTATGAGTCTTAGTTTGAATTTCTTGTCACTTAAAATGTGCAAAAACAAAGCAGTTCAATGGTACACCACTCACAATCAAGAGAGCCATTAATGATAACCTTTTCAACTTTGCATTCAATGTTACTCAATCACAAAGCCAATCAGAATCTCTCTTTCATATTTAAGTTATGCTTTACATCTTCTGACTGGATATGATAATTAACTCTTTAGAACACTCCTCAAAAGAGAGCCCAATTCCACACCAGTTTTCACTGGATACACGGATCCAGCAAAGCACTTATCAAGGCCCTCCATATAATTATACGTGTTGATCCGTCGATTGACGTGGGAGATTTCTTTTTACTTTTAGTGTATATTCACAAGTAATGCTATATATATATATTCCTCTTTCAATAAAAAAGTGTATTGTCACCTAAACATACTTTTAAACATGTTTTTCCCAGTGCAACTGAAACTACAATGTTACAGTCTAGTCTTTTTTATAGCCTTCCCCCATACCCCTCTAGCTGTGCTACCTTGGTAACATACTGTTAGAAATGGGGTCTCTGGGTGGCAGTCAGTTTGAACTCTTTCTGAGCAAGGACCCTCAATATAGTCCAGGCAATGGAGATACACACTTAGATAACCCCTGCTCACCCCCTTGGTAGACTGGCACAAGCAGTTAGGCTTATCTCAAAGGCAATGTGTAAAGTATTGGTATCAAAAAATACAGTAAAACTGTGAAAACACTACAAAATGGACACAACAACGGTTTAGAAAAATAGGCAATATTTATCTAAATCAAACACGACCAAAATGACAACAATCCAACATACACAAGTAAAGTTAAGAATTATTAAAACAATAGAATCTTCCTCCATAGAAAACAATGGAAACGTTGTTGTTACACAAAACACCTGGTTTGCATAAAAAATAAAGCCGCACTGGTGAGTGTGCGTCAGAAATGTCAGCGATGTGTTGATTCCTTAACTCGCAAGTAAGGCCGTGTGTCGTTTCTTCTCCTGCCGGGTAGGCGATGCGTAATTTTTCTCTCCCCCAAGAGAGCTATGCGTCGATTTATGGACAGGCATTTCAGGTCCGGGCAGGTTCACGTTGATTTTGACACCCAGAGATGTTACGTGCGAAACCCAGCCGCATGAGGACGAGAATTTGAGCTGTGTGGGGTTTGCGTCGATTTCAGCCACTATGTAGGTGGCACATTGTTTTTACAGGCGCGTTGCCGGTGGTTCGTCAACATTTTCCCAGCATGGCTCATGTGCATGGATTTCAGTCCTTGTTCTACCAGCTTCACCTTTCAAGGGCCCAGGGACTGGATTGGGCATCACTTGGAAGGGCAGGACTCTTAGCATAGAGTCCAGGTGCTGACAGTTGAAGTCTTTGATAGCCCTGAGACTACAAAACAGGAGGCAAGCTCATTCCAAACCCTTGGAGACTCTTCACAAGCAGGAATATACCACAAAGTCCAGTCTTTGTCCTCTTTCAGATAGAAGCAGCAACTGCAGGTCAAACCAGCAAAGCACAGTCACAAGCAAGGGGGCAGGTCTTCTCCTTGGCAGAGGTTCCTCTTGGTTCCATAAGTAATCTGAAAATTGGGGGGTTGAGTCCACTACTAATACCCAATTCTGCCTTTGAAGTAGGCAAACTTCAAAGGAACATCTCTGTTGTTCACAAGATCCTACCTTGCCCAGGCCTGGCCCCAGATACACAGCAGCGGGGTTGGGGTCTGCATTGTGTGAGGGCAGGCACAGCCCATTTAAATGTAAGTCTCAGGTCCTCCACTCTAGCCCAGATGACCTATCAGTAAATGCAGGCTACAACCCAGCTCCCTTTTTGTAACTGTCTAGTGGAGATTCAAAAAGAGCCCAACTGTCAGTCTGACCCAGACAGAGAATACTCAAGCAGGCAGAGTCACAGAATGGTTTCAGCAAGAAAATGTTCACTTTCTAAAAGTGGCATTTTCAGACTGCCAATCTAAAAAACAACTTTACCAAATTATGTATGTTTAAATTGTGAGTTCAGAGACCCCAAACTCCAGATCTCTATCTGCCCCCAAAGGGAAACTGCACTTAAAAGATATTTAACGGCAGCCCCTATGTTAACCTATGAGAGAGATAGGCCTTGCAACAGTGAAAAACAAATTTGGTAATATTTCACTGTCAGGACATATAAAACACATCCGTACATGCCCTACCTCTAACATACACTGCAGCATGCCCATTGGGCTACCTAGGACCTACATTAGGGGTGCCTTAAATGTATAAAAGGGAAGGTTTGGGCCTGGATGTGAGCACACTAGCCAGGTCAAAATGGCAGTTTAAAATTGCACACACTTGCACTGCAAAGGCAGATCTGAGCATTGTTTACATTGTTTACTTATGTGGGTGACAGAACCAGTGCTGCAAGCTCACTAGTAGCATTTGGTTTACAGGTCCTTGGCACCTCTAGTGCACTTGACTAGGGACTTACTAGTAAATCAAATGTGCCAATCAAGGAAAAGCCAATTACACATCCATTTTACACAGGGAGCAATTGTACTTTAGCACTTGTCAGCAGTGGTAAGTTTCCCAGAGTAACAAAACCAGCAAAAACAGAGTCCAGCGCACAGTCAAAACATGGGAAGCAGAGGCAAAAATACAGGGGAGACTATGCCAAGGATGCTTGGTCTAACTCATACTTTGCAACATTCTGTTGCAGCAGTAGGTCAGAGGTGCATAACATTTTCAGCTAGCATCATGCTTACTTTTAAATGAAAAATAGCAGGTGAGATTGACGTTTTCAAACAAAAAACATATCTGAAACAGCAACACTTTTTGTTCTTTCCCAAAAGCCACTCCCACATTTCTTTTCTTTTCTCACAATGTCACTACCTGTCTTTCTCCACCAACATATTTAGAATAACCAATTAAAATAGTTGTTTTCAATGTTAACTTGTACCATCCATTTTAAACTACATTTATGAATGTAATTTTAACACTGCCTCATTCAGCTGTAGCCTTGTCCTGAATGGTACTCCAGCTTCCCTCCAGATTGCTAAGAGTGTGGCTTGTGGGACACAGCTTTGTGTGGGCCAGAAAGAGTGCAAGAAAGAGTGGCATTGACAAGGACTTGGGTTTATCTTATGTGGATATTACTTGGTGTGGCCAGAGAGGGTTAAAGTGACATCAATTGCTATGTTTGGTTGAAACTATTAAGGATTGCCAACAGCCAGACTTTATGATAGTGCCCCGGTGTGGCAATGACCTGGGCACTGTTCCTGAGTTAGGATTGAAAATCCTAATGAAGGATACCTTTGGGAAATTAATGGCACTTTTCCCACACACTGCCTTGTTTTTTTCTAACATTTGCTAAAGGGAGAAGTGAAAGTGGTCAAGTGACTTTTGTCCACAAATACACAAATTGAGGAAACATGTTAGTAACACTGCTTCTGCATACCTCAGTGACTATAACATGGGCTCCATATATCATAATAATTTATGGTTTGATATGGATGGTATCTACAGAAATGTTGAAGTTCACCTAACAGACAAAGCCAACAGAGTGTCCCTGCAGATCCTGAGCGACTGCATCCTGTTTCATGATCCTGTTTCATGTGTAGTAATCACCTACACATCATTAACACAAAGGCTCTTTTCAGAGCCAATCCTATTATCATACACATAATAATTTATCTTAAATATTTTAGAAGGAGCTAGTGGTTTAACTCTTATGTGCCAGGTTCCTTGTGTCACCCTGTGCCCCCTAACACCACCATGGTAACACTGAATTTACAATACTGCACACCGTGGCACACGTTAGCACAATAGAGTCAAACATGTTGATACTATTGTGGTGCTTTGCTGGACTAGGGGCGAATATTTTGATGCTAATCCAGCAGAGCTCGGGTAGGTCCATCGTCCTGGGCAGGCTTAAAAAAATTAAGCTAGAATGGTGCAGTGAAATCTTGTACATTTCATTGAGCCATTTGTTTGGGTCTTCCAGCAGGGGAATGTCCCCCTTTGCCTACATTTTACCTGGGACTGGGATAATGTGGTGCAACGGTTTACAAAGTAGTGCAATACTAGCATTGGGCCACTTTGTAAATATGGCACAGGGTGAGAACTGGTTTAGCACGACTATAGCATCACAAAAATTAAGCTACAACGGTGTGAAGGGGTGGAGGAGGCTTGTGCATATGCCCCCTGATTTATTTTTAATACCATCCATATCCACAGATCCATCCATGGATGATGAAAACAAACAAGAAAAAAATGGCATTCTATTCCAATGTATTAATAATGTGCAACATTTATCTCAACCCCTCTGGTGAGGGAACTCCTACCCTGACCCCTTCATATGTATTACTGCCCACATTTTTGCACCGGGACAATTTCCCCCTACAACAAAATGGCATCCACCACTCTGCATCTCAAGTCACAGCCATCCTGCTCTGTATTAGTATCTCTGAGGAGAATGTGCACGAGAGTATGTGACTGGATTTGTGAGTCAGTGTAAGAGTGTTAATCTGAGTGTGAGAGTGGATGTAGGATTGTCTCTCTGACTGTGAGAGAGGGTGTAAGAGGGTGCCTCTGAGTGTGAGTGTCAGAGTGTCTGCGTGCATGTAAGAGTATGTGTGAGAGAGTGTCTCAGAGTGTGACAGTTAGTGTGACCAATGTAGGAGGCTGGCCTGGCATAGTGGGTACCTGATGGTACTTACACCTTGTGCCAGGTCTAGTTATCCCTTATTAGTAGATTATTAGTGTTCTAGCAGCTTAGGCTGCTAGAGGTAGCTATAGCAGAGCAGCTTAGGCTGAACTAGGAGACATGCAAAGCTCCTACTATACCACTTATATCATACAGCACTAAATCATAAGAAACACAATACTCAGTGTTACTAAAAATAAAGGTACTTTATTTTTGTGACATTGTGCCAAAAATATCTCAGAGGATATACTCCCTTAGGAGGTAAGTAAAATACACAAAATATAAACACAAACCAAAATCAGGTAAGTAAACAGTTAGAAAAGTAGTGCAAACACTGTTGAATACAATAGGATGCTTTAGGCCTAGGGGCAACACAAAACATATACTCCAAAAGTAGAATGCGAACCACAAATGGACCCCAGGCCTAGTTTAGTATGTAGAGGGTCGCTGGGAGAGTAAGAAAACACTAAGGGTGTCCAAGATACCCCACCACAAGACCCTGGAAAGTAGGATCAAAGTTACCCTACTACCCCAGAAACACACTGAAGTCGTAATAGGAGATTCTGCAAAGGCAACAACTGACTGCAAAGCACTGATGATGGATTCCTGGACCTGAGGACCTGTAAAGGAAGGGGACCAAGTCCAAGAGTCATGCAAGTGTCCAGGGGGGCAGAAGCCCACTAAACCCCGGATGAAGGTGCAAAATGGCTGCCTCTGGGTAGAAGAAGCTGAAGATTCTGCAACAACGGAAGACGCCAGAAACTTCTCCTTTGCATAGAAGATGTCCCACGGCGTGCTGGAGGAAGCAGAGTTGATTTCATGCAGAAAGACTGCAAACAAGCCTTGCTAGCTGCAAAGGTCACAGTTGAAGAAAATGGGTGCTGCCCAGGCCCAAGAAGGACCAGGAGGTAGCCCCTTGGAGGAGGAAACAGAGGGGGCACTCGGTAGTACAGAGAGCCCACGCAGAAGCAGGCAGCACCTGCAGAAGCACTTGAACAGGCTTTCACGAAATTTGAGCATGGTGGTTGTCTCAACACTACAAAGGAGGGTCCCACAGGGCGGTGGTCAACTCAGCAAATTGAGCAATGCAGAATGGAGTGCTGGGGAACAGGGCTATGCTTTGCATGAAAGATTCCTTGCAAAAGTGCACAAAAGCCCTAGCAGCTGCAGTTCATGCAGTACACAGGATTGCTATCTGGCATGGGGAGGCAAGGACTTACCTCCACCAAATTTGGACAGAAGGACCTCTGGACTGTCACGGTCACTTGGATCTAGCTCCTGTGTTCCAAGGACCACGCTCGTCATGATGAGAGGGGACCCAGAGGACTGGTGATGCAGAAGTTTGGTGCCTGCGTTAGGGGGAAGATTCCGTCGACCCACAGGAGATTTCCTCTTGGCTTCCAGTGCAGGGTGAAGGCAGACAGCCCTCAGAGCATGCACCACCAGGAAACAGTTGAGAAAGCCGTCAGGATTAGGCGCTACAATGTTGCTGGTAGTCGTCTTGCTTTGTTGCGGTTATGCTGGCCTCCTGGTGCAGTCAGCAGTCGATCCTTGGCAGAAGCCGAAGAGGGAGTTGCAGAAGAACTCTGGTGAGCTCTTGCATTCATTATCTGAAGAGAAACCCACAGGAGAGACCCTAAATAGCCCACAGAGGAGGATTGGCCACCTAACCAGGTAAGCACCTATTAGGAGAGTCTCTGACATCAACTGCTGGCACTGGCCACTCAGAGGCCTCCATTGTGCCATCACACCTCTGCATTCAAGATGGCAGAGGTCTGGGACACACTGGAGGAGCTCTGGGCACCACCCCTGAGGTGGTGATGGACAGGAGAGTGGTCACTCCCCTTTCCTTTGTCAAGTTTTGCGCCAGAGCAGGGGCTGGGGGATCCCTGAACCGGTGTAGACTGGTTTATGCAAGGAGGGCAACATCTGTGCCCTTCAAAGCATTCCCTGAGGCCAGGAGATGCTACTCCTCTCAGGCACTTAGCACCTATTTCCAAAGGGAGAGGGCGTAACACCCTCTCTTAGAGGAGATCCTTTGTTCTGCCTTCCTGGGACTGGGCTGCTCAGACCCCAGGAGGGCAGAAGTCTGTCTGTGGGTTAGCTGCAGTGAAAACCCCAGAGAGCTAGTTTGGCAGTACCTGGGGTCCATGCTGGAGCCCCGGGGATGCATGGGATTGGCACCCCAATACCAGATTTGGCATGGGGGGGCAATTCCATGATCTTAGACATGTTACATGGCCGTATTCGGAGTTACCATTGTGAAGCTACATATAGGTATTGATCTATATGTAGTGCACACGTGTAATGGTGTCCCCGCACTCACAAAGTCTGGGGAAATTGCCCTGGACTTTGTGGGGGCACCTTGGCTAGTGCCAGGGTGCCCTCACACTTAGTAACTTTGCACCTCACCTTCACTACGTGAGAATTAGACATATAGGTGCCTTATAATTTCCTTAAGTGCAGTGTAAAATGGCTGTGAAATAAAGTGGGCTTTATTTCACTCAGGCTGCAGTGGCAGTCCTGTGTAAGAATTGTCTGAGCTCCCTATGGGTGGCAAAAGAAATGCTGCAGCCCATAGGGATCTCCGGGATCCCCAATACCCTGGGTACCTAGGTGCCATATACTAGGGAATTATAAGGGTGTTCCAATGTGCCAATCAGAATTGGTAAAAATGCTCACTAGCCTGCATTGCCAATTATAAAAGCAGAGAGCGCATGAGCACTGAGGTTCTGGTTAGCAGAGCCTCAGTGACACAGTTAGGCACCACACAGGGAACACATTTAGGCCACAAACTATGAGCACTGGGGTCCTGGCTAGCAGGATCCCAGTGAGACAGGCAAAAACAAACTGACACACACGTAAAAATGGGGGTAGCATGCCAGGCAAGATGGTACTTTCCTACAAAGAGAATCTGGGTTCAACAGGGAGTATTAGTGTGTCTGTCTGTTAGAGTGGGTTTGAGAGGGTGTCCCAGGGTGTGAGTGTATGTCCGAGTGTAAGAGTGAGTGTGACTGGTTGTGCCTGAGTGTGAGCATGGATGTGAGAGTGTCTTTCTGTGTCTGAGAGTGGGTGTGAGAATTTCTGTATAGTTGTGAAAGTGGGTGTGAGAGCATCTGTCTGGGTATGTGAGTGGGTGTGAGAGTGTCTGTCTTGAGGTGAGAGGGGGTGTGAGAGTGTCTGTCTTGATTGTGAGAGTGGATGTGAGAGTGTGTTTTTGGGTGAGAGTGAGTGTGAGACTTTGTTGCTATAAGAGTGGGTGTGAAAGTGTCTGTCTGTGTGTGAGAGTGGGTGTGATAATGCCTATGTGGGTATGAGAAGGGGTGTGACAGGGTGTATTAGAATGTCAGATTAGGATTGAAAGGGTGTGACTAGGTATGAGATTGGGTTTGAAAGTATCTGTCTGGCTGTAAAGCTGGATGTGAGAGTATGAGTCTGGCTGTTACAGTGAGCATGACAGTTTTTGTGAATTGAGTGTGAGTGTTCATATGAATGCCTTAGTGTGTGGGCTAGTATTTATATATATATTTTTTTAAGTTTTACAAGCTCCACGGATCCACCCATAGATTTACACTGGGGGCTACACTGAGCCCCGCAGATCAATCAATCATAGTATTTGCAAAGCGCGCTACTCACTCGTAAGGGTCTCAAGGCATTGAGAGGAAGGGGGCTGCTACTGCTCGAACAGCCGTGTCTTGAGGTGTCTCCTGAAGGTAAATAGGTCCTGTGTCTGTTGCAGGTGGGTGGGAAGAGTGTTCCACATGTTGGCAGTGAGGTGGGAGAACAATCTGCCACCGGAGGTCATTCTGTGGACGTGTGGGACGGTGGCAAGGTCGGCGGATTGAAGGTGTTGTGCCAGGATGTAGAAGGAGAGCCGTCTGTTGAGGTATTCTGGTCCGGTGTTGTGCAGTGCCTTGTGAGCATGGGTGAGGAGTTTGAACGTGATTCTCTTGTTGACTGGGAGCCAGTGTAGGTCTCTCAGGCGGGCTGTGATGTGGCAGTGGCGTGGGATGTCCAGGATGAGGTGTGCGGAGGCGTTCTGTATGCGTTGCAGTCTTTTCTGGAGCTTGGCCATGGTTCCTGCATAGAGGGCATTGACGTAGTCCAGTTTGCTGCTTACGAGGGCCTGGGTGACCGTCCTTCTGGTTTCAGTGGGGATCCATTTGTAGATCTTCCGAAGCATGCAGAGGGTGTTGAAGCAGGAGGAAGAGATGACGTTGACTTGCTGGGTTATTAATAGTGATGAGTCCAGAATTAATCCCATGTTGCTTGTGTGGTCGGTGAATGTTGGTGCAGTTCACAGTGTGGCAGGCCACCAGGAATCGTCCCATGCAGAGGGGGTGGAGCCAAAGATGAGGACATCAGTTTTGTCAGAATTCAGTTTCAGGCAGCTGTTCTTTATCCATTTGGCGATGGCCTTCATTCCTCGGTGGAGGTTGGTTTTGACGATAGCGGAGTCCTTGGTGAGGGAGAGGATCAGCTGGATGTCATCGGCATATGAGACAATGTTGAGGTTGTGAGATCTGGCGATGTTTGTGAGCGGAGCCATGTAGACGATAAAGAGGGTCAGGCTGAGGGACGACCCCTGAGGTACACCGCAGATGTTTTTGATGGCTTCAGAGCGGAATGGAGGGAGGCGGACTCTCGGAGATGAATCCGCTGATCTCAGAAAATGTTTTAAAAAATGCTTTTAATGCATTTTCACTGATTTTTTTTACAATTTCACTGCATTTATATCAAGCCCCTATGATCAGGGAAACTCTACCCTGACCCCTTTATGTCCATTGCATCCCCAAATCAAGCCCCGGGAACTGCTGCAGTCACCATTTTCTTTTATCAGGGAATGGTCCACGGGGCTGAAATGTGGGAATGTACATAATGGGGTCAGGATAGAGGGTCTCTGACCCAAGGAGGATCATATAAATATGCCTTACCTATAAATAATTAGTTAAATATGAGCAAGACATATTTGTTTTTATATTTTCTGAGATCCGGGGATCCCTCAGAGGGGCTGAATGTGGCCCCAGGTGTGAATCCACAGGAATCCACAGGTGAATCCGTGGGCCCCTTGCACTGTATTTCATCTGAGCCACTGGGAGTTGGTGGTCTCTGGGGCCCAGAGGGCCCAGGTGCCAACCCGAAATGTATTTCAATGAGCCCCGGGAAGGTGGTGTTATTCCATTCAGTAGTTTGGGGGAAATTAAAGGGGAAATAAATGTGTATATCTAGGGACGTGAAGGATCCACAACCCCTAATGATCTTGTGCTGAGATCTGATTGACTGATAACACTGTTGTCAGCCATCTTGGGACTCGGCTTCAGCCAAGTCTCATAATAAAAAAAATTAAATTAAAAAAAATGGACCAGGGTACAAATACCCTAAACCCTTAGCTCTGCTGGTGGTGTCCCAAAGGGACTGCTCCAGGGCTAAAAAGCATTTGTTTTTTACTTTACAAGCAGAGATGAGGTGAATATTCGAATCCACTTTTAAAATAAAAAAAAATAAAAAAAGTGCGATCTCCAGTGCTTCGTTAGTTTAATGCCCTCCAAGGCCAAATCCTGGGCACTTTTTATTTAAAAAAAAAAAAAGCAGGGGGTCCTCCTGTCCCCCTCCCGATGCACTGGGGACTGCCACCACCCCTGGATTCTTTTTTGGGATGTTGGAGGGCCGTCCTGGGGACCACCACCTCCCCGGGGCTTTTATGTAATATGCTGAGGGCCCGTCTGGCTCCTTGCTGTTGCCCTGGGGACCACCAACCCCCAGGGCAACAAGCTGGATCGGGGGACCGCGTAGCTCCCCACCGGCCCAGGGACTACCACCCCCTCTGGGCAAATTGTATTTTTTTTGTGGGGGTTGTGGGGGGTTGAGTTGGTAAATGTTTAAAGAAAATTAAGGGTGTCCCTATGGGACCCCCACACCCTTAGGACCACCACCCCCAGGGAAAAATGTAATTTATTTGCAGGGAGCTGTACGCCCCCTGTGCACTGGGGACCACCACCCTCCAGGGCTATCTTCACATTGGAGGGCAGCCAAATGACCCCCCCCCTTGGAGTCTTTGATGGCACTGGGCACTGCCACCCCCCAAGGCTGGCTCCTGCTGGTCACGGGGGTGCCCACTCCTGGAACGTAGTTGTTTGCTGTGGCTTGGTGTTTATTTATTTTTATTATATATATATATATATATATATATATATATATATATATATATATATATATATAGATATATATCTATCTATCTATATATAAATATATATATATATATATATATATATGAGGAGGAACCACAGAGGAGCCCTTAAGGTAACTTTAACTCACACCCTCGCCATGCACTGCTAATTATCCCACAAATTACGGTACTCATGACATTTTGACAACATCATTGATAATCTGAATGTAATATTTTCAGTTAAAAAATTTATTAAAAAACTGTCCATGGCGGGGCGCAAGTTATAGTTACCTTAGGGCACGAGTTATAGTTACTTGAGATAACTATAACTGGTGAATTTCGATTGTTTGGTACTGGTAAAATCTGAGCCTGAAAATAACGTCCCTATAATCTTTGGTTTTTTAAGAGAATTTCTATGTTTAAAAAAAATTACATTTCCTAACTACATATATATCCACTTAAAAAGACAAATGTTACAGGGACATTGCAGTTAGATTCTGAATTTACTTGCACTAAGCCAGAGAAATTCAGCCATCATAGTTATAGTTAGTTCAAGTAACCATAACTCGTGGTCTAAGGGAACTATAACTTGCACCATGCACAGTTTTTTCTTCAATAATTTGACTGGTAATGTTTCATTGATATTTTTATTGACGTTAAAAAAACTCGTTATGATTGCTGTAATATCTGGGGTAATTAGCAGTGCATGGCGAGGTCACGAGTTATAGTTACCTTAGGCCACAAGTTATAGTTACTTGAAATAACTATAACTATAATGGCTGAAATTCTCTGCAGGCACCAGGTGTAATGTCTGAGGTAATATCACTGCATGGCGAGTGTGCGAGTTGTAGTTACCTTAGGGCGTCAATTATAGTTACCTGAAATAACTTTAAGTATAACTAATGAATTTCTAAGGTTTTGAACAAGTAAATTAAGAACCTAACTATAACGTCCCTGTAACCTTTGTTTTCTCAATAAATTTCTAAGGCTTTTGTTAATTCTATTTCATAACTATAATGTTGCTATAACCTTTATTTTTTTCGATGTTTTTTAACGTGTAGCAATTTTCATTACTATACATTAATTCAACCACCAGAGTGCACGACCTTCAGCTGTGCGCAGCCACAGAGTCTGGCCTGTGGCTGGGCCCTGCAGCCAACACCCATAACAACCCAACCTCATGCTGCACACGTCCTTCAGCCGTGTGCAGCAGAGGGTTGGCCAGCCAGGCCTAGCCCTTGGCCACCCCTATAACCAGCTAACCCAGTGCTGCACACAGCCTTTGGCCATGCACAGTGGGGGTTGGCTACAGGGCCTAGCATGCGACCAGTCCCTGTGGCCAACCCCTATAACAACCCAACTCCATACAGCCCCCCCTCCCCAGGCCAATCTTGGGTCTGGTGACCCGATCCCCCAGGGCCCAACCTAAATATTCTTTTGGGGTGGAGAGGGGGAACATGACGACCTCCCTAGTCTGATCTTGGCATCAGGGATCGCATCCCCTAAGGCCTGGAATTTTTCTAAAGGACTGGGGCCACACAGGGCCCTCTTCCCAAGCCGATATTGACCCCTGGGATCCCATCCCCTGAGCCACAGCCTAATTATTTATTTTCTTTTTGAGGGAAGGGGGTTACATGGCTACCCTCCCCATGGTGAAGTCCCCACCCGTCGAGGCCCAGCCATGTTACCTGGTTGCCTCCCAGGGCACCCAGTCACAATGATGGGGATCATGGGGGGAGCCTCAAGGTCCCATTGGTCCCAACTGCCTCCCCACTTCCTGTTGAAGCCAGAATTGGCTAAAGCAGCTCCCTTTCTGTGAGAGCATTTGTTTCCTCTGTCTCCCTGACTGCATCTCCTGAAACAGGGAGACAGAGGAAACCTCTGCTCACACTGAGGGAGAGCTGTTTGACAGCTCTCCCTCGCTGCAATCAAAATGTTTGATGTGACTTGGTGGCAGCTGTAAAGCCACTACAAACAGCTATGTTCCAGGGGTGGCAGTCCCCAGAGCCATCATTGGCTACAAGAGGCAGGCTGACAAGTTGCCTCTCCAACAAATAGCACTGGGGAAGTGGTGGTCCCCGGGGCTGCGGGGGTCCAAAACAGACCCCTTTTCTTATGTTAATGTTTGCTCTTGGAAGGTGGTGGTCCCAGGGCTGTGGGGGCATATGCCCCCCGCATCTCATTTTATTTACTGCCACATGGAGGTAGTGGTCCCCGGGGATGTGGGGGGGCTGCTTGCCCCCCCTGCATACCATTACATGAATGCTCAGGGGAGTTGGTGGTCCTCAGGCCTGTGGGGGGCTGCGTGCCCCCGCATGTCATTTTATTTACTGGCCTGGGGAGGTGGCGGTCCCTGGGGCTGAGGGGGGGGCACATGGCTCCCCACACATCATTTTATTTACTTCCCCATGGGAGGTGGTGGTCCCCAGTGCTGGGGGAGACAGACGGCCCCATGCATTATATTGATTTAAAGCTCCAGGGAGGTGGTGGCCCTCAGGGATGCAGGGAGTACCCCTGTTACAATTGTCTGAAGCACAAAGGAGGTGACAGACACTGGGACTGAAGGGGGACTGGAGGGCCCCGTGTTAAAAATGTTAATGCCCTTGAGACCTGGCCCCAGGGCCTCACAGAAGCAAGCACGGGATCCCGCACTTGTTTTTTTTCTTCTTTTTTTTCTGTGAATCTTATGAATTTTTGGGAATATTTTGTGAAGATTTGTAGAATGGTGCCAAAGATATACACAATTCAAGAAACACTTTTTGTATGGAAAGATTGTCCTAACTATAACTGCCTAGTGGCGACCACCACTATAACTCATACTTTAATAATTCACACCATGACTGATGTAATATGTGGAGTAACTAGCAGTGCATGGTGAGGGCGTGATTTTTAGTTACCTTAGGGCACGAGTTATATTTTCTTTGACATATGTATTACTATAATTGCTGAATTTCTGTGGTTTTGTGTGTGTAAAAACTGAGCCTAAATATAACATCTCTGTAATCTTTGTGTTTTATGGTGAATTTTGAAGTATTTTTTATTTCTATTTCCTAACAATAACTTTCCTATAACCTTTGTTTTTTTTCAGTAATTTTCCACGTTTTTTCGGCCAAACTCCTGCATGCACCTGTCCCACCACATACACCCAAGCCCACACTGCACATGGCTTCAGCCATTCATGACAGGAGGTAAGCCACAGGGTTAGCCCTAAAGTCAGGCCCTGCAACCATCCCCTGCATGCAGCCAACCACATGCTGTGGCTCTGTGTGTGTGTGTGTGTAAGTGGCTGTTTTGATATGTGAATTTGTGTGTGAGTGGCTGTATGAGTAGTTTTGTGGGACTGTGAGTGGGTGTGTGAGTGGCTGTATTGGTGTGTGAGTAGCTGTGTGGGCCTGTGAGCGGGGGTGTGGTGTGATTTTGTGGGTGTGTGAGTGGTTTTGTGGGTGTGTAAGTTGGTGTGTGAGTGTCTGTATGGGTGTGTGAGTAGTTGTGTGGGTGTGTAAGTAGATGTTTGAGTGTTAGTGGGTGTGTGAGTGTGTGAATGTGTGTGAGTGGGGGTATTTTTTTAAATTGGGGTCAGGAACTGCCGATCCATTGTGGATTCACATGAGGGGGCCACACTGAGTGCCGCAGAGGATCCGTGGCTCCTCACCCCCCCAAAAAAAAACATTTCTGGGCAACGTTTTTCCCATAAGTGGTCCCTCGGAGACCCCTCCTTCAGTCCCATAGTATCAGGATACGTTTATGCCCCTTACATCCTATTTTATTTGTATGCCCCCTCAGGAACCAAGTCCAGATTGACAAATGGCTCCTACAACTTTTCTCTCAGGTTGTGTCTAGCCTATCCTGGCATTGCTGATGACATGTAGATCCGTTGGTCCAATGTGGTGGATCTGCAGTAGATCCACGTCTCTCATTATACAAAAAGATTTTTTCTTTAATAACTTGAAAACTACTGAACAGATTTACACCAAACTAGAAAAAAAGATCTTTCTGGTCCATGCTCTTGCTTTCTGATAAATGTGATGTAATTCTGTTCTGCAGTTTAGGCTGTAGTCATGTCTAAAATCCCTAGGGGACTGCTATTATCCCTACATAATACATCACTCATGACATATTTGATAACATCATTGATAATATGAATGTAACATTTGCAGTAAGTGTATTAAGCAGAAAACTGTGCATGGTGAGGGTGCGAGTTATTTTAGGGCACAAGGTATATTTACTTGAGATAACTCTAAGGTCCTGATTTAAGAAAAGTGGTGCTGCATTCAGTGCAGCGCCACTTTTTTTGCACCCCTTAGCAGTCATGGCTTGCAGGTCTCAGACGGGTTGGGGCGGCGAATGGGGGGGGACAACACATTACATTATAAAAAATAGTTTAACAAGCCACTTACCTTGTTCCTCGACGTGCCGCTCCGCTCCTCAGTCTCCCTGCAGGCACAGGCTCCCAGCCTGCCCTTCGGCTAATTCTGACGCTGCTCAAAGCTGGGAGCACAGGGCAGACTGGGTGGCTTTGCAGGCTCTCTGCAGTCCACCAAGGCAGTAGTTAGGGGAACTAGTGTTAAATTTCTGATGCTAGTTTGGATCTTTGCAGGATTAGCTAATCCGGCAAAACCCATGGAGGCCCAATATAACGCTCTGAGCAGGCGTTAAAATTGCTGGCAAAAATGACGCAAAGAAATCTCTTAGATTTCTTTGCACCAATTGTTTGGCACCCATAACGGGAATGCTCCCTTTGCATACATTTTGCCTGGTGCAGGAATAATGTATCACAAAGGGTTACAAAGTGGTGCGATGCATGCATTGCACCACTTTGTAAATTTGCATGGTGATTATGGCCTCGTTGGGCCACATTAGTGTGAACTAAATTGACACTAATGTGGCACAAGGAGGTGCTAGGGGTTCCTAAATGTGCCCCTAACTTTAAATGATGAATTTCTATGGTTTGGTTTGTTTAAAATGTGATCCTAACTCTAACATCCCTGTAATCTTCAGGTTTTCAAGGGAATATATATATATACATATGTGTGTGTGTGTGTATATATGTGTGTATGTATATATATATATATATATATATATTTATATATATCCTCCAACACTCCCTTGAATATCAGGAGAACCAGGACACCTCCAAAGTGAAAAAATATTTCTAAATTTAATTTATTCCAGCATAAACATCCAACGCGTTTCGGCAACAGCCTTACTCATGGATAAATTACTGCTTGAGTGCTCCAGTTAAAAAAAACAAATTAATCACAAACATAGACAACAGACAAATCTTAAATGCATCAACCATAAAGCACATAACACAGCGGCCATCTTGGAGTGTGCATATAAGCTAATTCGCACAGTAGTTTGTACCATAATCTTACACATTATTAATCCAGTTTGTTCTAATATTCATTCACATTCTGTCATAAAATTCATCAAGGTATCATTATCCAACAAGTAAAATCTAATTGAAAAAGTACAATATTATAGAATTAATTATTATAACATTAAGGTGTATAAAATATAAATATTTTCAATTTTTTTTAAATTTCAATCAATTTCTTATAAACCTTAAATATTTTAAATATTTTAAATATTTGTACCCATGTTGGAATTACTAACATTGGATCCTATAACGCTCAAGTGGGCATACATACTTTCAAAAGATTTCCTCGGAAAATATCTTGCTACTCTAGATGTCATACACAGATCTGTCTCATATACTGGAGCTTTTCAACCCACGTGGTTAGAGGTACACAATCTTCTACTGTAACAACTACTAAAAAACCCAATAAATAATCACTTAAACCAATAATTATCAAAAAAAAATATATCACCATCACTCAAAGTGTTGTTCTAAAAACGCCGCCATACTCCTTCACCTCATTCAAAAAAATATATATATAATGTTCACCCTAGATGGATACTCAACTCTTCACTCGAATTCAGCCACACAGGTTCCAATGTCTCAAAGTCTATTATATATTTAGACTCTAAAATGCGCAGCAGCCTCTCTCTATCTCCTCCCCTTCTGCTGATCTTCACTTGATCAATAACTACGAACTTCAACAGATTTTCATTACCAAAGTGTTGGTTGAAGAAATGCCTAGCTACTGGAAAATTCTTATCATAGTTTTTAATAGCTTGTCTATGTTCCAGAATTCTCTCCTTCGCATTGTGAATTGTACTGCCCACATACAACTTGTCACACGGGCATATCAGACAATACACACAATAAGACGTGTTGCAGTTGTAATTCCCCCTGATTACAAAGGTATCTGATCTTCCTGGAACAGTCAATGTCTTGCAGCTATTGCTGGTCTTACAAGCTTTACATTTCATACAACAGACAAAACCATCCACTTTGGTATTCTGTAAGCGACCTCCAGATGTTACGTCATTATGACACAAGTTATCCTTGAGAGATCTACTCCTCCTAAAAGTTGTTTGGGGATTGTCTTCAATCCAATTTGCCAGAAAAGGGTCAGTCTGTAAAATATGCCAGCTCTTACTCAAAATAGAGCGTTTTTTATAGGACTGATTACTGTAAATTGTAATAAATCTGATGGAGTCATTCTCCTTTTCCCGACCCCTTTTGGTCCCATACAGGACATCAACTCTATTCAAAGTCTCTACTTTCCGTCTGGCTTGGTCAATAACCTTAGCCCCATAACCTCTATTCCTAAACCTCTCACACATGACTTCACATTCCTGTTGAAAATCAGCTGCCTCACTGCAATTTCTCCGAGCTCTCAACAACTCCCCAAACGGAATACTGCATATCAAAGTCCCCAGATGAGCACTATGGGCACATAGCAGATTGTTACCTGCCGTTGCTTTCCAATACAATTTGGACACCAGTTTGTTGTCTCTCACAGAGATTTCTACATCAAGGAACTCAATACACCTCAAGTCCAGATGCTCAGTAAATCTCAGATTATATTCATTAATATTCAAATCCCGCACAAATTGTATAGCTGCTTCCTCATCACCTCTCCAGATTACAAAGATATCGTCAATAAAACAACACCATAAGACCACATTGGTATCACATTGAGTGAATTCTTCTGACACCTGCTCCTCCCACCAGCCCATAAACAAGTTTTCATAGCTGGGGGCAAAACAGGTGCCCATAGCTGTCCCTTGTAACTGCTTGTACAGGTGGTTATCAAAGATGAACAAGTTGTTTTTAAGACAAAACTCAATCATAGTGCACAACATTTCCGAAAGCAAAAAGAAGGACAATGACCTTGCTCTAAGAAAGTGTCTAATAGCTCTCACCCCCAAATCATGATCTATGCTTGTATAGAGGCTGGTCACATCCAATGTTAACAATAGAAAGTCATCTTCCCAGTGGATGTCATCAATGATTTTTAAAAAGTGTGTAGTATCTCTCACATAGGAGGGTATTGACTCAACAAAAGGGTGTAAAAAATAATCAATATATTTTGATGTATTCTCCAAGAGAGACTCCATAGCCGAAACTATAGGTCTCCCTGGTGGATTAACTAACTCCTTATGAATCTTGGGGAGGAGATAAAGTATTGGAATCTTTGGATGATCGCACTTGAGAAACAGAAATTCACCCCATTCTATCATTCCTTGATCTCTCCAATCAATAAGCATGTCATAGTATTTTTCATTCATTGATCTAACGTCTCCCCAACTTACTTCTTCATAACACTGAGTGTTGCTAAGCTGTCTTACTCCCCCTGCCACATATTTAGTGGTATCTTGAATGACTACATTACCCCCCTTGTCAGATTGCCTGATGACAATAGCATGATCTTCCTTCAATTCCTGGAGAGCTCGCTACTGTTCACCTGATAGATTGCTATTTTTCACATTCATTACACCATACCTCAATTTCTTCAATTGTTTAGTCATTGTTCGTTCAAAAACATCAAGTGCATCGCAATGAATGGCAGGTAAAAAGGTGGATTTCGGCTTAAAATTACTCGGGCAAGTGTTATCAAGGGCAATGCCCGATCCCATCAAATTTAAGATGGCATCCTCATGGGCAACCACCCCCTCACATAGGTCAGTTGCTGTATGTAGCAAATCAATATCAGAAATACATAAATTACTCACATTTTTCTCATTATCCTTCACCTCAAGCCTCACATCACTTTTAACCTTGGTATGATACCACTTTTTTAGTTTCAATTTTCTAATGAATTTAAAAGTATCAATCCTAGTTTGAGTATAATTAAAGCAGCCGGTTGGGCAGAATGACAGGCCCAGAGACAAGAGGTCCTCTTCTACAGCAGACAGCACTCTGCTTGAGAGATTTACAACATTCATAGTTTTTACTTGCGTGCCCGAGTTACCACTCCCAAGGGCCTTGCATCGTCTCCTACATCCCCTCTTCTTGGCTTGTCTGTTCCTCTTCCTCTTCCTCTGGCTCCTCGTCCTCTGCCCCTCTGAGGGTGAGTTACAAGGGACAGCCATGGGCACCTGTTTTGCCCCCAGCTATGCAAACTTGTTTATGGGCTGGTGGGAGGAGCAGGTGTCAGAAGAATTCACTCAATTTGATACCAATGTGGTCTTATGGTGTCGTTTTATTGACAATATCTTTGTAATCTGGAGAGGTTATGAGGAAGCAGCTATACAATTTGCGCGGGATTTGAATATTAATGAATATAATCTGAGATTTACTGAGCATCTGGACTCGAGGTGTATTGAGTTCCTTGATGTAGATATCTCTGTGAGAGACAACAAACTGGTGTCCAAATTGTATTGGAAAGCAACGGCTGGTAACAATCTGCTATGTGCCCATAGTGCTCATCCGGGGACTTTGATACGCAGTATTCCGTTTGGGGAGTTGTTGAGAGCTCGGAGAAATTGCAGTGAGGCAGCTGATTTTCAACAGGAATGTGAAGTCATGTGTGAGAGGTTTAGGAATAGAGGTTATGGGGCTAAGGTTATTGACCAAGCCAGACAGAAAGTAGAGACTTTGAATAGAGTTGATGTCCTTTATGGGACCAAAAGGGGTCTGGAAAAGGAGAATTACTCCATCAGATTTATTACAACTTACAGTAATCAGTCCTATAAAAAACGCTCTATTTTGAGTAAGAGCTGGCATATTTTACAGACTGACCCTCTTCTGACAAATTGGATTGAAGACAATCCCCAAATAACTTTTAGGAGGAGTAGATCTCTGAAGGATAACTTGTGTCGTAATGACGTAACATCGGGAGGTCGCTTACAGAATACCAAAGTGGATGGTTTTGTCTGTTGCATGAAATGTAAAGCTTGTAAGACATTGACTCTTCCAGGAAGATCAGATACCTTTGTAATCAGGGTGAATTACAACTGCAACACGTCTTATTGTGTGTATTGTCTGATATGCCCTTGTGACAAGTTGTATGTGGGCAGTACAATTCACAATGCGAAGGAGAGAGTTCTGGAACATAGACGAGCTATTAAAAACTATGATAAGAATTATCCAGTAGCTAGGCATTTCTTCAACCAACACTTTGGTAATGAGAATCTGTTGAAGTTCGTAGTTATTGATCAAGTGAAGATCAGCAGAAGGGGAGGAGATAGAGAGAGGCTGCTGCGCATTTTAGAGTCTAAATATATATAATAGACTTTGAGACATTGGAACCTGTGGGGCTGAATTCGAGTGAAGAGTTGAGTATCCATCTAGGGTGAACATTATATATATATTTTTTTTAATGAGGTGAAGGAGTATGGCGGCCTTTTTAGAACAACACTTTAAGTGATGGTGATATATATTTTGTGATAATTATTGGTTTAAGTGATTATTTATTGGGTTTTTTAGTAGTTGTTACAGTAGAAGATTGTGTACCTCTAACCACGTGGGTTGAAAAGCTCCAGTATATGAGACAGATCTGTTGTATGACATCTAGAGTAACAAGATATTTTCCGAGGAAATCTTTTGAAAGTATGTATGCCCACTTGGGCATTATAGGATCCAATGTTAGTAATTTCAACATGGGTACAAATATTTAAAATATTTAAGGTTTATAAGAAATATATTGACATTTTAAAAAATGTGAAAATATTTATATTTTATACACCTTAATGTTATAATTATTAATTGTATAATATTGTACTTTTTCAATTAGATTTTACTTGTTGGATAATGATACCATGATGAATTTTATGACAGAATGTGAATGAATATTAGAACAAACTGGATTAATAATGTGTAAGATTATGGTACAAACTACTGTGCGAATTAGCTTATATGCACACTCCAAGATGGCCGCTGTGTTATGTGCTTTATGGTTGATGCATTTAAGATTTGTCTGTTGTCTATGTTTGTGATTAATTTGGGTTTTTTAACTGGAGCACTCAAGCAGTAATTTATCCATGAGTGAGGCTGTTGCCGAAACGCGTTGGATGTTTATGCTGGAATAAATTAAATTTAGAAATATTTTTTCACTTTGGAGGTGTCTTGGTTCTCCTGATATTCAAGGGAGTGTTGGAGGATTTATTAGGGCCTCTCGGAGCCCATCCAGGATTGCTGTATGGAGCTCCTGTATTCCAGGACTTGTTTATGAGATAGATAGATATATATATATATATATATATATATATACACAAAAAACAGGGAAATTCGCAACTAAGATTTATCTGACATAAGTATGCCGAGCATCTTCATACATTTCAGATCTCAAAATTGTTGTAATATATGATGGCATAAGAAGAGCATTACAGTGGTGCAATTTATAGTCATGTCAGCTACGTATAACTGGCGAATTTATGAGTGGACAGCCAGCACGGAGTCCAACTCAATGCCATGCATGGTCTTTGGCCATATGTAGTGGACAGGGATGGGGTTGGGCGCAGTGCCTGCCATACGCCCCTGTCACTGCGAGCAGCTAACCTCCAACACACATGGCCTTCAGCCATCTGGCAAAAGATGCACATCCCTCTTGTTAAGATTTTTTTTTTTTTACCAGCAGGACTCTCACCTGACTCCTGCGGGAATCCCTGGTGCACACAGTGGGACCGTGCTAGATCCTACAGATGTCCTGTAGTTTTTTGATGAGGACCAAAAAATTTTTTGTTTGGCCAGGGGAGTCTCTCTATGAACTCCTACAGGAGTCAGGGTGCCTGGGTACCCCTATGCTGCCCCTACTATTTTTTTAAAACATTTTCAGGACATCCTGTAATGGCATCGCAACATTTTCTTCAATTTGCTGCCAACCAATCATATTGTTTACTTCCACATGAGTGAGTCAGCCAACGAGAAAAATATTTTTGAGTTTGTGTCCTGCTGCAGTCTTGTATGATGAACTGTCAATATATTTATACATTTTCAACCTAATTTTCTCAAAAAAATACTAGACAGATTTACTCAAAATCATAAAATGTAAACTTTCTGAGTAGAGATCTAGCTTTCTGTCAAATGTGGTGTAATTATCTGCTGATGTTTTGGATACATCATTGTTTATTTTTTATGTATGGGGAAAGGTGTTTTGGAACCCTACTATTTCTCATCCCCTGCTGGATTGATCATCCCAAAGATTTCCAGGAAGGAGCTGAGGTGGATGAATTTTATTTTGAAAAATGTTGTAAAGACATCGCAAAGTTATTAGCAAAACAAAACAAAAAAACTATCTTCGTATGGAAACCCTGATTATAGAATACCTCACAATGGCGACCACTGCGGTATATATACATGGGTGTGTGTGTTGCTCTCTGATAGGGACTTCTTGCTCCACTTCTTAGTGATTCAGTTTGTGGAAAGGCAAGTTGAATTTTGTTAACTTTCCTTTGATCGTTTCTCGTGCTTTCGCAAGTTTTTCTAGGGACATATTATTTCAAATTAGGACATTAGCATTATGAAGTTTTACACTTAAAGCTTGTAATACAATGTCGTGTCTAGTCCCACTTCTACTTCTAGGGAGATATTACTTATGTTTAGAACAACAGCGAGATGAAATTTGAACTTACAGTTTCATGTACGATATCTTGTTTAATTGTATTTCTTTTTTTTCTTCTCTGATAAGGGTTAATATTGAAAGCCATCATTACGCCTTCTAGCCCTACTTCTGTTTTTTTAAATTTATGAATACTGGTGAGAATTGTCACGAGGAAGATGTGTACCATGGACGCCAGGACGGGATACCCCTTCGGTAATTTCCAAATACATTTACCCATGTGAAAGTATATGTTGTTTTTCTCTTCACTGTTATTCTTAACACAGTTTCTGCACATTTTAGCCGATGTACAACGCAAGATATTGATATACAATATGTTTTATTTTCAATTGCTCACTCTTCATTATTCTTTTACATTGAAGACATAGTTGCAACTGAATAGGATAGAAATTATACCTGTCATATTTTTTCTTTGCAAATTCTTTGCAGACAATTTACTCATCTTAAAAATAGCTGGTATGGCTCCAGATATTGTCAGTTTATTTAACATAGGTCAGGTTTTATTTTTTATTTTACAAAATTATTATTATTTCATCATTACATATTATCGGTATAAACTTGTGAGTACTATTGGATGTTTTGCTGCAATAGGGTGCACTGCCCGAGTTTTCATTAGTTTCGGCATTATTTCCCTTATATTAGGTATTACAGTTGTGCACAGCACGTTGTTGGTACACTTTGCAATCGGTACCCTTTATGTGGCTATAATGAAAAACTCTATGTGGCCAGTCTTTACATTACGCAATTGTTTTTCTAGCTTTAAATACTTATGGGATGCTTAGAGTCTGTTTTTGTAAACAGATGATTTTTTAATTTATGATTCACTCTGTTTAATCCTTGTTTATGAAATCTGTTGGAGTTATGTTACTCAGGACCTCATTTACAAGGGAGTTTCATAGGAAAAAGCCCTGGGGCGGTAAAATGTTGATCCAGTGAAGTAGCAGAATTATGCAGTGAAATGTTATAAATTTCACTGTATCAGTTCTGCGTGGCATTTTCTGTGAGAACACCTTCACTGCAAACATTATATCTGGTGCAGGTAACACAGGGCTTCACAAACTGACGCATTGGGACCAATGCGTCAGTTTATAAATATGGAGGAGTGATGAGCACTAACCACACCGCCACTGCAGTGGTGAAAAAAAAAGATGCAGCTGAGGTGCAAACAGCTTGTAAATGAAGCCCTCATTTCTTTAGAATTCCTTTTCTGAGATGTGTCTTGTATTGATTGTACATTTTCTTCTTGCTACACTCTTGTCCTAATCAGGCTACTTATATTCACCTTAGGGTGATGAATAATATTTGTATTCCAAAACATGTGCTGGCTAGGATGTTATTCAATAAAGAATATTGAAGTTCAATACACTGAGATCACATTTGATTGTCTTGGTTTTGATACACAATGGCATTTATGGCATAACAAATTTGTCTTTGATATTATTTGAAACACATTTTTTCTTTTTTGGAGACAGTGCTAGATTTTCACCTTTGTTTGGTCCCATTATATTAATTATTTCTTCTGTATTGTGAAATTTCAGTACACTTTATCTGAACCATCACTGGTGTGCACCAACGGACCATGTTCCACCCAACTGATATTTGTGCGTAGCTTGAACTTAATGAAGCTAGTGTCAATAAACATTCCTTTCTTGGAAAAAATGAGAACAGTTGCCATGGAGTCATAAATATAGTTTTCAGATAGTAAATGCAGGTGGGCCTTGACCTGAAGTGGACACAATGGAGGCCAGCGAGTAAATGTCTAGATGTCTGGCCTGAGGGGCATGAGGTCGCTGTGTGTGTTGTGCCCTGACTGGCTATGTGTCCCTAACTACATGCTGCATCTAGTTTGATGGTGTTTTGGGGAATTTAGGCATCCTTCTGGCCATGTGTGTTTTACTGGAGTCAATCTCCAGGGACCTTTGTGGTGTTGCTGTGCCTATCTGTGGGATCTGATCTAAGTTTTCTTGTTTGGGCATTTGCCTTCTGGCTAAGTGTTACTCTATGTGTGACCTGTCAGTTATTAATCTGAGGCTTAGGTCTCAGAGCCTTCCTGACCACCTACCTACGTACCGAGGTTGACAGAGAGTTGACGACGGGGAAATCCAATAATGGTGATGCAACTTTGTTTGTATATATAAATAAATGTATTGCTGTGTGAATCGACATTGATTAATCCAATATTACCATTCCCCACTCTAGCTGAATTTTCAATTGCACCATCTAACCCACACATCATGACAGTCACATTGTTGGTAGCTTTTTGTCCCACTTCCCCAGCTGCTTGTACACTACCAAATTTGGGGGTTGTGTTTTTACAGAAGAAATCCCCCACTTGCAGAAAACCACACAAAAGTAGTAATACAACAAAAGCTGGAAACAATGAAATGCACTGACCGGTCAGCCACAGGGGGGGTCAAGAGAACCAGTTTGTGAACCACACCTGCTCTTGGGAATGTCCCTCCTCAAGAATGTCTTTTTGTAGTTGGTGCAATGCTGGAATGGCAAGTGTCAGAGTTCCATTGTCCATGTCATTGCCAAGTATAAAAGTACAGCAAGATGCACTGAACTTTTGGCAAGCCCCATCCTCCATTGTGGTCATCAAGTCCAAGTCCAAGTTCAAGTCCATCAAGTCCAACACATACTGATGTTGCATAACCATGAGGTGGATGGCTCTTAGTTCTTCCTTGGCTGCATTAAGGCCGAGCTCAGTACTTTTCATCATTTTGAGCATTTCCTTCAGGGCTATTTGCAATGAGCAGGTATTCACTTTTGTCTAAAAGTTGAAGAAGGGTATGGACCCTCCCACTGATACTTGGGCTTTGGTGAATAGTCTAAGTTTCTCAGGAATGTCCATGTACTGAGCCCAGCCAAAATAATCAACAGTTCTTTTCTTTTGAACATGACGCAACAGTGTTGTTTTCTTCCTCAGTGGGTGTTGATACAGTTCAGACAGATCTTCTCTAGAGATGACCAGAGTTGGGTTGTATATGGTGACGATTAAGCATTGCCAGCAGGCGCCCATCAGTGGGGAGGTGTCTCATTGCATGTCCAAAATGTGCAAAATTGTGCCACCATTTTTGTTTGTACCCAACTGAATGGTTTCTTTGCCATTGAAACATAAGTGTAAGTTTCTGTACAGGTAGGGGTTTGCCCTTTTATTCTATCCACGTGTACCTATCTATGTCAATGTCCCAGATCTCCTGACACTGTTGTTCAGTCCTCCCCCACAAGGCCCATTTCCCTTCACATCATTGAGTTGGATGGCTCTGCACTGAAACTCCATGTCTGTGGTTCACTTGTTGTTAATGAAGACGTCCCCAGATATGTTAAGAGCCACCCTGGGATCATAGATGGAAGCAGGAATGGACATGCTTGTGCACTGCTTGGGTGGTTTAGCTACCTCCAAGAATCTCTTCTCTGGAAAATCTTGCGGCCAAACTATGTCCTCCCCTATAGCTCTCTTTCTGTGCATCCTGTCTAGCTCAGTTCGAATATCGCTAGGATGGGTCAGAAGGTACAGTGCTGTAGGATTGGTCTCGTAGTGGGTCAGATTTACTACTACCCTATGGGGTTCTATTCAGTTGTATTTTGCCACTAATTCTACATAGGTGTAGATGGAGATGGCATTTTGCATTTTCAAGGTCTACCTCCTGGGGTAAGTAAAGCCTAACTGTGCCTACTGCATGTGATATCAGTGAACAAACATAACATGACCTGGTTGATGTGAAACCCACGACAGTTATGTGCTGATATCACATTTTGTGTAGAAGAGCACTCTGTAGTCCCTGTGGAGTGCTGGTGTTGGGTGGAGTGTAATTGTCAGTGACGTGGGAGAGGTCCCTATGCAAGCGTGGTGGTACTTTCTGAATAGAATCCATTATGCTCGACTGTTCCTTGGATATGCATGGATGTGGTAGCATCCCTAGTAAACAGTGAATGTATAAATGCATTAAAACACATAGCTTATGAAACATTCTATGCCTTGAGATGATTCCAGAGGAGAGGTCTGTGGTCTTTTTGGCGAAGGGAGTCTCTTGATTAAAAACAGTCCAGAATAAAGTCTTTGGAGCAAGGTGAGGTTCGGGATCCTGTTGGGGAGATGGATGTGGAAAGTCCTTGGGGGGTTTGTAGCTCTTGATCCTGTTGGGCGTGAAACTTCTTTGAGCAGTTTGTTGCTCTTGATCCTGCTGGGGGTACAGGTGAAACCCTTGAGAAAGTTATGGTCCCTTGTAAAGGTGGTGCACTTAGCGGCTCGACTGCAGACCTGTTGGCCAAGAGCTACAATTGGTTGTTATAAAATGAAGAACATTATATCCTTGCATATCACCAACTATTAATTCCTGGTTTTCCATGATTTTGGTAAGGCAGTGGAAGGTGGCCCTACATGGGATTCCTAGTCTGGAAAAAATTGATTACTGTTTAGGCATGTAGTGATTCTTATGGGTCATGGGGTCTCCTCCCTCTATGTACCTGACTGAGTGTATGTCTGAACAGTATTCTTTACGGGGTGATTCTTTTGAATCTGGGTAATATTTTAACTTTGGTTGGTACTCTGTTGGTGTTGCCAGCCCTCTTGTACTCTAGAGTACGCAAGGGGGTGTTTGGTTTTAGGCATTTCTCTAAACAGCCGATCTTTAAAGTGGTGAACTGGAGGGGGTCAGAGAACTGTTCTGCGTTCCCCATATGCCTTTGATTTGTGGAGTTCTAAATCTGAATTGTTACCTCCTTCAGTGTGTGAGGCCTTGCGTGTTGCCTGATTGCTCTGCCTGCTGCGGGGCTGAGCACATTTCTGCATTGTACTCTGCTCAGAGCTGTGATGAGTGATTTTTGACTCTTCCCATCACCTCCCCTCCCTCAGACCATAACTTCATGGGCCTATGGTTCTTAGCTGCTATTGGTAAGCTTTGGGGGAAAAGAGGAGGCAAAGCTATCGCTGCATGGGGAGCCTGGAGTAAGGCCAGGAATTTGGTGAAGCTTGCCCGGATTATGGGAATGGACTGGTACAACTGATTGATCTTGCAAACTCCCTTTACTGACTAAATGCCATCTGATGTTCTGCAACCTTTTGGAAATCACGTGTGCCCTCTGAAGGTTATGGGGTCTGTGCTGCTACAAGCTCATGGAAAGCCAGACACCTGACACTAAAGGACAGCTCAATTTTTGGACCAAAGAGGAGGCCCCCATTTGGCTGTGGGCCGCTGGGGGCACTTTTGCTGCTGGGACTACACACCAAAAGGAACTCTTTGTTCCAGCTGGGAGCACAAGAATGGTGACCATTTTTTCACTTGGTAATCGGAACCCATCCCATTTGACTGATGGGAGCAGGAACCTGGGTGCCTGCTTTTTAAGCACCGGTCGGGGAGCCACCCTGACCCATTCATCAGGCTACCCTCCCCCTGGAGTGTGCCCAACTAACACCACACCAGGAAATCAGTAGCAGAGTGGGGCCTAGGCTACGGCCAGCACTAGGAATTATTTCCCTTAGTGGGGATACCCCATCGACAGCTGTACAGCAACCAAGAATGCCAACCTCCAGTTAGAATACCCAGTCGACAGCCACACAACAATCCAGAATTTTCCTAATGGAGGTAACACTTTAAATCCTTTAACTCCCTAATCTTGTTTACTTTTCTCCTGCGCTTTTGCTGAAAGGAATTTTAAGGTGTGTGTGAAATGGATGCTTTGCTTTAGGGATATTAAGGTTTACTGCGCATTTGAGTTCTGCATCTGCTCGAAGGCATTGCTTTCCCAAACAGTTACCCTCCCTGCTATGGCTGTGGCCCTGGACCTTGTTCAGCTAGGTTCCTTGTCTGTGGTTGTTGATGCCATGCATTGGTCCTACTTTGTGACCCCTGCTGTGGTAGTGTGGCAGTGGACTGGCTTCCCTGCAGCTGAAAATAAGGTACAGTCAGGTTCGATAGTCTTGACCTTGTGGATAGGAATTTTGTGAGGCCTGGCCCCAGTTTGCTGACTTCTGCTCGTGGTGTGCCTTTACTTGCCTTTTGTTGGCCATGTGGCCCATTCTTTGGCAATGCTAGCATTGTATGGTGTTTGGCTGCTGCCAACCTCCCTGGTTTCTATCATAATAGCTATATTAAAACATTGTGGGGTCTTGTGGTGGAGCTCCCTTCAGGACTTGTGCCATTTGTACGCTTGTGATAAACGAGGGCAGTCTTCCTCAGCTTATATTGAACCAACTTAGTGGTGTCCCTCTGGGACTGCTCCTGTTTTTCCTTATCCTTTTCCTGTTTCTTTTTGTGAAAATGCAACATGTGCGCTTGTATCCCCCACCAGGGTTTGGTGTCTAGCGGCTAGCCCAACTACGCTGTCAAAACTGCTTTGTATTTCGGTGGGCAGACCCTTCTTGAGGATATTGTTAAAGAAGACAGCCCAAGGGCTAGTATCAGTCAATGGTTGTCCTGTCTCTACTGCTCCCTCATCCTATTAAATCTGCTATGGTCTCCCCAGGTTTCATGGTTTCTGCCATCAACCATCTGACATCTGGGCAGTTAGAGAACATTTGTCTCAGGGCCATCCATATTTGGTGCCTGTATGAATTGCATGTGACCAATCATGCTCTGTATTTGTCAGCATGACTGATGGGATGGAGGCTCGGGTGAACACTATCTTAGTCCGCTACTTAGCAGACTTTTAATGCCCCCTATGGCAAGAGTTATTCCTGCACTGTTCTTTTCACTACACTTCCCATCCATCAACTGCAGCAGTTTGGCTCTTAGTCATTCCTTGTCCATCTGAGCTCATGGCACATAGATTGTCCCTGCCATGCCTTCTGTAGTAATGGGCATATTTTTGTTTTGGGAAGCTCCCCTGGGTTTCGCTCAACATAGCATCCCCACCTCCTCACATGCTCCTGCATGTAAGGGAAGGTCCACATGGTATCTTCCCCTCCATGCCAGATGCAGTCTGTAATCGCTATGTCTTCTGGTTCAAAGGATCCCTCCTCTGACCAGGTTCTATCATATTGATTACTTCAATCTGTCCAGCAGGCTAGCAGGTGACAAAAGGGGTGGGCGAAGATCTAACCTTCCACCTGAGCTACTATATCATTTGGGGGTATTTTACCTGTCTTGCGAGTTCGGGGGAGCAGCAGACGCCATCTTTGTCCTTCTGTATCCAAGCTGGGTGTACACCAGGCTGCCTTGGTCTCTAGTTTCCTGGTTAGCCTCTCTCCTTCACTGGTACTCTGGTGAGGCATGGACCCCAGTCAAAAGGTTCCCTTCTGCTTCTATCTCAGTTTATTTCCTGAATGGGGCTCTGTATCTATCCCTGTTTTCCTCAAGTGGAGGGTAGACTGCTCTACTCTTTCAATGGGCTTCCAAGATGCAAGCTTTCTCCCTCCCTCCTTAGTTTGCTCTGAGTCCCATCTAGATTGCCTCCTTTGATCAGAGGTATGAGCTAAGTCGGGAACTGCTCTCTTGCTCGCTTTCCATTGTTTACTTGGCTACCTGAGCGCACCCTGTGGCTTCCTTGTTTTCACCAGATCCCAGAAGGTGGGGACCCCTTTCATCACCCTAGCTAGTTGTCCCATTGTCCAGAACTGCTAAGAATCTCTCTGTTACTCGGATGCGCTTTCCGGAAACATCGGAAGTGAGTAATCTCTGTACCACTGGGGTTCGGTGGCTTGAACGTGACGGACGGGAGTTTAAATTTGGGGTACTCTAGCACTGGACTGGAGTGGTGCAAGGAGTCTCTGAGCCTGTTGGCCTGTTGATCCGTCATGCCTAGACCTAACAGCTGGTTTGTGAGAGGGATGGGTGGAAATATGACTTAGAAGTCTTGGTAGATTTCTGAATCTTGATAGTTTATTAGAGTCAATCTCAAGGGTATAATGGAAGGGAAAAAGAAATATAGATGTTTAGCCAGGAAGGGAATTGACTCTGGGCATACAGTCCTTCTTGTCGCAGGGATGGCATAGGGGTTTCCGGTTCTTCTCTTCCTTTCAAGGATTGCCTCTCCTCTGGTGTATCCGCCAGTACCCTCGACGAAAGGAGTATCAGAAGTGGTAAGTATGATGCCCTCATGAGGGAAGGTTACCACCAACGTGGGCCATGGTGAATTGTGAGGGTGTTTCTCAGAGAGTGAGGAGAGGGAAGGTCATAGTATAAAAGGGAGAGAACCAAAATAAGACCTAGCACTATCAGGTTCAACCAAGGCACTGGTAAAAGTAAGGATTTATAATTAAACGAAAATACAGAAACCCAGAAAGGAATACTCCAGATATCAAGACCCTTTTTACTCCTCAAGGGCTCAACTGAATATTGTTAGCTGGACTGCCCTGGGAAAAATGTATAACTCCACACCGTCAAGTGGCACAGATGTTTAGTTGTCAGGTCTAGTAGTCCAAATGCGGGCAAAAAGTGGGGGAAACCTGCAAAATGAAGCCAGCATAACAGGGGGTTTGAAGGCAAAAAGTTAGGGAGAAAACCATGCCAAGGATCTTACTCTGTGGTGATGGTGATGGTGCTGCCCAAGACTATTCCCCTTCTCATTTCTTTGTATAGTCTCCACCTTTTGAGCACTGAGTGGCATGTGAAGCCGAGCACTGCACATAGCTGGTGGAACCTTCCCCAGGCTTTTTATTTGTAGTAATAGAAGTCTGAAATGAGCAACCATTTTGTATCACTCCATTAGCAAATATGTGACTGAGGAAGCCTCTATCATTGTGAAAGCAGGCAGTGTTGAAAGGGCAGCTGGGATGGCCATCAGCACTGTAGACCTCTTTAAATGCTGCTCCTTCTGTGCCATGGAACAGCCCACCCCTCCTTATCATACAGAGGAACCAGTGAACTGCACACTATTGTGGTGATGCTAGATATTACTAGTTGCTCTCTGCTTTACATCCTAAACACTGAGGGGCATATTTATAATTAAATCATGCAGCACAGCAAGTGACCTTGCTGTGCGGCACTGCGTGATAGTGAAAGAGCTGGAATGTGCTGTACTTGACATTGTACAGCACATTTATAGCTTTTCCCATGCCTCACACACAATGTGCTGCCTAGTTCCAACACAGACACCCTTACATCATGGCACAAGGGTGCCTGCATTGTAAGCAGGATTGCTTTTGTGCGGGAAAGAACACCTTCTTTCATAAAAACAATCCTGATCTGCATTTTCCTCTTTCTACGTGTGCTGTGAAATATAGCACACATAGAAAGAGGACGTCACAAGCAGAAATAAAGATATTTCTCCTTGTTACACCTTACCTGGGGATGCGTAGGTTTTTGCTGTAAGTCCAGGTCTACCAGTAATGGTAAATCTGTGAATTCACCTAAATCCATGGGTGGATGCTTGGGAACACCCACGCACCCAGCCAAACTTAGATCCCTCTGATGACATGAATCCATAAAACATTTTGGAGATAGGCATACTGAAACTCTCTACATCACTGGGTGTTTGTTCACCTCTTAATTGATAACCTCAACTATTTTCACAAACACAGTACATCTGATGTTCTTCTTATAACTCCTTCAGAGAACCTGGGATTTATAGGAAAAAGAGAAAAGATTGACCGAAAACAGATCAAAAGAGAAGGGCTTCTTTGTGCAAAGTGCATGAAATTCCAATTGAAATATGTTCTAACCGGAGCAGATGAAGATACATAAGCTGCCCCTGCTCTGTCAACATATTTATGGAATAGGATGCGTCAATGTTGTATAGAGTGGTATTCAATAAACTAATGCCCATATTTATACTTTTTGACGCTAAACTGCGCTAACGCAGTTTAGCGTCAAAAAATTTAGCGCCGTCTAACGCCATTCTGAAGCGCCATGCGGGCGCCGTATTTATGGAATGGCGTTAGCCGGCGCTAGCAGACCGGCGCTGCCTGGTGTGCGTGGAAAAAAAACACGTAGACCAGGCAGCGCCGGCGTAGGGGGAAAATGGCGTTAGGGCGTCTTAAAATGGGGCAAGTCAGGTTGAGGCAAAAAAATCGCCTCAACCCGATTTGCGCCATTTTTTTCGACGCCCAGACGCCATTTAAATGACTCCTGTCTTAGTAAAGACAGGAGTCATGCCCCCTTGCCCAATGGCCATGCCCAGGGGACTTTTGTCCCCTGGGCATGGTCATTGGGCATAGTGGCATGTAGGGGGGCACAAATAAGGCCCCCCTATGCCACCCAAAAAAAAAAAAATATATAAAAAATTATACTTACCTGAACTTACCTGAATGTCCCTGGGGTGGGTCCCTCCATCCTTGGGTGTCCTCCTGGGGTGGGCAGGGGTGGCAGGGGGGGTCCCTGGGGGCAGGGGAGGGCACCTGTGGGCTCATTTTGAGCCCACAGGCCCCTTAACGCCTACCCTGACCCAGGCGTTAAATAATGGCGCAAATGCGGGGTTTTTTGACCCGCCAACTCCCGGGCGTGATTTTTGCCCGGGAGTATAAATACGACGCATTTGCGTCGCCGTCATTTTTTTAGACGGGAACGCATTCCTTGCATCTCATTAACGCAAGGAAGGCGTTCACGGAAAAAAAATGACGCTATTTGCCCATACTTTGGCGCTAGACGCGTCTAACGCCAAAGTATAAATATGGCGTTAGTTTTGCGCCGAATTTGCGTCGAAAAAAACGACGCTAATTCGGCGCAAACAGAGTATAAATACGGGCCTAAAACACTCAGGTTCTCATTATGAGTTTGTCGGTCTTTCAGGAAGACTGACAGAGTTCTGGGGGCCAAAAGACCACTGTAAGAAGAGTCTACAAAGCAATATGACCAAAAACAGCCACAAATCGGACACTGCCAGGACGATCGAGGGCAGGATAGAGGCGATTCCACCACCAGCACCACCACGCCAAACAAATATCACCCTCTATATTACAACCCACAAATCAGCACAGCGGTCATTGCATGGTGGAAAACTATTGGCGGTGTGAACCACCATGGCCAAAAACACACCTCTTCCAGAATACAGCACCACATTGGACCAATTGAATACCCCACATCTGACACATATACACACATTTGACACACCAACACACACCATTATAAAACACACCCCTATATAACCCACAACATTTTGCAACCAAAACAAAACCGACAGCGAGGACCACACAAACCAGAGACACTGCACACATATACCATACGTACAATCACATACAACACTAGGAACACACCACACAACTGCACTGTTGACACAATACACATATGTTCACAGCACACAAACACCACAAACAACCAGCACACACAACCAAGCACACCCATCCCACCGAGCACCCTAAGCTGCACCCTTGCACACTGCACCCCCGCTCACCACAACCACCATGTCCCATCAGAAACACCAATGCTTCACAGACAATGAGTTGAGGATCATGGTTGATGAAATCGCCAGGATAGAGCCACAACTGCTTGGAGCACAGGTCCAGCAAAGATTCATAGCTAGGAAAATGGAGTTATGGCAGAGGATTGTTGACAGTGTCAACTCAGTTGGCAACCATCCACGCTTAAGGGATGACATCCAGAAGAGGTGTAACGTCCTCAGGGGGAATGTGCGTTCCATGGCGTCCAGGCACCAAACTGCTATAATGAAGAATGGCGGCGGGCCTCCACCTCCTCCCCCAGAGTTTGCATTGTGGGAGAAGAAGGTCTTGGACATCCTGCATCCAAAGGGCCTGACAGGAATGCCTGGAGGAGGGGACACTGGTAATGTACCCATATGCCCCTAGTGCTAACTTGGCACACTGGCATGCTACCCCACCACCCTCTCACTCCCCAAGTCACCCTATCTCCCACACATCACCTAATATCCCACCCCAAATGGCACCCCAACACACAGCCACAATGGCCAGACAGTCCCTTGCAACTGCACGGATATCACTGCCATATACCATCACTACGACTCCCACAATGCACCTGCGCATCCATGTGAAAAGCAGATCTGCCCATGTCACAGTGCAACACCTGCATGTACAACTATTGCACCTTCAACACCAACAGGATGCTATGACTGAGTACCTATACATGACAATGACAGAAGTGCAATCCTTATACAGCAACCCTCAATGGAACATGCTACTAATATCATTGTACATTACCTACAAACAATGTCTTTAGTGCTGCATCTCTCAATTCCATAACTGGGAATCGAGTTAAGCCACTGCATGCATCAGACACAGAGACCAACATTCACATCTCCACCATGTGATACACTCCCACTTAATTTGCAGGTACCACTGCCACTGCCACATTGGAGAGGATGCCAAAGACAGCCAGCCCTCCCCACAATGATGGCCCCAGTGATGACAATGCCACAGGATGTCTGGACATAGAAGACTTACCTGACCCATCTGGGATACCTGGTCAGTCCACCACTCCCAGCCTCACCCTGCCCACATCTAACCCCCTGCAACCTTTGGTATCTACATCTCAGCCAAACCCTGCTCCCCAAACCTGTGTCCCAAGGCCTGGTCAATCAGCAGTGTGCCCCACAATACAGGGACCTGAGTCGACCTCTCACACCGGAGACTATGAAAGTCCTGGGAAAACTGGGAGTGGGCACACCTTGCCAGCGGCACAGGCACAGGGCCTCAGGGGCCATGGGAGGGCACCTGTGGGCCAGGGGATGGGGCCCCCAAGGAACTCAACTGCCCAGGAAACCATATCCCCAGTCCTGGGAGCATACCAGCAATCCCAGGGCAAGATGGTCCAAATACTCACCATAATGGAGGAATTCCAAACGTTGCAGATGCAGTTCCACCAGGAGGCCATGCAGCAGTGGCAGGCCCACAATTCCACCATGGCCTCCATTGCAAGGAACTCACGAGCATCCTGTGTGCTATCTCCATCCACCAGCAGGCCCCATCCAGAAGCCAGATACAACTGAGCCAACAACATCAGCCTCAGTTAGTGGAATGGAGGCCCTGCCAGAGGAACCGCAGGCCATTGGCACCCAACCCTCTCCAGCTGAGGAACCCCCCTGGAAACGTGGTTGTCCACCCAGACATCCTGCAGGAGCTGATTCCAAGACCAAACCCACTGCCAGGAAGTGACCCTCTTCTGGACATTCTCCCTCGTGTGCCACTGAATTACCCTGTTGGCTGCTCAATTTAATTACTTCATTTTCACATGTGCCTTGGATACTGGACCTGTACTGGCTACAGCTAGGCCACCTACTCTGATGTTTACTCCAACCATGACCACACTCAGCAACTCTTCCACACTTTGTGCACAATAAACACCATAGAACACTGGAACTGTCTTTGAGTCTAGTCTTTATTCTCACATGAACAAATGTCAATCATAGTGATTTGTAATGTGTGGTAATTGCCCTTCACCAAAAATATGTCACATGGACAGCAGAGGGAGCCATTCCCTGCAGGTGACACCCTACACCAGACAGGGTCAGAATTCCAGTTGCAAGGGAGTCACTAGCCTAGCCACTCACAGGAGAAGATCCACAAATCCAACCTGAAATTAGAACAAGACAGGGACTCACATCAGTGTAGTAGGCATGGTGGGAGCCACAGCACACATATAGCATATTGTTGTCGTGCACAGTTTGGATTTGCAACTACACGGGGGACAACAGTAGACAATGTCACACCCACAAGATCAGGAATCCTGTGACTTTTATGCAGTAGGTCATAGGTGAAATGGTGAAATTACTACACTTACTACTGTTAGGAAAGGACAATGTCCATGAATGTCACAGCTAACAGTTGTGATAAGGTGTGATACACACTACACAATCTTCATGTGGGAAAAGATCTGCACAGTACCTTGCAGGACAAATGACACACCACATGCCTGCACATAGGAATTGTCAACCTACCATTCACCTTACGTCAGTGAGATGTCATCAGTAACACAGCTCCTGATAGGCCGTCTCCCACCACAAGTCACACCGAGGAATAGGTACACCGAACACCTCCAATGGTGTGATGTACTATAAGCAGTACTGTCATGAGGCATTTTCGAAATAATACACCTGACAATACACACAAAAAACACTTGTACGTTACTGGAAGTAATGAGTGATCAGCTCAGTCCTAGATTCAGCTGCACTTTCCTCGTCAGCCTCCCCATCACTTTCCCTGTCCCCAGCATCATCTTCTGGTCCAGCTACCTCCTCCTCATTAGCCAGTAATAGGATCTGTTGTCTCAGGGCCAGATTGTGCAGGATGCAGCAGGCAACTCTGATCTGGCATATGTTTAGGGGACTTTAGAAGAGGGCACCTCCAGAGATGTGGAGGCACCTGTTTCTGGCCTTCAGGGGTCCAAATGTACTTTCAATAACATGCCTTGTCGTGCGTGGGCCTCATTGAAATGGTGTTCCCCATCCATGGTAGGGAACCTCACTGGTGCCAGCAGCCAGGGAAGGTTAAGATAGCCAGAGGCACCTGCGTGCACAAAGGTAGGACCTGTCACAGCACAGTTAGAGGCACAAGGCTGAATGGCATGACGTTTGACATTACATTCACACACATCCTATTGCAAACTTACCATTAAGCCAAGCTTGTTCTCTCTGTAGTTGTGCCATCATGTGTGGGACAGTGCTGTTCCTCAGAATGAAGGAGTCATGCACAGATCCTGGATACTTGGTTGTCACTTGGGAGACGTACTGGTCCGCGAGACACACCACCTGTACATTGATGGAGTAGTAATTTTTCTTGTTCCTATAGACTTCTTCATTGGTCCTGGAAGGGATCAAAGCAATGTGGGTGCCATCTATGGCCCCAATCACATGAGGGATGTGTCCAACATGATAAAAGTCAGCCTTAACAGTAGGCAAATCCACACGTTGCGGGAAACTGATGCAGCTGTCCATGTGTTTCAGTAAAGCAGACAGTACATCTGTCAACACAAGACTCAACATGAGCTGTGACATTTCTGCTGCCAAACTCACTGTAATCTGGAAAGAGCCAGGGGCAAGGAAGTTTAGCATAAACAAGACCTGTACTGTGGGAGTGATGGCATAGGGATTACGTATAACAGACAATAAATCTGGCTCCAATTGGGTACATAGTTCCAACATGGTGTTACGATTCAGACAAGAGGTCTGGATGATGTGGTACTCCTCCAGGGTTGACAGGTCCACTAGGAGGCGGTACACCGGTGCATGTCTCCTTCTCCCCAATACCGGGTATCTAGGATAGAGAGGGCACAATATACAACTTGATGACCACTCAACACGTGCTAGATAACAAGACCCTTGTTGCACAAAACACACACTTGTGACAGGCCTCAAAAGTCACCACATACCATTATGGCCATTACAGGCCCTGGATAACAGCATGTCACACACATCACATGTCCAATGGTCCATGTAAAAGCTGCATATTAGTCCAGCACATCCCACGTTTGTGAAAATGCCACTGCATCATATGGTTACACTGCATATGAGGTACAGAGCTGCTGTTCATGTCCTGGATTTGAGACCCACCCATCCTACAGCACTGTGGCATGATTATCACATTAATCAGGCCAGCCATGATGGCTGAACATAGGCCTACAGTGCATTCGGTACATATGTCTAGCATGGAGCACTTATTATTACTTTAAAACCATTGTATGTGCCTAAAATGGCAGCCACCTGTCCTGCGTGCAGTGAACAGATGGAAGTGACCTAATTCCTCCGGAGTATGTCGTCATGGCGGTAGGCAGTCTCAACCACCATGCAACTCCTCATTTGATCACATTGCTACCTTTGGGGAACTGGGGCCAATAATGATCACCACCGGCATTGACGGCCATGAACTGCCATTTCCTGCCAACTAGCTCACTTGACCCCTGACATTTGTGCAAGCAAGAACTCCACTCCATGAGCTGCTGTTCACTGTCTCTAGGAGCCACCATGCCATTTCCTGCAGGAGATAGGGCCCAACTTTCAACCAGGAGGAGCCGGAGAAAATTGTGGACGGGGTCCGACCCCTGTACGACAGCTGTATGGGGCACCAGAGGAGCAGATGAGCCCTATTTCATTGGCCTGTGTGACAGGGGTGTGCGAGGCTGTTAGGCATTTCCACGCCACACAGGGAGTGAATACACGCAGGGCCATGTGGTACATGCGTTTGTGCCATGAAGACACAGTGGTGTGGGCATGTGATGTGTATGATGTGAGTAGTCCAGTGCTGCTGATGTGTTGCCCCTCTACATGTCCTTTTCTTTCTGTCTGTGTCACTCATGCAGGTCAGCGCCCATCAGAAGAAGGAGATATTATATGCCATTGCCAAGCAAGTGCAGACCCTGGTGGTTCATAGCTGCCGGAGCACCCACTGCAGAAAGCAGTGGGAGGACCTGAGACGCTGGGCCCAAAAGACCACGGAGGCCCAACTGGGGACATCCTCCCAAAGAAGGAGGGGTGCCAGTTGGACCCTGACCCCCCTAATGCCCCTCATTTTGGCGGTGGCCTACTCTGAGGGAGATAGGCACTTGAGGGCAGCACAGCAGCCACAAGGGGAGGAATACAGGCTCCCACCTCCCACATGATAGGCCTTATTTGGGATAGGGTGGGTTACATGTGGGCAGATGTGCATGTCATCAGCGGTCGATGGACATCCACAATGTGTATCAGTCACCCTGGCAGGCTTTGAATCAGTCAT
This sequence comes from Pleurodeles waltl, assembly GCF_031143425.1. Taxonomy (NCBI): domain Eukaryota; kingdom Metazoa; phylum Chordata; class Amphibia; order Caudata; family Salamandridae; genus Pleurodeles; species Pleurodeles waltl. The sequence goes on along the minus strand of NC_090437.1, from coordinate 813,797,386 downwards.
GTGTTGCTATACACTGCTGTCAGTGAATATCCTGTGGATAATTTCAATGTTTGGGTGAGCGTGGGCACCGGACGCATTGTGTCAGGCCAGCTGCTTCCATCTGCATCATTGTACCTGAGGTGTAAGTGCTATCACATCAGTATGTGTCTCCCACTATGACTAAGTATATCTCCATCTTGCAGAGTAGCTGCCATGGGCTGATTGTGGGGGTGGCATCAGGGGTCCTCAGCATGGATGCCTAAATGGGACAGTATTAAGAAAATAACTCCTTACCATGCTGACATATGTTGCCCTCAGAGTGAGGGATACGTGTAGGGAAACTACCATGACATTATGCTACATGTGACCATGTGTGCAAATAACAAAGCAAAATCTATTATAGCAGCTATCATTCTGTGGACTAGCCTTTCCGACTTTGCTATGGTAGTGGATGTGGTAAGTCCCTTGAGAGGTCCCTGGAGGCTAACCCTATTGTTTCATTGTCATGCATGACATCGCCCTGGCATTCACAAGGTTGCTATGCAGTGTTTCAGCCTTGCTAATTCACTAAGTCAAAATGTTCTCACAATAGCTGGATTATGAGCATAGCATCTTGCAATTCACAATGTGTATTAACTTAAATGCACTGTCATTGTAATGGTATGGCATGTCATTTTGCAATTGGTGAGATGTACATTTTGATTTGTGTTAATGGTTGGTTGGTATTGATCCTTTTCCACCCTATTTTTCACTCTCTCTCTCTCCCTCCCTCCCTCTCCTCCTCTGTCTTTGTGTTCATCAGCATCATCAGGCGAAGGAGAAGGGGCACTGGCCAGTGTGGAAGCAGCAGCCCACAAGACCTAGGAGGCTGAAACCAGCAAAGCCGAAGAGACCAGTGGGATGGAGGGCGAGGGGACTGCCACAGGGGAGACGGGGTCACCTGTGTCATCAATGGATTTCTCCTCCGATGGAAGCTCCCTGTCAGTGGTGGACCCATCTGGGACCAGCCCAGCGCCATCCTTGTCTGCAACCCCCCCCTTACTAGCACTGCCCTCCCTATTGCTCCCCACCCAGTTGCCCGTGCCCACTCACGCAAGAGGGGGGGGCATCTCCTTCACCACAGGCAGCTCTGCCCCTTCCCCAGTCAGCCCTTGTGCCCTGAGTGAGGAGGCTATTGACCTCCTGAGGTACATCTCTGTGGGTCAGACAACCATTGTGAATGCTATCCAGGGATTGACAGCTCAGAGCAGTGCGTTCCTGGAAGGCATTCATGGTGCCCTGTCTGGCCTGCAGAGATGCTATCAGGCTCTCGCCTCCTTGCTAACCGCAGCCAGTGTCCCTTTTTCTTCCGTCCCCCCCTCCAGCTACCTCTGGTCAATCTCATACCCCTCTCCCCACACCCATCTGGAGCACACAGTCAGACCGCCATTCATCCACCTCAACAGACAAGGATTGCAGTGACAAACACAAGTGCCACAAGACCCACCACCGGCATGCACACAGGAAACACCCACCTGCACACACAACAACATCCACTCCCTACACTGACCCTCTTCTTCACAGACACTACACCACTCACACCTGCTGGCACAGCACCAACACTCCCTGATCCAGCCACTAGTCCTGTCATACCCACAGTCACCACACTTTCAGACCCACATACATCCACCCCATTCACCACATGCACCACAACTACCAACAACCTGAAATGCAGCAAATCCACCTTACCTGCAGGCACCATCCCAGCAGACAGTCACCCATCCATTATGGCATCTCCCTGCACCTCCTTCCCCCTCCTCCCAAGACAACAACATGCCTGCAGTCACACACCCAACAGACACCCAGCACACACATACCTTCCACTCATGCACCTGCACCCGACACCTACATGAACACACCTCACAACCACTCCCTCTCCCTGCACTCCCAAACACTTTCCCCATGACGCCCTTGTGTCCCTAAGAAAAGGTTTGTATATGAATTTTCACTCTTCCCTACCACTCTCCTACCCCACGATTTCCCAAAATGCACAGTGTCCCTCCCCAGCCCTTCCACCTTCAAGTCCTCCCTTCCCCCTTGGTGTTGCCCATACCCTTCCCCCTGTCAAAAAATCAATCCCCCCAAACCCAAGGTACCCTCTCTCAACGACAAACCTAAGGCGAGAGCCAAGCCCAAACCTCCCCCACAAATCCAAGGACAAACCCAAGGACTCCCTTCCCAAACCCCTCCTCTCGACCACCACCCCATCACCCCTGAGGTACCTGCCTGCCCCCTTGATATCCCTATCATGTGGAGGCCACTTTGCAGTCTGGAGAAAAGTTGGGTCATTCACATGTGCCATATGCGTCTTGTGGCACTTGGATTATTTAGACTGTTCAGTTCGCCCTATTTGTAAATTGTTTGATATTTTTATATTGGTATTTCAAATAGATATGGGCTAACCACCTGTTGGTCTTGATGGAGACATACTTGTCCTGCCTTTGCTTCATGATGGATGTGTTGTATTTGTGCAATTTGGTTTGTGTGTGTTAAGTGTATGTGATGTGATTGTGTTGCAGCATGGGTTGTTTGGTTTCCTCGTGCATTCTACTCAGTGTGAAGTGTTGAGGTGGTGTTGTTTGGTATTATGTGGTTGTGTATGTGCAAGCGTTTATGTTGGTGTGTGTATGTGTGTTGGTACGGGTGTTAGTTTGCATGTGTGTCCATCACTCACCATTCCGGATGTTTGAGTTGTGTGTGTACTAATGCCTTTCCATTCAATGTGTGCTAGGTGGGTGTATTTACGGTTGTTGTCTTCATCACTGGTCCTGGAGTCGTAGGGCGATCTGAAGCAGTGGGAAGACCTCAAGTTCAGGGTTCATGGTGGCTCCGGACGTGTCTGTGTTCCTGAAGGCTTGTCTCCTTTTATACAGGTCGATTTTGCCAGGGTTTTAGTGACTGTCCAGCCGCGCTGGATATCCTGGCGGTGTGTAACCTCAAATATGCTCATCTGTAAAATGGTTCCCGCCGGACTGGAGATGCCTGCTGCCTGCAGCGGCAGTCCCTCCGCACTGGCAGTACTGGCGGTCTATTGGTTGTGTCCCATTGGGAGCACCGCTATGCTCATAATATGGTGGTCTTCTCTGCCGGGCCTCAGGCGGTGCGACTGCCACCTCCGCCGTGGCAGTCCTCGGACCACCAAACTCATAATGAGGGCCTCAGTTATATAGCTGCTTCAGAAAAATAGGTATAGCTCAGTAATAAGGAGTTCCCCCGTGTGCCATTACATTCCTATTTATTTACTTATTTTAAAACAAAAATCCAAATTAATATACTTTATCCGTACAGCACTACTTTTCTTACTTCCTTAATGGGGTGGCACTACCGTGCAGCTGTCTCTTCTAGCAGTAGGTAAGATTGATTGGGGTAACCAGCTGAGACTGTGTAACTGAACCCCGCATGTCAGCTTGACGAATATTTTGCTGTGGCCAGCCTGACATAATCAGTTCAGACTTCCATAGTCAGCACTATCAGGGAGCTAGGGAAGTTGAGACACGATCCCATCAGCCTAGGATGGAACACTGTGTTCCCCTGTCCCAGCCAATACTGTCATTGCTCTTATGCTGTTTACCATTATAGACAGCAGGAGAGCAGTGCTTGGATTGGCTGGGTGGGGAGTCTTGGCACTTTTTCACGAGCTCTGCATGCTCTCTTTTACAGCAAGGCAGCGAGGGACCAGTCCAGTATATTTTTATTCAGTATTGTATTACTTCTCCTGATGCACCCAGCATGTACAATGTAGGATGCAGTTAAGCAGCTGACATGGTCTTTCTTTATTCTCTTGCCCTGTATCACAAACAAGTTATGGTTATCCTCTCTCCCCAGCTTTGAAACTCCTGTAACATCACAGATACTACTACCCGTGCCACTGACACATTTGGGGGGGATATGTATAAGCCCCCTAGCGCCACCTTGCACCACATTAGCCTCATTTTTTAATTTTATTAATAATATGGCCCAACAAGGCCCAAATCCTCCCACCATATTTACAGAGTGGAGCAATGCTTCCTTTGCGCCACTTTGTAACCCTTTGCACTACATTATGACAGCGCAAGGCATAATGTATGCATAAGGGGTGTTCCCCCATTAGGGGGGCTGTACAAAATGGTGCAAGGCAATCAAACAGATTTGCTTATGTCATTTTTTACAGCACTTTTAATGTCTGCTCAAAGCAGGCGTTAAAAGGGGGCTTCCATTATTTATAATGGGCCCCTATGCACTCTGCAAAAGTAGCACCAATATTTTGGCGCTACTCTTGCAAAGTACATCAATTGCGTAACAAAATATTTCGCTATTGCCCCGTACCCTGCGTCATGATGCGCCGTATTTTAAATACAGTGCATACATGGTGGTGGTAGGAGGCGCTAATGGGTGCAAGGAAAGTGGCTTAAATCTGCCCCTTGGTGTTCTTGCTTAGTCATTCCTGGGGGAAACAGTTAGGAGTAAATAGTATTTATCCTTCGCTGCTTTCGATGAACTGCAAACACTTAACAGATCGTGGTAAAGCTTCATCCTACAGTTTATGCTTGCTGTGTTTATTTACTGCACTGCGTTCAGCTACCGGTTCAAAAGCCATAACACTCTGAAACGTCACCTGAGCGTTCAATGTACATCAAAAGGGACATGTAGTGGAAGAAGTATTTTAAGAAGCAAGCAACCGCTGCAGTTTTCACATAAAATGTCTCGCATTTTTTCGATGTTGCAGTTGGTTCGCAAGCAAAATAGATTTTGAACACAATGTACCACGCGCTGCCCTGCCGGTTGTCATAAAAATGAGAATAGCAGATAAGTCGAATGTCCTATAGGCAGAAAGATTGCTTCGCGAGACCGTAAGTTGTTTTCCAGCAATCTGTGTCCTCATGCTGCAAATACAAGGCAATTTCTCTTCCCCTCCGCATCGCGCACCATAAAGCATCTTTACTTGAGTGATGGGTCTGAAAATAAAAGATCCTAGGGTGCTTCATAGCCCTTTTTAAAAGAAGAGTTTATCTGATTTGTAAATAATAACTCAGAGTCAACAACAAATGTCTAAGCTATCAGTTTCAAATGCCCGCTTTGTTCTCCCCTCGAGTTCCATCCATCCAACCTGGTTTGCTTGGTGGGTCATAAACATACTATAATATTTGTTGTCATCTCCTAGGCAAAGCTTTTTAAAATGTGATGGGAAGGTTGCACTGCAAAATGCACTTTTTAACCCATACTTTATGCTTTTTATGTGAGAAAACTCTTAGGCCTACCCTTGAGAAAATAGGACTCAATTGTTTCACTGACTCAGTTAGGGCTAGATGTACAATGTTTTTACTCAGGACAGCGCCACCAGCCTTCTTGCTGTGCTGCGCTGCCCTGCATCAAAACAAATGGGCAGAAATGTGCTGTATCTACAAGATGCGGCGCATTCCTGTCCTTTTCCCCTGCGCTGATGCACAAATTGCTGCTGTGCACTAACGCAGGCACACTTGCACCATGCTGCGAAGGGGCCTGTGTTGCAGGGATGATTGTTTTTGTGCAGGAAGGGGCACCTTCCTGCACAAAAACTATTCCAAAGGGGAGTTTTCTTCTTACTATGTGTGCTCCAAAATGCAGCACACAGAGAAAGAGGAAAAAACGGGGAGAAATAAATATGTTTCTCCCAGTTGCCTCACTTCTACAGCATCCCAAGGGTAGTGTAGTGTTTCGACGCACTCCCAGGTTTACAAAACCTTGTAAATCTGGGAATGTGTCAAACCCCATGGATGTTGTGTGAGGACACACAAGCAACGCCCTCGGAAATGCCTCCCACACGTAAAGTAAGGCAATGCAGCAACCTCCACTGCATTGCCTTACTCCATATCTGCAAGGCCATGTAAAGCTATGAAAAGTGGCTTTGCGTGGCCTTGTAGACATGGGTCAGCAGCCTGCACCACCAATGAGTCAAAAAAAGTGGTGCATCTGTGGAGCAGGCTGCTTGTAAATCTGAGCCTTCGTTTGGAGCAGATACGATGACCCACCACTTTCAAAAGTCATCAAGTGGCACTGCTCAGTAGTGCAATAGGTCCAGGGGAAAATTAATAGATATCCAGATTCCCACATCAAATACCTATGAAGTTGCCTCGAAGTATCTGAACACCTTAGCTAACCAAAATAGGGAGGAAATTCTCAATGATGCACATGGTAAAATGCACAATGAGAGTAAACAACTTGGTGTGACACACAACGGTTAACATTTTATGCTGGGAAATTCTGAGCACTGAACCAACTGGGACCTGCTATAAAGCTGCAGAATGACAGAAATCAAAACGATTCCGGGCCAAAATCAAACTATGAACTATCATTGTGTTCCTCAATAACAATTGTTGACTAAATCCATTTGGTAAATGATTATGGCCTAAAACCATCCTGATGATGCCGCCCAGCCTTATAATCAGTTTTAAAGTTGTGGCAGCAGCACACTAGTAAACAGTATGAAGGCAATGAGTAAGATAAAATTTGGATAATCAAGCAAAAGCACAAGGACCCTCATTTAGACTTTGTCAGAGCATGTGAACTACAGTAAATCAAAGCTCATCAGCCCCACCAAAGCTGCAGTTCCTCAGTGCTATGTGACATTGGAGGAAGTGCTAGGATTAAATGAGGGGGCCTCAGCTTGCTTTACTGAACACTTAAATCAAGCAACCAATTAGTCACAAGTCATTTTGGTGATCATGCCGCCTTCTTCAAAGTATGGTAACCATGGTATGGTATGGAACTGGGCATAGCCCCCAGACCATACTGTCAAGGGAGACTCACCACTCCCAGGCCCTTTGCCCATTGACTGAGAGCAAGAGACAATAGACACAGGGGAGCCGTCAGGGGCCAGGTGACAAGAGGACACTGGCAGGAAAGCCTTTTGGTTTTATCAGGAATATGTCAACTTTCTAAAAGGGTAATTTCCAAGATAGTATCCTAAAATCTGATTTGACCATTACAAATATTTTAAATTACTCATACAACAACACCTTGAACCTGTTTTATTTCTAGCTACTCCCAAGCTGAACTTAGCATTTATTGAAATAAATAGTGTAAATCAATGTTAGCCTATGGGAGAGGCAGCCTCTCCACAGTAAAATTCAACTTTGGAGTTTTTTTATTGCTAGTTAAAATACTAAATGTACCTGTCCTATTTTTTAACTACCATGCAGCCTGCCATGTGAAATACTTTAGCTGTGACTTATATGTGTTAAAAAAGAAGGTTTAGGCCTGTGTTATTTGGGCATGGAAAATGGGCATTTTAAGAATGCATATCTAGCCTGCATGGGCAGGCCTGGAGAAAGGGTTTCATAGTGCTACTTTAGTAGGTAGCAAAAAGGGTGCTGCAACCCACTAGTAGCATTTAATTTACCGGCGTTGGGTACAGGCCATACCAAATACTAGAGACATATAAGTAAATTAATTGTGACAATTGGGTGCATACTAATTTTAACATGGTTATAAGGGAGGGCACTTTACCACTAGTTGGGAGGGATAACGTGCACAACTTCAGTAACACAAAGACAAACATTTGAGATCTCCCTACAGAAAAGGAAGAATTTTCAACATAACCCCCCAACCAAACATCTGGTTGACTAATCAATACCTTGATTAGCTACCCTGCAAAGGCAGTAGTATGTGGACAATTTGCCTTTTCTGCAGTGGCAGTTGTCTGTTAAAGGCCCTTCTGAACCTAACTGTGTCACTTTTTCTTCATCCCTGAGTCTTTACACTGGCCTATGTTTCAACATTCTCCTCATCTGCAGACCCCATCTGTAAGTCATCTAACCTTAGCTTACTCACAGATTCATCCTGGAAGACAGACAGTACAGCCATGTCCAACAAGGTTATGTGACCTATACCGCCCTTCAATCAGACTTCTGTCTCCAACCCAAGGAAAAATGTGCCTATAAGGATGACAACCAACAGAGGCTACCGACAGCTGTCAGTGTCAAGAGCCAGGCCCCTAGACATCCACTGGCAGGTAGAGGCTCCAAGCTGGTGCCTGGGAGAGGACTCACTTCCAGCCTTGGGCCTGGCAATAGGTTCACCTTTGCCCTTGAAGCTTCTCTGGCCATTTAAGTTCCTCAGAGTGGAAGGCAACAGCCCCAGGTGATAGGTACAATAACTCTAAGCTTCATCCAGCCATCTCAAGGGTAGTATCCTGAGACTAGCCTCTCAGCCTAGAGTGTGTACCCTGAGGTTGAACAGGTGCCTGGCAGGCCACGATTGCCACCAGGGTAATAGCACCCCCAGCTCAGGGGTGACACCCTGTGTCTTGCAGGAGTTTGACTGGTGCAGGTCTCCTGTCATCTGTCTCTATGACAGCATAGGCAGCACCCCAAGGTCAAGTGCTCCTTTCACAGAGCAGGTAATCACTTATCCACAGGTCCCTGCCTTGTGGATTTCCTTTACCTCTCACCCCTTGCTCTCCAACCAGGCCTCCCTACTCTCTGTACCCTCAGAAACCTGTGAGTTTAGGTTGCCCTGGGACGCTGTCCAACTCAGCATATCATTGGTGGTAGTTAGTTTCTCAGAATGTACTAATTGGCCTCCTCTTGGCCCTCCACCACCAGAGAAATAGGGCAGATGAGTTCCTGCTCATATGCCTCCTGGGCTTCCCTGCAAACCTGTCCCGGGACATACTGCACCAGGAAACCAGTCTTTCTACCACCTTGGTCTGACTGGCACAGGTATCCCTCAGAGCAGTCACAGGGACCCTATTCACTACGATCTGGTGGAAGTGATGATTCTCACTCTTAAGGATCACAAGCATGCCTTCTGGGTCTACCTCCCAACTAAGAGACAGCAGGACATGCTTTACATCTGCTCTGGGGGATTACCTCACCCAAGGCATATTGACCACATCTGAGGTGGTCCCACCAGTTGGTGATTTCTTGGTGCAGACAGAGCCCCTCCAACTGCATCCTAAATGGAGACAATCAAAGGATTTGGGCTGGAAAAAAGGTAGCTGGGCCTCTGCCCATAAGACCCTTACATCTTATTGTCGGAGGGGACATAGGAATGCTTTCCTCCACTTTATGTTGGGACCCTTTTGGGACTTTGTCTGTTTTATCCTAGAATACCCCATCACTCTCCTAAGGAGGATCTGACCCCCCCCTTCTTGGAGTCACTCCCTTATACATTCTTTCACATTCTGGTACTAACCCAGAGGTCATCTCCTTTGAAAGCCCCCTGGCACAGTGAGTTTTCAATCAATCAGGTGTTGTTGCAACTCTACAGAACAATTACTGAGCACATGCTCTCTCAAAATATATGGAACAGCCCATCATAGTGAGTGAGTTTACTGCCCTTCACCCAACCCGCTAGTGCCTTCCTGGAGTACTCCAATAAATCTACTCAGGAATGGTTGCACAGTTTCTGACTGTTGCTACAGCTCAAGCAGTATTTCTCTGGGCATTAGACCATACTTTACAGTAAGGGCCTCATTCATGGAGACATAATTCATCCTGTTAGGCTCACCCAGCCAATAAGGTATCCCTCTGGGATTCTCCCACCTTAGTGGGCTCAAGCCACTTGTCAATATCATCCCCACCACAAAGCTACACACCAGTTCTTTGGGAATGTGAACCATTCTACCTCTTCTACACACCACTGTATAACTGGCACCATCTCCATTTGACCTTTCAGTTCCAGTTCCATCTGACTCATCTCATGAGTGAAACATATTTTCTTTTCCTCTAAAGCCAGCTTCTTTTCTTCCAGGTCCCTTTCCACAGCTGCCACAGCTTTCTCCTCATCTATAGCTAGAGTGGCCAGGTCTCTCTCTGCCTGCCTGTCCTCTATCTCTGCTAATGTCAGATTGTGAAAAGACATACTGCTCCCTGCACTGGACCTGGCTGGAGACTTAATTCCTGTGGCCCCTCTTTCTTCTGCTGCTCTGGGACCAGTAATGGGTCATCCCCCCCTTTTGATGGCACTCCAGGATCATCCATTCCTTCCTTCTGCTACTCATCTCCACACTTGGCTCCCTCCTCCTCTTACTCTCTTGATGCAAACTCTGGACTCCAAGGGCTATCTGGGACCAAAGCTTCTTTGGAGCTGTCAGCTAGCTTCAGCTGGTCTCCTCACACTACTTTTTTCAGCTCTGCCACGGTGAAGCTTTCAATGTTGGTACGATCCATCTGCAGTTTTACACAAATCACAGATGCAAAATGTAAGGATATGAGTGAAATTTGAGAGAAAGGACAAATGCCCAAACAAAAAATAAAGGAGAATTAAAAAAAGAAAAATCAATTTGATGTCAGATTATCACAGGTGATTTTTGGTTTTTATTCAAATCACTGAGCGGCACTGCCAAAAGAATGTGGTGAGTCCCACTGAGAACACTATTTTAAGCAACTGGAATATTAGTTGAGTGGGGTGAGAAACTATCTCAAATAAGAATCACAGTCCTTGTCAGGTTTAACCCCAAAAGTCACTAAATAAATCTGTGCTTAACCTTCTGATAGCTTGGCATAAAGCAGGCTTTTCTTAGCGGCAATGTGTATGCAATACTCAACAGTAATAAAGTGAGAACATAACACAAGAAATATCCCAAACCAATTTAGACAAAACGAGTATTTGTTAACAAATACAATGACACCAAAACTACAAAACTCCAATAAGTAGAACTGGAGATATGAGGTATTTGAGTCTGAATACAAAATAGCCCCACAAAGCACAAAGCAGAAATTACAGTTATCTGGTTAAAATAGATGGTGTCAGAGGCAAAAGGCAATGGATCACCACTCGGATATAGGAACCAGGATTGTTCCACAGGAAAGTTTACCTTCTGACTTAGAAACTTTTATGGCGGAAAAGAGGTTGTTGATGAGTCATGAGTGGGACAAGCTGAAAGGTGAATCTTAAGCAGGGCTCAGAGACAGCAGGTTGATGAAGAGTGTGGTCCCGTTGTGGTTGTCAACAGAAGTAGGATAGTGTGAAGTCTCTGAGCAGGTGATATCTGTGCCCAGGAGTGCCTCCTCAATGTCAATTGAATGCTGCTGAGAGTCAGTCCCGATGAAGCTCTCTCGACTGGAATTATAATTTTTTTATGTAAGTCAGAACTCTTTCAGAGGGGTGAACCAGCAATTTACGCTAGAAGGCCGATTCAACATTGATGGTCGCAGCTCAGCGACGATCCCAGTCTCCATGGGTGTGCAAGTGGAAAGAAGGCAAAAAGATCTTGCAGTTTGGGGACAGGAACAGTACACTTTAACTTCAGCCAAGGGATCAGGATCTGAGGAGCACCACTTGGAGGTTAAAATGCACTCCAATAGAGGCCAGCAGCAGGTCCAGTTGGTACTGGTCAGCTGGCACCAGTTCACAAACTCCTCTGTCCCTAAAGGCAGTGGCGTGGGCACAGGGGTTAGGCCCATAGGCATCCTCTTACACACAAAAGAGCAAGAGGTAAAGAATGCTAAACTCTTATCCTCCTATCTTATGCCCAGTAAGGTCAGGAAAATGTTCAAAAAACACTTGAAAATCTTGAATACTAATTGACTGGGGCTAAACCCCCCCCAGATTTCAAAAGAAACAAAAAAACACAGATAATGAACTAGTCCACACCAAACCAAAACCTAAAAAAACAGTAATCTACAGAGCTCTATGGGATCGAGATCTCATCAGGTGTAATTTCACCTCTGGTGCATGTACCATATGTAGATTCACTAAGGTCACTATGGAAGTGGATCTGCGTTAATTGACACCACTGCCACTCAGATCCCATACTGCTGTGGGTAGAGTTTACTGTATCACATTTCCGTGCAGAATCAGATACACCGGTATGACCCTAATAAAGATGAAAATGTGCCTCTGTGAACACAAGAGCACAATTAAATGTGTCTGTACATCCACTAAACTGACCAACCACTAATTTGAAGAACATCACACTACGAATGATGTTCACTGAATAGTGATCGATAAATAAGGGTACAAGAAATCACAGGAGATCCCTGTTATGCGGGTACTGTGGGTCTATAATTTTAAAACATATTTGAGACTGTGGAGGAACCCTTTTGATCTGCTTTTGCCCATAAACATCCAACAACTCGCAACATAAAGAAGAAAAAGGCACACTCACTTTGATGATGATAGTGTGAACACAACAATTAGACAGCAAAAAAATCCCAACGTGCTTTTGTGACTCGGTGCCTTGGTCACAAGATGATTATCAATAGAGAAAACAGACATATAAACAGCGTTAACATTTGTCAGAATAAACCAGTTGAGGAAGGACAGTAAATCAATGGATTTTTCTGACCAAGCAAACAAACATATGGGAATATAACTGACAATTACAAACTCAGATTCCCAAATTGAGTAACAAGATGACAGTAGTGCAGCTGACAGTAACATTTCAGTAGGCTCTGATGTGAAGGGCGTGAAAAATGATTTTTCAAAAAATTGTAATTACTCAAAAGAGGAACTTCAACCTTATTGAGGCTT